>NC_056744.1:1166270283-1166497783 GCF_019279795.1 Protopterus annectens
ATTAAACCCCCTACCTAACTGGTTTGCTACACTACAGTTTCACGCAGTTATCACAAGCGCCACAGAGGTTATATGGCTGATACATGGCCAAAGGGTTATGTCAAGGTGAATGACATCAGCAGGCATGCTAAAGTAGGCAATGGAAGGTGTAGTGATTGTGAATGGCTTCAAAAGCATTACTCTCCACACACACACTTGCCAGTACTGAGATGCATAGGTTCATTGCTTCGTAGGTGTGTAATACGTAGATGGGCCTGACAGCTGTACAAGGCTTGGCAAAGGGAATACCTTGGCATCAGGCCACATGATAATGGTCTCCAGTGTGGCTCAGGGGTGTAGTCCCTGGAGTGGTCCCCACAGGTGGGTATTGTATTCACCATCCACTCATCTGGGTTACTATTGTGGGTGGCCAGTGATGTGCACTGCTTCCCATGTATGTGAGCTATATTCCATAACATGGACAGTGTCTGGGTTTTGCACATGTCCCATATGCATGTTCTTTGACATGTGGAAGTGTACTTGAGGTCTCTGGGGCATGTTGCATGTACAGATTTTTATCTTCTGATGTAGCTTTCCTGACCTTATTTGGGGAGACCTGGCTATGGAACTGAGGTCGTGCTTGCACCTACATTGAGAGCATGATGCAGGTATTCAGTGGAATTAGTGGCGTCTGTCCACACAGGGCATGTGTATAAGGCATGGTATTCCCTTTGTGGGTTACATTTGCAGGTGTCCACTGGGGAACATAGCAAAAGAACCACTGTAAGTATTTATTTGCCTATTGTAGGATCGAACAAGGTGCCATGTCCTTTTATTTGCTGGATAACACACACTCAGTCAGGAGATGTTACACATCACAGTACTTTCTGAAGTCAGTGCCACTGTTGTGGTCAACAGGAATGTAGTTCACTGCAATCACACCGTGATTACTATCTGTGGACAATATGCAGGGAACTACCAATATAGTGGTTGTTGCCTAGCCAAGTGTGTTTGTGTATGAGACATGGGTGGACATTGTTCTCAGAGTAATACAAGGGTTGCCTATATTCACCAATCCATAATGTCACATGTAGGGCTATGGATTGTCTACACCAGCTTCTCTGCTGTTTGACATTTGTTGTCCTTGTAAGTGGACATTGTGACATATAGTAGGTCCTCAATATAATAATTTAGCAAAACCCACCCCACAATACATCCTGTCATTACACAGTCAAAGCAACCTCCACACAGGATACTGATGACAGACCCACACACACTTGCCAGTACTCAGATTCAAACCTCTACCTAGCTATGTATTGCTACTACAGTGTGCTGCATTTATCGCATATGCCACGGAGCTTATTGCATGGATGTTGTCCCAAGGTACTTCTAAAGTGAGGAACATCACCAGCCCTTGTAGATAATGACATTGGGTGATGTAGTGGGTGAGAGATCCCAAAAATAATTTTACCCTAATCACATGTTTACATTTGCCAGGGGTGAGGTTCAAACCTCTGTCTACCAATATTTACCTACCATTATGTTACTCATTTACCACATGCACCACTGACCTGACATGGTTTAGGGTTGGCAACAGGTACTTGTAAGGTGGACGATATCTGCAGGACTGCTAAAGTCAGGCTCTGAGATGTGTACTGGCTGTAAATGGAGCCAAAATCTTTGAAGTACACACATACATAGGTACACACACAAACACTTGCCACAGATGAGATTTAAACCCATAGTTGTGTAGTTACTGTTACTACATTGTTCCATATTTATGGCAGGCACCACGGAGTTTATAGGGCTAGCCCTTGTCCAAAGGGGTATTTCGAGGTGAATGACATCAGCAGGCTTGGTAAAGTATTGCAGTGGTAAGTGTAGTCACTGTGAATGGCCTCAAAAACATTAATCTCTACAGACACACAGTTTTACAGTTGCCATGTCTGAGATTAGAACTCCTACCTAACTAGCATATTACCCTATAGCATTACGCAGTTATTGCACATGACACAGAGCTTGTAGGGCTAGCCTTTGTATAAAGGGATATTTCAAGGTGACTGACATCAGCAGGCTTGCTAAAGTAGGGCAATGGGAGGTGTAGTGACTGTGAATGGCCTAAAAATCATGAATCTCCACACACACACACACACACACACACACACACACACACACACACACACACACACACACACACACACACACAGTTTCACAGTTGTCTTGTCTGGGATTTGAACTCCTACCTAACTAGTATGTTACACTATAGCATTACGCAGTTATCACATGTGGCACAGAACTTATAGGGCTATCCCTTGTCTAAAGGAGTATTTCAAGGTGACTGACATCAGCAGGCTTGCTAGAGTAGGGCAATGGGAGGTGTAGTGACTGTGAATGGCCTAAAAATCATTAATCTCTCTACACACACACACACACACACACACACAGAGTTTCACAATTGCCATGGCTGGGACTAGAACTCCTACCTAACTAGTATGTTACACTATAGCATTACACAGTTATTGCATGCGACACAGAGCTTATATGGCTAGCCCTTGTCTAAAGGGGTATTTCAAGGTGAATGACATCAGCAGGCTTGCTAAAGTAGGGCAATGGGATGTGTAGTGACTGCAAATGGCCTCAAAAACATTAATCTCTACACACACAAACACAGACATTCACAGTTGCCATGTCTGGGATTAGAGCTCCTACCTAACTAGTATGTTACAGTATAGCATTACTCAGTTACCGGACATGCCATGTAGCTTATACAGCTGGCCCTTGTCCAAAGGGATATTTCAAGGTGACTAAAAGTTGGGCAATGGGAAGTGTAGGGACTGTGAATGGCCTCAAAATCATTAATCTCTACACACATGCACACACACACACACACACACACACACACACACACACACACACACACACACACACACACACAGTTGCCATATCTGGGACTAGAACTCCTACTTGACTAGTATGTTACACTATAACATTACGCAGTTATCACATGCGCCACAGAGCTTGTAGGGCTAGCCCTTGTTCAAAGGGGTACTTCAAGGTGACTGATATCTGCAGACTTGCTAAAGTAGGGCAGTGGGAGGTGTAGTGACTGTGAATGGCCTCAAAATCATTAATCAACACACACACACACACACACACACACACACACACACACACACACACACACACACACACACACACACACACACACACTTGCCATGTCTGGGATTAGAACTCTTACCTAACTAGTATGTTACACTATAGCATTATGCAGTTATCGCACGTGCCACAGAGATTATGGGGTTGATAATTGGCCAGAGGGTTATTTCAAGGTGACTGGCATCAGCATGAGTGCTAACATGGTCTATGGGAAGTGCAGCATGTGTGTGAATGGGCCATAAACCATTCATCTGGGAACGCACACACAACACTCAGTCACACACAACTTATACATTTGACAGGACTGGGTATACAAATGCTTGATGAATAGTGATTTGTACTATCATGTTACATAGTTATCACAAGCACCACAGACACTATAGAGCTGATAGCTACCAAAAACAAATGTCTATAGTGACTGACATTGGCACATCCTGTGATATTGGCCAATTCAATGTGTGGTGGGTGGGACAGGGCTCATGATGGCAATCTCTTTGTCACTGTCTGCCTCTCTCTTCCCCACATCTCTGTGTGTGTATGTTTGACCTATTATAGTGTGTTGGCCTTGGATATGTGTTAGTATTCCTATCCAATGTGTGTGCAATGCATGAATGGTGTGCAATGTGGTGTGTATGCACAGACATCTGCTACTGACAGATATGTATAGTCCACTGTTGTTGTCAGACATGGGCTTCATTTCCCTAAGTGTAGGAGCATGCCCAGTATAACCTTCTGTATTGAGTGTGTGAATCCTCCAGTGCAGGATTTTGTGTTCTACACCTACAGCTAGCAGCCTATTTCTGCAAGATATCTGTAGATAGGTTGACAATATGGAGTTACAATGGGCAACAGATAGTGGGATACTGTAACTATTGCTGTCTGTGTTGCTTGTGTTACATGGTTGGTATTTGCAGAGATATTCAGACATGTACTGTTTTACACTGTGATGTATTATGTCATCAACTGCCAACAGATATACTTATTTCCTCACAGTTATTTCCAGGGAAATACAAAAGGAATAGTATTGTGGTCTGCAGCCTACATATTCTTGCACACCCATGCCATTCTGGAGGGGTAGCTGCAGACACTTGCTGATGGATTTGTGTAAATGGTCCAGCACCTTGGTACTGTGGTGGCTGAGGATCCCCTGCTTGTACATCTATCAGCATAACAGAATGGCCATATACTGCTCTGGCCATACCTCTCAGCTGTACAGATTCAGCCAGGTTATCCAGAGGCAGGGCTCATATCTGGTCAGTTCCCCTTCACATTGTGGTTTACGAGTGGGTTTGCAGCCACCAGTTTCTGGGTTTGCAGGCAGAGGTAGTATATGGGCACTCATCAGAGTTTCACACTTCACACACTCCATGGCGTCCATGCTTCTACACCCCCCATTCTGTTATTCTATCCTCTTCCTAACATTATGTAGTAATATCTGGGAAGTATTCCTATAGTAGTCCCTTCATCCCAGCGTTATTTAGGGGTTGGTCCACAGTTCATGCAGTAGGACATGGTGGGCATGCTACTGGGATTTGTCAACATGGCCTTGCATTTGTGTTCTGTGGACTGTTTTATGTTATTTGGGACCCCATGAGATAACATACATTGGCAGTACGGGTGAGGCACAGGCCTTTGACAGAGAACTGTAGGGCATTTGGTAGTGATGCAGGCCATCTGTAGCAGGCCAGTGCATTCTGTCACTCCTACAGTCCCAGGCTGTGAGCCACTGGATTCCCTTGGGGAGACAGGGTAGGTTTGGGAGGTGTTAATGGCAATAGTTCCTGTCCATATTAATCCATTGGTCTGGATGCTGGCAGGGTGCTGCTTACAGTTAGGGACACACTTGCATAGGACACCTCTTCAGCATGCTGCATTCTGTAGGTATTTCCATACAGAAGTGGGGGTCATGCTGTACTCATTCCCAACAGCAGGGATATGACCTGTGATAAACCTGTGGATGATGGTGGGGTGAGCTGAGTGCATGTGTGATATGGAGGCTTCTTGCAGCTGACTCACAGACATACCTGGGATATTCCCCTTATGCTGCCTTGTGCGGGAACATAGGCATTCTCTCATTACTTCATAACTGTGCCTTTTGTGGTCTGCCAGTGATTGGCCAGAATACATCAGTATTCCATACTACACAGACAACTAATGTGCTGCTAACCTGTATGTACAATTAGAAAGGTGTAAATAAAATAACAATAATATTTTTTCTGTGGAGAGGCATTCACTCCTCTGAGTGTTTTGTTTTATATTTTTAATTCCAAAGGTGTGTGCAGTTGATAGTTACATTTTATGTACTCTGTCTAGGGTACTTCCACCTGTGTACTGTACGTATGCTTGGGCCCACATTCATGGCATGTCCATCTTTCAGATGGTGACAGATATTGACATCTGAACAATTAATATGGATGACTGCTGAATTGGGTCTTGCTGAGATGCATTGTGGTTGTCACTGCAGTTGTCAGAACATGGCCCTGTCATCAACATAAGTGGCCATATTGCACCGGGACACAACCCTCCATGCCTACATGCTGACCACTTCCACACAATTTACAGCACACAACAACCTAACACACAGAGCCCTGCATATTGTACACATGCAACAGTCTATCTTGTAAATTGGGCCAGCTGAGGTAATCTGTGCTCCACTGTCATTAACCCCACTCGTACATGTTACTGCATTTCTACGTGGATTGGGGGGGGGGGCACACCTGACAACTGTAAACATTTGCTATGACTGTACTGATATTTCAGGTACTCTGTTGGCTTCCAGCTTCCATTTCGTTTTGTATTCTGACCTATCATGCAGACTAGAGGCAAATCAGTCGAGTACAGCACTTTGGTTTTATTGACCTACATTTCAGTTTCAGACTTCATACCCTGCAGAACTAACATATAACTGCCTGACCTGTTGTAGTCTGTCTGTGTAGGTCTGGAGGGAGAACTGTTATCCATTGCCATTAATTGGAGGCCTTAGCACAGCCTTTCTTTATGGTCATCTACACCTGTCCTGGCTGAGGCTATTGTTGGGTATGTGAACCTCACTGACAGGCATGTGTGTGTCTTATGGACACACATTTGGGCCATCACATGTACTGCAATGCGATTTGTCACCTTGTCTAGTACTGCCTACTTTGTTCACACCAGTATTTGTTATGGATTCCATGCTATCCATATAGGTGTCCACTATCTGCTGCCATCCCATTCAGTCACCCGATTCCCTTGCATGTTCACATCCATACCATAGCTATGACTAGCAGAACATACTATTCCATTCAGCAATTGATAGGAAGAGTGAGTTACTTGTGGCTGTGCCAGTGCTGAGGATGGTGCTGGAGAGCTGACTATGTTGGATGCCCATAGTACACTTCCTATACATGGTACAACACAGGTAGTGTCATGTTTGGGATCCCTTTTACTGTATGTGTGAGTCAGAGAGAGGTGTCATTCCCTGGGTTCGTACCATGTCAGTATATGTGCTATGCGTTGCCTCTTTGCCAAAGCCTGGGCATACTGGGCACACCTCCTTCTGCCTGCATGGGCAGGCTCAGGTTGTTCCTCCTCTGAGTCACTCTGTGCCTGAGCTGGCCTTGGCAATGGTGGGGTGCTGTGTGGCCCTGCCCCGTACTGTTCCTGCTGCAGCTGTTTCTGCAGGATCATATTGTGTAGCATGGCACATACAATGAAAATTTGGGTACATGTAGCTGGAGAGTACTTCAAGGCTCCACTGGATATGTCCAGGCACCAGAACTGTGACTTGAGCATCCCAAACACATGCTCTATTATGATTCTCATTTGTGCATGTGCCTCATTATGGAGTTCTTGTTCGGATGTGTGTGCATTTCTGATGGGTGTCATCAGCCATGGCTCCAGTGCATAACCCTCATCCCCCACTAGGTGGCCATATGGGATGTCCCCACTGGCAAATCTCTGGTACAGGTGTGTGTGTCATATGCCAGTTGTGGGAGTCGTGATAGCTTTCAGGGCTGCCAGCACACACATTCATTATAATTCCCTGGGCATTGCACACGACCTGGCAGTTGATGGAGGGGAAGCCCTTGCGGTTTATGTAGACCCTACCCCGCTCACCAGGTGGTGCTTTGATGTGTATGTGCATGCAGTCTATAGCACCCACTACCTTAGGGTATTCTGCTATTTGGTGGAAGAGACGCATACTGCTGGTCAACGCCTCATGGATGTTGAGGAAATATATGTGCTTACTGGCATGTGCTGACATGACATCCAGGAACTGATGGAGTACCCTGGATGCTGATGCCTGTGAGATCTCCATGATATCCCCAGTTGGCATTTGGAAGGTACCTGTGGCTAGTATTCTTAAGCCTACACATACCTTGGTATCCACTAGGATGGGTTCCCCTCTGTTGGTTCTGTGTGTGAGGCATGGCCAGCACAGCTCAACAATTTGCTGTAGGATGTCCCTGTCCACCCTGTAATGCTCCACTATCTCCAGCTCATGTAGTCCCTGGTATGTTACCATGGGTCTGTACACTCTTCTCCATCTCTTCACTGTGGGTTGGTCATCAGCATTTGTATCCTCACCACCCTTAACCTCTTCTACATATTGATGTATGAGAGTGACAGCAGCCCCTATCATTTTGTTAGTTTTGTCTGGTAAAATTTCCCCATCTGTGTACATCGGTGGTGTAGAGTTTGTGAGAAAAACCAGAGTGAAAGGTGTATGCATAGTTTATAGTAGTATGCTGGGGTGGGCTGGGCTGCTGCCTGTGTAATTGGCTGATTCTGATACATTTCACCTGCCAGCTGTGCTAGTTCTCCTTGATTGTCTTCCTGCTGCTGTTTTCCCTTCCCTTTGCCTTCCCATTAAGCCCCGAGGCGTGTCGCCCATACCCAGTGCTTAGATGTGAACAGAGCTGCTATTTCTTCTTTTTTTTTTTGTTTAAATCCGTTTAGACAATGTAAACACTTCTAGGCAACCTCAGACACCCCCCCTTCCTTAGCTGTGCTTAGCTAAGGGCAAGCATGGGCCACAGAGCTCCAATAAGCTTACAGCATGCATGACACACCCCCTTATGAAGTCAGCTACCTCTTAAGCTTGCACCATGGTGTTACCGCACTTACATGGTTGGGTGCTAGCTAACACTGAGGGGAAATTTGTGATTCACTATCAATCCCCTCATTTGCATAAAACTGACTGTTAATGCATGGTTACAAGACTGACACTCAGCCTTCCCCCTTAGCAACCACTATTCAATGGTATTGTTGTCTTCTGCATGCCATTGACTATTATGGCAGAATGCTGGTTTTGGTTTAAAAGCTTATTTCCAGCTTTTTTTTTTATTTTCGGGCTGGTCCCGTTTCCACGTCGCTGCCCTATGCTTAAACGGCCGAAATTGGCCCCCCCAAAAAAGTTTTTTTTTATAATTTTACAACTGTTTACCATGCCAATGGCCATATATTTGGCCATTGGCTTGCCTACTACATTGAATACATGCTTTCTTTGGAGCTGTCATGCCTCTGTTTTGTAATTTGCAGAAATGTATTCGGTTAGTAACCGAATATATTTCTGCAGGTTACACTAGTCCTTCACAGGCGCCTGCATGCTTTCTGGATCACTAATTCACCTCATTTGCATGGTTTTCAATTGCAAATGGGGTAATTAGCATACATGAGCTGTGTCCATGCAGGAATAGTGTTGGAGCGCTCGTGCATGTCCCGGGAGCTCATTCCTGGATCGCTCCTCAGCCATATTGCATGCAGCAGCTCTTGCACTATTCCAGCACACCGTACAGACATAGCTGAATTCTGGGGATAATCAATTTTTTGTTTATATATATATATATATATATATATATATATATATATATATATATATATATACCAAAGTCCGTTTCTTATTAAACAAAATTTTATTCATTCTTTCATTCAAAATAAGCCATATTACATAAAATAAATCATTGGCCCTTCTCACATATTCTTTCTTCTTGTTCTTATAATATCCACACATAATCATATTCATATCTATATTGCTTATATCATTAATATTCTCAAAAAAAAATTCCTCATGCAACTATTTCCACAGATTCACCACTCTTTTATAATTCGAAAAAGATGATGTATTTTCCTCTGCACAAAATAAATATACTCTATCAACTTTCTTTTTGTATGTCATTTCCCCTTTACTGGTAACCTTTTTATTACCAGTCTCCATAGGAAATCCTGACAGTTTCCCTGAATTTAATGGTTTTAATCACTTCTGGTAAAATTTCCCATGTGTTTATATATTGTTTCATCCCATTATAATACTACATCCTTCTACCTTTCTATATAACATCAATTTTTATTTTCCATGATACTGTTTATCTTGATCGTTTTTGATTTCACTTACATATTCTTTTTCTCTTTTTTTTATTCTCATCATCTCTCAGAATGCTTTGTATTTATATTTAAACATTTTCACTATTAATTTCTAATTTTCTTCCTTTAGTCATTTTAATCCTGTATACAAGTTTAAGGAAGCAGACTAAACAACTGGATTTAGTAAGCCCAACCCCTTTTCATCTTCACTCATATACAACACGTCTCTTTTCACTGGGTTTAATCTTGAACCATATATGAAAGAAAACACCAACTGCACAATTTCCTTGTCATATTTTGTGGAATCATATAAACATTTGACATATATGCAATTTTTCCTTTAATACAAAATTAATGAGATAAACCTTTTTTCCTGAAAGCTAATCTGTATCTCCTCTGCAGAAGACATATTTCTTTAATTTCTTTTATCAAACCCTCCCATTGAATCATAACTGCATAATTTTTCCCAAATATATATCTCATTCCTTGAAAAATACATGCCTCAAATTTTCACCAAATCACCCACACCCTTACTTTTATTGTTATTCAAGTAATTTCTACTTCCTTTAAACTTTCATTCAGACAAACCAACATGTCCGTCATCCATATTTTGTTCATAGCAGCTACAACTATATCACCTTCAAATGTCAAAACTACTGGAGTCACCACTTCATTTTGTGTCACATATCTAGTATATTATATTTTAGAAGCTGTTTCATTCGCTGTCACATTCATTACCAGTGCAAACAATATTTTACTCATGGGACATCCTGGTCTTGTACCACATTTCATGCATATTTCTTTACTCAGCCACCCATTCACTAACTCTTTTACTCTGTTATTTAGATATTCTGACATACACACAATTCTGTTACCTTTCCCATGCTTCTCCATAACATCTCACAAAGTATCATGTCTTAATGTAGTAAATGCCTTGCTAATATCAACTACCATAAGTTTTTCATCCTCCCTTTTACTTATAACATCATACACAATTTCTCTTACAACCTGTAGCAATTCTTGACTCCCCTTCCCTTTTACACCACATATACTTTCTTTCATAATATCCCTCATCTTTCCTTCCATTCTCTTCTGTATTATTCTCCTATAAATTGTAGAATCTGTGTTATTTAGTGTGATGGGTCTCCAATTTTTTATTTAATTATTCTCAACTTTCTTCCATATAAATTTTAATACCCCACTACATACCTCTTCATAAACAAGCTCATTCTTCAACCATTCATTCAGCACATTTACAAAATACTTTGCAATTCCACTAATTTCTTGTCTATTCCATACGCTATACCATCTGGGCCTGAAACGGAATCAGCATTTACTTTCCTGCGTACTTCATCCAAGTCACTAGTACTAATTTCTTTCTCAAAATTTTCCTTAGCACATTCTGAAAATTTATTTTACTTTCCATTTTCTCTTATTTTCCTTCTTTTTACTCTTATACATATTTTCCACATGCTGTACTACAATATCATAATTTGCTCTTGTGTTCTTTTTACCTCTCCTTTTATATTTTTTATTTCTCTCATACTATTTTTACCTTTCCTTTTACATTTTTCATTTCTCTCATTATACAAATATCCTCCTTTACTATTTTACCCAAATATGCAAATACCTCCTCCTTCTGTCTTGTAAATACTGTTTCTGCCTAAACAGTAATGCCTTATTTTTTCCCAATTTCTTTTATATATTTCTTTTTCCATATTATAATAGTCGCTTGTATTATTTTCTAAATTTTCTAAGACCTTTTGTTAAATTTTCTCATACTTCACTTTCTCTTCTATTCTCTGCCATTGAAAAAACACTTTTAATGCTTTTTTTTAAATTCAGTCCACCATTCAGACCATTTTTAAAGAAGTCCTTCATGGTTATATTTCCATAACTGCGGTGCATCCAACACTCCAACTTTACCCCATAATCAGTCATTTATTATTTTTATTTCCTTTCCTATTTTAATATACCCCCTTTCTTTTATCACCTACATTCATGCTGAATGGTCTGAAAAATCTAAACCTACTGATAATACAAAATAATCAATTTCAGATTCAAGTATCTCCCATTTATAAGTCAATTGACTTTTGTTCCACACAGTTAATTTACCACATTTTATCACATCCTGTATATTTTTTTACATCTTTCCCTTTCTTTTTACATTTCCCCCCTAAATTACACTTTAAGTCTCTTATAATTTCCATGTTAACCACCACATAGTCTAATATTTGATGAAACAGATTATCTCTTTCCTTAGTAGTTATGTATATGCATATAATGGTTTGAATCTGGATCTGTGGAACCTAGTTGGACATTCCCGGTCAACAAATGTTAAATAAATAAATAAATAAATAAATAAATTCTATAAACATGTTCTGTCCACCTCACATTTACACCAGTTAACCTTTCCATCTTTACCAATGTTGCATCTAATACTTTAGTTTTTTTTAACATAAAACAACCCTCCCAACCAATGTTTACATTCTTAGTTCCGTATTACTACCAGAAAACAAATAATTGCCTCATAAATAAATGTCTTTCTTTTTGTTACACAGTTCCATCATCAGTCCATCATTTTCATAGAAGTCATAAATAGTTTCTGTTCCAATATGTATAAAAGCCAAAATTTCTTGAGCTTTAAAAACCTAGAGCAGTTATAAAATTGTCCCATACGTAATATATCTGTCTAGTACAATGTCATTTTATGTTCTTATTCTCACAGTTGGCCTTCTCTTCTTTTTAAAAACAGTTTTACTTAGTTTGTTGCTGCTGTCCTTTTTTCCCTGCTGTCACTGCTGCTTAAGTTTTAACTGCTGCATTATCTGCTTCCAAACCAAATGGTTCCTTTTCCACATTATCATCCTCAGCACTTCTGAAAAAGTTGTCTACCATCTTACCCCCCCCCCCCACTATGAAACAGAAGAACTATCACCTGGATCATCCTGCTTTATTATTTTTAACAGAACATCATCTGCAAGTCCTCCTGACACCATGTCTGTTATCTATACCACTTCAAAAGACTCACTTACTGCCTTTTCCATGCAGACTGCTAAACTCTGCTCATTTGTAAAATCCACCATACTGGAATCTTTATTTACATTCTAAAGCTCCATGTTGAACAATTTTTTTCTCTAAATTCTCACTTTCCACCTCCAAACCCACCGCAGCTTTTCTCTTCTCTTCTATGCTGGCACCTCCCTTAGACCTCTTCCTTGCTACTGCTGGAGCCCTCCGGCATCATCTAGCAGCTCCAAAGAGTAGGGGTTTCTTTATTTACATTATCCATAATTATTTACACAGTCAATAATTCTTTGCATTCTTACTTATTTACAATATATACATATTTTTCAATTATTTACAATATATCCCATGCATATACAATATATATCCCATGCAGAACATAGTACACATAATATCTCACACACCAGTGTCTCACCAGACAAGCCCCTAAGGCAAAACACAAAACTTAACATCTTAGTCACAGGCAACCCCATTGGGAGACACACAGATGTCCCTCTCACCTAGCTGGATAAGGAAAAGTTCATGGTCAGCTGTCTGTTAGGTGCCAGGATTCACCACATCACACACACACTAAAGTCTCTCAACAACAGGTACTGTTATGACTCAGTCATAATCCGAGTTGGTGTGAATGACTTGAGATGCACCTCACTGGACTATAGGAAGAGAGAAATGTCTGAGCTCTTGGATTATCAGGCAGGTATGTCCCTAGCCTTAAGCAGCATTTTACCTTTGTCTAGGACGATACCACAATATGAACAAAAAATGATTGACTTCAACAATTGGCTTAGTTTTTTGTTTCTTTCTAAGAGGATCCGGTATCTGTCAGCATGGGAGGACATGGTCGACAGACCTCGAATATTCTTTGCCAAAGATGGTCATCATCTGTCACTCCTGGGATTTCGGTTACTAGCTAAGATTCTTGCCACCCCCATGGTACCATTTGTAGGGCATGTCCCAACATAAAAATACCCTCTCAAAACAACATCAAGGTTATGCTGCTAAATGCTAGGAGTCTAAACTTGAAACTGCACTCACTAAAAGCAGTCCTTACTTTTGAAGCTGTTGATATTTTTGCAGTCACAGAGACCTGGTTTAAGGCTGCGGAGAGCACCCCAGCCATAACAGGTTACATTTCCTTCCACACGTTCAGTCCAGAAACTGAAGGCATGAAAACTAAAGGAGGTGATGTATCAATATTCATTAAAGATAAATACACCTCTAGATTGGTTAAACAGCACAATTCCCTTGAATTACTTCAGATGCAGTTGACTGTTGGTAAGACCACTCTTCAAATTGTTACCAATTATAGGACCCCCAACATGAATCAAGACATCCATTCAGCCTACCTGGATCTATGTGAGTCAGTCAAGTTACAACCAAACACAGTGGTTTTGGGTGACTTTAATTACCCATCCATTGACTGGGTAAATTGTACGTGTTCTAACTCACTTGCCCAAAGGTTCTTGGACTTTGTAAACTCTAGTGCCCTGGACCAGCTGGTTGACACCCCCACAAAGGGCTCAAACATCCTGGAGCTGGTGCTCACCAACATGAGGAACCATTTATCATCCCCAGTGTGTGGTCCTCCCTGACGAGATCTGACCACAAATCAGTGTTGATAGAAGGAACTATAACACCAGACCCCCCTCCTAGCAACAACTAGACTAAAAAACTTCACCAAGGCCAATTACAACCTCTTACAGGATGGCATAAATAGCTTCATAACCCCTCCCCCATTGATGGAATAGACACCTATGCCAGCATATACACCAATGCGTTATACGAACATCTCTATAATTGTATTGACTCTGACATACCTGATAGGACCAAAGCAAGATCTTCAAGGAAGAACAAACCTGCCTGGTTGACATCTGCCATCACCAGGGTGTACAATAAGAGAAATAAATTGCTGTCTAAGAGTAGGAAGGAATGGTCCCAAAACTGGAAACACTCCCTCCTCAGCTTAAACAAGCAAGTAAGACTTCTTGTGAAGTCTTCCAAAGCTAACTATGAATCCAAACTAGCTTCCTTAACTAAGGACAACCATAAGGCATTCTTTAGTTACATCTGTAACCTCAAAGGAAAGGCCCAGATATACACAAAACTTGTAGTTAATAGTATTACATATACAGAACTCACTTATATTGCAAACCTGCTGGCTGACAGGTTCAGTGAAAACTTCACTCCTCTATTACCACCACACATACCCCAAAGCATCCATACCACTTGTCTTCCTCCTAGTATCTCTAAGAACCAGGTCTTAAACACTGTCTCTAGGGCCAAAAGTACAGCCTCTGTGGGACCACATAACATCCCAGGCTGTGTTCTACATGAGTTAAAACAGGAATTAGCAACATTACTGGGTATTATTTTCAATCACAGCCTAAGCACTGGCTTCATTCCATTGGAATGGTAAACAGCTACTGTCATCCCCTTGCACAAAGGGGTGCATCCACTGACCCTGGGAACTGTGGACTCATTAGCCTGACCAGCCTTATCTGTAAGGCCTTGGAGTGAGTTATCATGGACCTTATCAATAAAGATGGAGGAAATCTCCAAACTCATGACCCCACCCAGTTTGGCTTTGTAAAGGGGAAATCATGCCTGTTACACATGGTGGACTTCTTTGAGACACTCTAGGTGAAGGCAAATCTGTGCCTATGGCCTACCTAGATTTAGCCAAGGCCTTTAACACAGTCCCCCACACAGGCATCATTGATAAACTCAACCAGCTGGGTATCAACCCATATATTGTCAGATGGATTGCAAACTGGCTCACTGATAGAACTCATACTGTCAAAATAAGGGACTTCACCTTCTCCAGCCATCCCGTAATTAGTTGTGTTCCACAAGGATCCGTTCTGGGACCCCTATTATTTGGAATCTACTTCTCCAAAGTACAGGCAAAAGCTAAAGGTCTGTGGCTGACAAAGTTTGCTGATGACTGCAGATTAGGAGTGGTCATTGAGTCCCCTAAAAATGTCAACATCCTGCAAGAACTTACAGAGACTAATGATTAGTGCCAAAGTCATGGTTTTAAACTTAATGCAAAAAAATGCATTATCATCCCCTTCAGCAAAGGCACTGTTCCTGGTAACTACTACATCAATAGTAATACCCTAAGCACACATTTAGTGGTGAGAGATCTGGGCACACAGGTTGACAGTAACCTTATCTTTGATCACCATGTCTCCACAGTGGCAAGAAGGGCATTTTATACTGCTCATCTCATAAGTCAGGGCATTACCTCCAGAAAAAAGGAGGTCATAACCCCCCCTGTACTCTTCTCTCATCGGGCCAATAATAGAGTACAGTGCTCCCTTTCGTACATACTTTTCCAGGCACCTGTAGCAATTGTAGAGACCACAAAGGTTCCTTACTAAGAAAATTCAGGGTCTTCAGTATCTGTCACATGTGGATAGACTGAAATCACTGTCACTTTACTCTGTGTCATACAGACTGCTCAGAGGTGACCTGTGTCTTGCATATAGGGTGATCCTTGACCCTGCTTTAATGGAAATGCTGCACATTCACAAGTCAAATGGCACATGGGTCACTCGCTCATAGGACCTTAACCTGGTATGTGACATCAACAGAACTTGCTGGAGGGGCAGATTTGTCTCACAGAGGTTACCTCACCTTTGGAACAAACTTCCAATTCATGTTAATCAAAGCCACTTGTTGACCCAGTTTAAGTGTAATTTGGACAATTGGATAGGAAACTGGAAATTCACTGCAGTGGTTACAACTGTGTCCCTCCTGGACAGGGGGAATAAGTGCTGATTTTAGTGCCTGCTCAAAACAGACACTCTAGGGAACTAGGGTTGAACTTGGCTAATCTTAGCTGTCAGCCTAGTAACCTCCTATGATGCTATGATGGTCCTATAGCCTATCTTGACCTCGCCAAGGCTTTCTACACCATCCCCCATTCTGGAATTATAGCTAAACTCACTAAACTAGGTATAAATCCCTACGTCACAAGATGGGTTGCCAACTGGCTCACTGACAGAACCCACACTGTAAAAGTTGCAGACTCCAAATCTGACCTCAAGGCAGTGACAAGTGGAGTGCCACAGGATTCCATCCTGTTTGGTATCTACTTCTCTGAAGTACAGGCTAACACAGAAGGCCTTTGGCTGACGAAGTTCACAGATGACATAGTCAAGTCCTCAAATGATGTGGACATCCTACAGAAGGGTCTCACTGAGACAGATGCCTGGTGTCAGAGCCATGGCCTCAAGCTCAGTGCCAAAAAGTGCAGTGTCATCCCCTTTGATAAAAACTCTGTACCCATGAACTACCACATAGGCAGCAATCTACTTAACACCGAATGCGTGATAAGAGACCTTGGGACCCAGGTTGACAGTAGTCTCTCCTTTGGTAGTCACATCGCCACAGTAATCAGGAAGTCCTTCTACATGGCACACCTCATCATAAAAGGGTTCTCATCCAGGAAAAAAGAGGTCATTGTTCCCCTCTACTCATCAGTCATTAGACCCATTATAGAGTAAACGCCTTTTTTGGAATGTACCTTACAAGACATCTGCAGCAGCTGGAAAGGCCACAGAAGTACCTCACAAAGAGGATTACTGTTCTCAAACAAATGCCCTACACTGACCGCCTCAAAAAACTCCAGCTTTACTCCATAGCATATCGCCTACTCCGAGGTGATCTCTGCCTATCATATAAAGCTATGTCAAACCCAGAGCTGTTGGACATGCTACGCCTAAATAAATCCCAATCCCTCCAAGCTACACACTCTAAGGACCTAAACCTTGTCACAATAAACAGGACACGCTGGAGGGATAGATTCCTGTCCCAGAGACTTCCTATACTCTGGAACAAGCTACCCATCTATGTCAAGCAAAGTTCTTCATTAGCACTCTTCAAGAAAAATCTTGATGAGTGGATGGGAAATAGGAAATACACCCCGGGGATCACTTCTGTGTCTCTGCTGGACAGTGGCACAGGAAAATAACTTTCTTGGTTGGCATAAGCTATGGTACCTTGCTGGCTAGGCTTATGTAGGCCCTTCGGCCGATAGCCTAGTATCTACCTATGAACCTATATATATATATGTATATATATATATATATATATATATATATATATATATATATATATATATATATACACACACACACACACACACACACACACACACATATATATATATATATATATATATATATATATATATACACACACACACACACACACACACACTATTTTACAAATCACATCCTCTTTTTACATTTTGCTTCATCAAATAAATCACATACTTTTTAAATTTTTGCACCCCACTCCAGTTTCCACAACCAATACCTTATTTTCTTCAACATCATTGCCAAGTCCCGTTTTTCATTAAACATAATTTCCTTAACCCTCTGATTTCATATCAACCGTAGTATAATAAATATTTTTTTATCAAGACTTTTGACCTCCTTCTTACTTTTGTTTCTATAATACCCAAATTCAATCATATCCCTGTTTAAATTATTCACATCTTTAAATTCAGTCAAATATTTATTTTCTATAGTCTTTCTCCGTAACATTTTTGATCTATTACATTCTAAAAACATGTTCACAAGTTTCAAATTCCCACAATATAAACATACTCTATCTTTTATACAAGCATATTTGCCTTTACTGGTATTTTTTATATAGACAGTCTCCATAAAAAAATCTTGACTTTCTTTATGTCTTTTACATCTTTTCATTCTTGCAATGGTGGCATTTCTTTTCTCAATGTTTAATTCCTTCCAAGAATATATCCTATAATATTTTTCCAAAATCTTTTCATACCATTCTTTTTTCTCATTATCAGTTTCAATCACATTTATTTCCCACAATATAATCTTATTAATTTTCCATTTCGTTATTACAGCAACCCCTTTTTTCTTGAAATAGTAAAAATCAACCATTCTGTTTTATATTTTAAACTTAACATTTTCATTAAGTTTGAACAAATAAACCCAAGGCAAACACTCCACCAGGCTACAATGACACCAAGATAATCCAGTTGATCTTTAATTTAGAGCTTTCGTCAGGTATATGACTTCTTCAGAATACAACATATTAAAACATCCCTGTTTAAATAATACCCCCTGACCAATCACTGCAACAGACATTACATAATTTCCTCACCATTTAGTGCCATTAAAAATAATAATACATACAAAATTACACTGATATATGTATGTATCCATATCGAACAGTATGAAAGTACATACAATAAAAACAAGAAATCTAAAATTGTTACTGTTAAAACATTATTATAAATATTAATAAATATTAATAAACCATCTATAAAATTTATAAAATTAATACATAGTTCATAACATAAACATAGATTTAAGTCTCAACAAAGGCTACAAGGAAATCTTGTCATTTAGCCCTGGGGCTCTGTAAGCGTTTAGTTTTATTTGCCACTTCAGTTCCAGAAACTCCAAAAAATCATCTACTGGTCCCCCCGTGGCCCCAAATCAACCTGTTCCACAACAAAAAACCAAAACCCATGTTGAGGGTGACTACTAATATCTTTATATAGGGCATTGTTTTCATTTTTATGTTTAATATCATAAAGGTGTTGGTAAATTCTTAATCTAAGTGCATTTTTTGTTTTTCCCACCTAGTAACACTCACATGAGTCACATGTTGCCACATGTACGACCCCTTTACTATAACAATAATGTTTTTTTCACAGTTTTTATACTCCCAAATTTTTTGATCCTGATTATCACAGCTTCCATCATATAAGGACATGGGGGGTATCTTCCACACCTAAAACTACCCCCTTGCTGCTCAAAATTATTGTTTTTCCTTTCTAATATTCCTTTTAATGAGGTGTCTTTCTTATAAACCACAATAGGTTTATTCCCTATTTTTTCTTCCACATCAAGATCCGTGTGGAATATTCTCCAATATTTATTAATAATGTTCTTGATATCATAAAAATTAGAGGTAAAAGTCAGTGTTAATACACGTCCAAAACTTTGAGGCCTAATTTCCCCATCACCCCTTCTATCCATATTTTCTTTAGCTAAAAGAGGGAAAAAATGCCCACTTGTCCTTTTATTTTTGACCTCAACAACAATACCATTAACAAACACCTCAGGGTACCCTCTCTTTACTAACATGTCTTTCATAGTGTCACATTCCCTTTTAAAATCATGAGGTTCAGACTCCATCCTGGCCAGTCTTACATACTGACCTTTTACCAGTGCCTTCTTTTGGTGCAATGGGTGCCAGCTCGTAAAATGCAATAAAAAATTTGAATATGTTGGTTTCCTAAACAATCGGGAGGTGAAGCATTCTCTTTCATAATCTTTCACAATGGTGACATCCAAATAGTTCACAAAGTCCAATTCTTTATTAATGGTGACTCTCAAGAAAGTAGTTGTTTCATTAATAAAAGTGAAAAACCTGTTCAGGTCGTTTTCACTCCCTTTCCAGAACAGGACAATGTCATCCAGGTACCGCCCATACAGTACCCATGAAGTCATATATCAGTGTCATTTTGTATGTATTATTATTAATGGCACTAAATGGTGAGGAAATGATGTAATGTCTGTTGCAGTGATTGGTCAGGGGGTATTATTTAAACTGGGATGTTTTAATATGTTGTACTCTGAAGAAGTCATATACCTGACGAAAGCGCTAAATTAAAGATCAATTGGATTATCTTGGTGTCATTGTTGCCTGGTGGAATGTTTGCCTTGGTTTTATCAGTTTATTTGCGTACAATTCTTAGTAAGTTTGAACAAAGCAAAGTGGCACCACATCTGTGTGCCCTGTTCATTCACAGCCTCACCTCAGGCTTTGTCCCTACTGAAAGGCCTATTGCTACAGTCATCCCTCTTCATAAAGGGGGAGCAACTACAGACCCTGGGAATTATTGCCCCATTAACCTGACGAGTCTGATATGTAAGGCCGTGGAGCGCATCATCATGGACCTAATTAATGAGGATATAGGTAATCTCCAAACTCTGGATCCCATACAATTTGGTTTTGTGAAAGGGAGATCATGCCTGTTTAACCTGGCCAACTTCTTTGAGTCAGTCACCAGAGCTGTGGATGAGGGTAAGGGAGTGCATACAGCCTACCTCGATTTGACCAAGGCCTCTGATGCCATTTCTCACTCAGGAATTATTGATAAACTCACTAATCTAGGCATCAACCCCTGTATCACCAGGTGGGTTACAAATTGGCTCACAGATAGAACCCACAGTATGAAAGTAGTGGACTCCAAGTCAGACTGCAGACCAGTCACGAGTGGAGTCCCACAGGGATCAGTCCTGGGTCCTCTCCTATTTGGCATCTACTTATACAGAGGGACTCTGGCTGACCAAGTTCACAGATGACTGCAACCTGGGAGCCATTATTAACTCCCAAAGTGATGCAGATGTCCTACAGAAAGGCCTCACTGAAACCAATGACTGGTGTCGAAACCATGGGATTAAGCTTAATGCCAAAAAATGTGTAGCCATCCCCTTTGTGAAAAACTCAGTTCCCACTAATTACCACATCAATGGGAGCCCACTGAACACTGAAGGCATTATAAGAGATCTGGGGACACAGGTTGACAGCAACCTCTCCTTCGACCACCACATTGCCACTGTGGTCAGAAAGTCCTTCTGTGTGGCATATCTCATCACCAAGGGTTTTGCATCCAGGAAGAAAGATGTCATCATCTCTCTCTCTACTCTTCCCTCATCAGACCAATCATACAGTATAATGCCCCATTTGTCATGTAGCTCACTAGACACCTGCAACAGCTGGAGAGGCCACAAAAGTATCTCACAAAGAGGATCCTAGGTCTTAAACACATATCCTACAAGGACAGACTCACAAAACTCCAGCTGTTCTCTGCCTCATATCATCTATTAAGAGGTGATCTCTGCTTGACTTACAAAGCCATGTCTGACCAAGCTCTGTTAGAAATTCTACATCCAAAGAAATCCCAATCCCTCCACACCACATGCTCCAGAGACCTCAACCTCATTATCACAATCAATAGAACATGCTGGAGGAACAGGTTCATAACCCAGAGACTGCCCATGATCTGGAATAGACTTCCCATACATGTCAAGCAAAGCACCTCACTGGACATCTTCAAGAGACATCTTGATGAGTGGATGGGAAATAGAAAGTTCACCCTGGGGATCACTCCAGTGGCTTTACTCGATAGAGGCTCTGGGAACTAATGTTAGGCTTGTAAAGGCTCCAGGGCCATTAGCCTGGTACACACCTATGAAGCTATGATCCTTCAGTTACCTTTAAACATTTCATTACTGTATATAAGTTTAATGATGGCATGTACAGTGTAGGGTTTATTAATCCCAAACCTTCTTTTTTGCTTTTCACATGCAGTACCCTTCTTTTCACAGCATTCAACCTCAATCCCCAAATAAAAGAAAATATTATATTATATTATATTATATTATATTATATTATATTATATTATATTATATACAGCTTTCTGTAAGTTTAAAGAAAGACTATAAGCAACAGCTAGATAAGTAGTCTTTGCTAACACACATAATTTATTAAATAGGTTTTATTTTTAAAGGAAAGCTTAAAAGCTTTCCAAAAAACACACAACTTATTTCTTCTATTTTTTTCTTTACATATGGAATTTACAATTTCTTGTTTCCCGAAGTTTTTCCCAAGCATCTTAATTTTATCTTATTGAAATTTATTCCACTAATCCTCTCAAAACCTAAACCTTGACTTTTGTTTTTATTTAATACAAAACCAATAACCTGAATAATTTATTGCATTTGTTTTATAACTGTATCCACACTTGCTTCATTCTTTGTTGTAGTAATATCATTTGCATAATTTAACAAAATGGGCATTTTTATTCCTTCATTTGAAATATAGCTCATAATATCCATCTCCTTACTCATATAGATAGATACAGCATTCATTTCTAATACAAATAATGCACTGTTCAATGGGGAGCCTTGTCTAATACCCTTTTATATCTTTATATCTTTGTTCAACCATCCAGTTATCATAATCTTCACTATGTTATATGCTGACATACACACATTTTAAGCCTCTTACTTATATACATTAAACATATCCCATAATACTGAGTAGTGAATAAAATCAAATGCTTTGCTTAAATCTCCTACCATTACTTTTGTGTGAACACTTCTAGCTACTATATCATTTACTATTTCCCTAATTATCAACAATAAATCTTGGACCTTTTTCCTTTTATGCCAAACATATGTTCATTTACAACATTACCTACTTTTTCTTCTATTCTTTTTTGCAATGTTTTCATAAAAATCTTATAATTTGTATTGTTTAACACAGTTGGTCTCCAATTCTGTAGTTCTTCCTTCTCTCCTTTCTTTCATATAAGCCTAATGATACCTCTACATACCTGAAATCTTTTTCTAACCATTCTTTTAATACTTTTATAAACCATGTATTTTGCTCTATAGTCATATTCTATGCTTATATTCTATTCCATCAAGTCCTACTGCAGAATCTAAATTCATAAATTTTATTGCCTGTTCTAGGTGTTCTTCATGTTTCACTGTTGCAGTCATTACATTTGGGTAATCTGCTGGCAGGTTGCCCTCAGTCAGCCTGATTAACAAAGTCTTGGGTCCTGCATTAGTTGCAGTCCCTTCTTCCATGATGTCAGGTCATCAGGGGTATAAAACATGCAGCTGACACCATTACATCAGTTTTTTTTGCTGTGCGGTGCCTGAAGCAGAAGCAGTTCGCAAGTGCCAGTCGGCTGACTCCTGAAATTTTTGTTTTCGAGTTTCAGAACCAAAGTCTTCAAACTTAAAGCTAAGTACCCCGTTGGGGAAACTTTTTCTTGCTCCTTACCGATGTCAGTAAAAGTTAATAATTGCATTACTTGTGAGAAGCAAATACCTCATAAAGATTTTCATTTGTACTGCATTCCTTGCCTAGGCCCTGACCACGACGTACCTTGCTGTCAGTTTTGTGCTTTATTTAATCAGCACACTATCCATTGTCGGTACATTTTTACCTCTAAATATTTTGGTTCTCGGTTTAATTATCCAGAAATGACGTTGGTTAGCCATCCGACTAGCGGAATACCGAAAAAACACAAAGAAAAATACAGAAACAAGCCGTTGAGATCCAAAACTGCCGACGATGCTTCTCCTAAGCCAGTTGCCAGTTTGCCGGTACTCAGTGAGGCGCTTTCGCAGCCCCTGATACCTGCTACTTCTGACTCACAGGCCTCTACTGAGACCCATTCAGAGTCCGGTATGCCACGAGACTCTTCACCTATGGAGCCCGTGGATGTCTGTATCTTGGATGGGTCTGGAGCCGCTGTGCAGGCACCAACTTATGAGGGTGTATTCAGGCCTACAGACTTGCATATTAAACTGACTCCACCTTCTATTCTGAGGCCTAAATCTCGATCTATGTCTAAAAAACCGATGCCCAGGCCACACATGTTCAGGCCCCTGTGCCTAAAAAGCAAATGATCAAAATGGCTGAAGATCTTATTACTCTAATCAAGGGAAGTCAACCCCCCCCCCTTCTAGGAGGCCAAGGCCTGAGCTTGACTATGAATCTTCTGATCAGGACTCTGTTTCTTCTAATTCTTCCAATGACCTGAATTTGTCCATTCCTACTTATGAGGATTCGGATGCAGAGGATTTCATACCCTCTGCTTCCCTTCCTGAGGACTTTTCTTTTGGGGAAACTTTACATACCTTATGGGAGCATTTCCACTGGGAAAGTCAGGAATTTTCTGAATCTAAAAAGAGGCTTAGGGATTTCCTTCTTCTACCCCAGCATAGGCCTTTGGCTATACCTCCTGTATTAGACATTGTTGATGATGTGTTTTCAGAATCCAGTATGGCCCCTGATTCCCTGCCTCTGGCTCCTAGTAAACCTGACAGATACTACAGGGTTCCTGAGTCCCACAAGCTTCTTTTCAAAAATCCTGTTGCAGACCCAGAAAATATTTCTCAGGGGCCCAAGGACTTTAAGGCTTCTACTGCTAAAAACCCTATTCCTTCTGATAGAGACTCCAGGGTGATGGATAGATGGGGTAAAAAGGTTTATACTTCTGCTAACTTAGCAATCAGGGCTTTAAACTGCCAATTTCATATGCTAAAATATCAGCAGCATATTATGGGACTGCTCAAACAGAAAATTATGTTGATTTCTGACTGTGTGGAAAATAAAGATTTACAGGATTTACTGCATTCAGCTGAACAAGTTGGAAAACATACTTTGCAATGTGGTTTTGATTCTTTAGAGGCCTCTTGTAGGGCTGCTGTTACTGGGTCTGTGCTTAGAAGGCATGCTTGGCTTAAGGAGCAATCTCTGCCTGATCATGTTAAAACAAAGTTGTTGGATGCTCCTTTAAATCAGGACCATCTGTTTGGCAATAAGGCTGAAGAAGTTCTAAAAAAGATGGAAGATAAAGCTAAATCTATGCAAACTGTGAAAGATTTCTTACAAGTGCACCCTCCAAGATTTAATAGGCACTGGCCTACTAAGAATTGGTCCTTTCCAGCTCCTTCCAGATCCTCTCAAGCCAAACCCAGACACACCAAAAGTACCAAGTTTCAGTCCCAAGGGACTCTCAGAACTAAGCAATGGGGGGCCTCCACTTCCAAATCTGGAAATAACAAGGCACCCCCATTTGGTAAACAGTCTCAATGACTTTCCTTTAAAATTACCAAGCACTTACCTTTTAGCCGCCCCTTTGGAGGGAAAGATTGCTCTTCATGCAAAAAAACTGGGAACTCATAACCCAGGACATATGGGTTTTAAATATAGTGTCCCAGGGATACAGATTTCATTTCCACACGTTGCCAACACCAAACGGGTGGCCAGACCTGCCTCCAAATCAGTGGGCAGAGGCTCAGAAACAAGTACTTTCCCTCCTAAACATGGGGGCTATTCAACTAGTACCAGAAGAGGAAAAGGGACAAGGCTTCTATTCCAGACTTTTCCTGGTACCCAGAAAAGACAATTCATGGCGTCCAATTCTGGACCTGTCTACTCTAAACACCTTTCTGGACATTCCAAAATTCAAGATGCTGACTCTTCACCAGTTACTTCCTATGCTAAGCAAGGATGACTGGTTGGCAACTCTAGATTTAAAAGAGGCTTACCTGCATATCCCAGTCAGGGAATCTTGCAGAAGATACCTACGCTTCAAAGCAGGCTACTTGCATTATCAGTTCTCTGCACTGCCCTTTGGTTTGTCTACTGTGCCCAGGGTATTCACAAAGTGCCTGGCTCCAGTAATTGCATTTTGCAGGCAAAGAAATATTCAAATATATCCATACCTGGACGATTGTCTAATTCAGGCAGAAAACCAGGCCATGCTTATAAATCATCTGGCATTTGTGAAAAGAGTTCTAACTTGTCTGGGTACACCATAAATGAAAAGAAATCACAACTGGTACCCTCTCAACAGATTACATTCCTGGGTGCAAGCTTGAATACAACTTCCCAGATGGCTTTCCTCACGCCAGAAAAACAAATCCATTTGGTAACTTACTTCAAACAAGTGGCCACAAAAACCCTGCTATCTGCAAGACAAATACTGTCACAGCCTGGAAACAATGATTCCTATCATACCTTGCCTAAGCTGGGAGTTTCTATGGTGAGCAGAGGCCTGCCACCAAAACAAAGGACAGCCATTCACACTACCCCCTGCCACCCAAAACCTAACTACAGATGCATCAGACTATGCATGGGGGGCTCACCTGGCAGGGAAGTGCATTCAGAGCAAATGGAACCCAAATCAAATGCACCTACATATCAATCAAAAAGAAATGTTAGCTGTACAGAATGCTCTGACAGCCTTCAAGGACTACATTCATCCAGGACAACTAATGGTAAAGACGGACAACACCACGGATATGTGGTACATAAACAAGCAGGGGAGTACACATTCCTATCCCCTCTACAGACTATCCATGCCATTGTAGAACATGGCCTTGAGCTACCAAGTGCAAATACAAGCTCAATTCCTGCCAGGAAAAATGAATACACTAGCAGACGGACTAAGCAGAAATCTTATGGACCCACACAAGTGGAGACTGGAACCACGGATTTTCAACATGTTGACAAGCAAATGGGGGAGCCCAGACATAGATGTATTTGCCTCCCCCACACAACTACCAGTTTGACAAATTTTGCACAAGGACTCCTCACAACAAAGCCTGGAAAGTGGATGCTCTGTCATTCAGCTGGAGAAACCTATCAGTTTATGCCTTTCCCCCTCTGCCTCTGCTCTCAAAAGTTCTGCTAAAATTCAAGCAGGTCAAACCAAGAATGATTTTGATTGCTCCAGACTGGCCACGCCAACACTGGTACCCACTCCTGCGCAGTGTGTCACAAACTTCTCCATGGCACCTGCCTTAGACACCTTCCTTACTGTCTCAGCAGGAGAACCAAATTCTGAACCCTCAGCTCCCAACATTGAACCTTTCAGCTTGGCTAATCACTTAAATTCACCCTTATCATACCTCAGCAAACCTGTGATGGATGTCATCTTGGAGGCAAGAAGACCTAGTACTAGAAAATCTTACGCTGACAAATGGTAAAGATTCTGTGCTTGGAATCAATCTCAAGGGATGAGCACAGCAGTGCCCAATTTACCTCAGATTTTATAATACTTAACTGAGATACTTCATAAGGGCCTGTCCTCCTCCATTAAAATCCACACCTCAGCCATTTCAGCTCATTATAACACAGACCCTCCCCTCTTCTCTCATCCTCTGCTCAAGCAGTACCTCAGAGGGGCCAAAAACTTGAGACCACCCAGGAGAGCTCCAACCCCTGGCTGGGACCTTAACTTTGTATTGGAGAAACTACTACCTCCTTTCGAGCCAGCTGCTATTGCAGACTTAAAATTTCTTTCCTGGAAAACAGCCTTCCTTCTAGCAATCACTTCAGCAAGAAGGATTTCTGAGTTACAGGCCCTTATGGCAGTGGAGCCTTTCATCATCTTTCATGCGGACAGGGAGTCACTCAGGACCAATCCATCCTTCATGCCCAAGGTGGTATCCAGTGTGGCTCTAAATCAGTCCATTCATTTGCCAGCTTTCTTTCCCAATCCACAGAACAAAGGGGAACAGATTCTGCATTCATTGGATGTGCACAGACAACTTAGATTCTACTTGGACAGGACTAAACCTTGAAGAAAATCTGAACAACTGCTGGTAGCATTTGCTGCAGGGGCAGAGGGAAAGGCTATTTCAAAACAAACCATCTCTAAATGGATAGGTCATTGCATTCATTTCTGCTATAAGCACCATGGAAAGCATATCCCCCAGGGAATCAGATCTCATTCCACCAAGGCTGCATCTACTTCAGCAGCCTTTCTCAGAGGTGTTCCTAACAGGGATATTCTAGAAGCTGCTACCTGGAGTTCTGTTCATACTTTCACCAAGCATTATCATTTACCAATTTTCTCTAAATCCAGAGCTGGCTTTGTGACTGCTGTCTTGCAGGGCCTTATAGCTGCTCCTAATCCTGTATAACTCCATCCACCCAGCCATAGCTTTGGGAATCTACCCAAATGTAATGACTGCAATAGTGAAACTTGAAGAACATAGTACAGTTGTGTACACTTACCATAAATGTAGATGTTTGAGTGTATTCACTGTTGCAGTCCTGGTTACCCTCCCTCCAGCCCCCTGTTTTTCTCTTACTATTCCTCTACTTTCTTTTACTATGCTTAAAAGCCTTTTTGGAGTATTTGCTTTTGGTTGGAGGTATATTTTTGTGTTTTTAATTTTATTTTGCTCCCCATTAGGGGGCCACCTGACATCTGGGGCAAGAAAAACTGATGTAATGGCGTCAGCTGCATGTTTTATACCCCTGACGACCTGACGTCATGGAAGAAGGGACAGCAACCAATGCAGGACCCAAGACTTTGTTAATCAGGCTGACTGAGGGCAACCTGCCAGCAGATAACCCAAATGTAATGACTGCAACAGTGAATACACTCGAACATCTACATTTATGGTAAGTGTACACAACTGTACTTTCCTCGACTCTTGTATCTTTTTCTAAATCCTTATTCTCCATGATAGAAAATGTATATACCTTCCATTCTTTCCATGTTTTTGTTCTCTGCTCTTTAACAATGTTAGCATGTTCTTTTACTACCTTCATAATCTCTTCGTATGTATTACGAATGTTACCTGCAGAATCTTTCATTTCCTTCATTACACTATTATTCTCTTTAATTGTTTTAGTTAAATATGGTGCAGTTTTTTCTTTTTTCTTTTCAGGAAATGTCTTTATTTGTACAATAAATGTTCTTTTTTTTATTCAAATCATATAATTGCTGTTCCTTAATAAAAAAAAAAAAAACATTGTTCTTCTCTAAACAATCAATCATTTCATTGTTTAAATTCGTGTATATTACTTTTTCCATGTATAGCTTCTCCTTCTCTCATGTTACGTAGCATTTATTATATTTCAGTTTAAAATTTAAGCACCATTCTGACCAATCCCATTTCACTTCATTTTGTCTTTTTATACCTTTTCCTATTTTTATGTAATCATCATTTCCCTTTACCATAATCCAAACTGCCCTGTAATTTAAAAAAAACTGTTAGTAACACTCCTTGTTTAACTATTACTAAGCTTCCTGACAATAAAAAATAATCTATTTCTGTTCTTTTTTCCCTCTTTTGTCTGTCCAAGTGCCTAGTTACCATATTTTTAATTGTCCGTATTTTATAATATTCTTTACTAGTTTAACAGCAGAAGCCTTCTGGTTTTTCTGTCTTAAGCTGGAGTAAGTGTCCTACTACAATTATCTCCATGTTAACTGCTGCATATTGTATTATCTTTCTAAACATCTCTTCCCTCTTGTTTTTATTACATATGCTTATATTGCAGTAATTTTCATAACATGTTCTCTCCATCTTTCATCAATAATAGTAATTCTGCCTGTTATGACAATGGTGACATCTAATACTTTAATTGTATATTTATATAATGTAAGTATTCCTGAGCATGTCTCTTTCAAAAAAAATCCATATCACATTTTTCCCCACAACACTTCAGTTTGAATTCTTTCAGACCAAGACAAAAATCTAATATCTTCTAGAATAATAACATCACTATCTAGCTCTTTACACCATTCCAAAATACCTGTCCTTCTTTCCAACTTATTAAAACTATTAACATTTAATGACAAAATTTTACATGTAACTACTTTTAATGATGCATATCCATCCGTTCTCTTTCTTTTCTTCTTTTTTAAAATATTCTATGTTCTTCCTTTTCCTTTCTCTCACTCTTTTACCAATTGAATTTCTCTTTTTACCTATGTTGCATTTAACGTCATCATTCTCACTAAAACCTGACTCTTCAAAATGTTCTATGTTTATTTCTTCCCTCACTTTATCTTTTTGTACCACTTTTTCTCCATCAGTAATGCTACTATATTTTTCCCATTTCTTCTACTAATTTCTTTTTTATAACTTTACCATTTTTTGCCATGTTCTTCTTGCTGTGTTATGTCCAACACTACTTCATTTTCTTTTTCTTCACACTCCCCCCACAAATGTCCCACTTTTTTACATTTATGTAACATTTTGGTTCACAGTTTTTGTATTATGTCTTATGCCCCACATTGAAAATATTGTCTTTTATTACACTGGTTAATTAAATGATCTCTTTTTCCACACAAAAAGCACATTTTTGGCTGTCCCCAATATCTAACCAGGCCTCTATTGCCTTCAACATTATAAACACTTGTAATATGTATAATATTGTCATTTTCCAGTTTCATTATCACATTGCAATTCCATGCCCCAGTCCATAAACCTCTACACAGTTGATAGATTCAGTACATCATTACATAAATATAATAAATGCTTTTTTAAAAGTCTCTTTTTCTACTTCAGTTCTGAATTGAGTATTAATTTTTTTCTTAGTTTCTCTAAAAGAGGGCTTAAATACATAAGTTCCATGGTGCACAGTTTTTTCTTTTTTTTCATATTCTTCGGTAAATCTTTCCATTTTCTGCCAAGTCTCAAAAATAATGTCAAAAAGTCTCTTATTAATATGGATAAATGCTCTTACCTCATTAGTTTTGATTCTGAGCATCTTAATAACTTTGTCTCATGCCTTATATCTGTCCATTTGTGTATCTTCCTACTGTTTGATCTGCACTTTAAACATTTTTTTTCATCAGACTTACTTCTTTCTTACCATACATCCCTTCTTTAACTGTTTCTGCATACGATTTTCTCTCAGCCTTCATACCTTCACTCTGCTGCATTTCTTTGTACTGCATCCTGTCCATCACCTTTACCCATGACAGGTCCTTACCATCTTCTGGCTCATTTTCATCAACCAAACCAATAATATATCACAACCTTCCTAACTGGAGGATTGTAACAACACAACCTTGTGTTGCAACTTTGGATTCAAACAGTTTCTGCTGTAACAACTCTTTCTGTATCTACCTCCACTGCATTCGGCACATTAAGCCTACTTTGAAAAGGCTCGACTGCCTTTTCCTCCATCTCTGTCTTGCCAGGTTCTTCTGTCACACTCTCTTTTACCTCTGACTCCTTCTCCAAATAAATAACATATCCACTATTTGAATAACAGCACCAAAATCACCATCCACCTTTCAACTCTCTCCTCTAACCTTAATTTTTATTTAGATTAGCTCCCTGTTTCTCTGAGCCGTCTTCATGGCCAGACCAGAAGCAGGAAGCAAAATGCTCCACAGATAAACACATCCCCCTATAGAAAAGAGTAGAGGAAGGTCCCCAATGGCGTGGCCAATTGTCCCCTAGTAGTATAAATACCACCTTCCCTGAAAAGAGGCCACTAGGCTAGTGGCACTAATCTGGTCAACAAAGAAGAAAAAAAAATGTCCTTAATGTGGGAGGCATTTCATAAAATACAGTGTATTCTCCATCAGAGTCTATGTAGCATCCCTCCCATCAGTTGTATGTAAAGTCCATATAAAGGTTGCAACAGCATTTAACTAAACAAGAAGGTCATAGCAATTTAGTTAACTGATTAAACTGGGGAAGAGTAGAGTAGAAGTGGGTAACACACATACACATGTCTTATAGTTGAAGGAAGGACTCTGTTTTTCATATCAAGTTAATTAGCTACTCCATTTGCAGTTACTTCACTTGATTCTATCTTGCTTGTCCTTCTGCTGTCTCATCCTTTGTTGAGCACCTCTGCAGAATTATATTCCACTACTCAGTAAGGGAGGATTATAGGATCATAGGATGTTGCTAGGCTAATGACCTTAGGGCCCATACAAGCCTAGCCAAGTTCTACCCTTATTTCCACAATCAGCACCTATTACCTCTGTCCAAGAGGGGCATAGGTGGAACCCCTGGTGTGAACATATGGTTATAGGTGGAACCCCTTGAGCCCATATAAGCCTAGACAAGTTCTACCCTTATTTCCATGATCAGCACCTATTACCACTGTCCAAGAGGGACATAGGTGGAACCCCCTTAGGTGAATTTAACCCCTGGGGTGAAATTATGGTTACCCATCCAGTTGTCCAGATTGCATTTGAAGAGGGCTAATGAAGTGCTCTGCTTGACATGAAGCAGGAGTCTGTTCCAAAGGTATGGCAACATCTCGGAGACAAATCTGTCCTTCCAGCAGGTTCTATTAATGTCACATACCAGGTTAAGGCCATTAGAGCGAGTAACCTGTGTACCATTTGATTTATGAATATGCAGCATTTCCACTAAAGCAGGGTCAAAGATTGCCTTATATGAAAGCCAGAGGTCACCTCTGAGTAGTTTGTATGAAACAGAATAAAGTGACAGTGATTTCAAATGATCCTCCTAGGACAGATGCTGAAGACCTTGAATTTGTCTTGTGAGGAGCCTTTGCAGTCTCTGCAATTGCTGCAGGTGCTTGGAAAGGTACATAACAAAAGGGGCATTGTACTCATTTACTGGCCTGATGAGGGAAGGGTACAGGGAGGTTATAACTTATTTTTTTCTGGAAGCAGTGCCCTTAGTTATGAGATGAGCAATATAGAATGCCCTTCTTACCACTGTGAGACATGGTGCTCAAAGGTAAGGTTGCTGTCAACCTGTGTGCCCAGGTGTCTCACTACTGAGTGTGTACTTACAGTGTTGTTATTGATGTGGTAGTTAGCAGGAACAACACTCTTACTCAAAGGGATGATAATACATTTTTTTTGTATTGGGTTTAAGGCCATGGCTTTGGCACCAGTCATTTGTTTGTGTAAGACCCTCTTGTAGGATGTTGAATTAATTTGGAGATTCTGTGACCGCTCCCAGTTTGCAGTCATCAGCAAACTTTGTCAGCCACAGATCTTTAGTTTTAGCTTACAATCTGGAGAAATAGATTCCAAACAGTAGAGGTCCCAGGAATGATCCCTGTGGAACACCACTGGTTACAGGACTGCTGTTGGAGGTGGAATTCCCTATTTTGACTATATAGGTTCTATCAGTGAAACAGTTAGTGACCCATCTAATGATATAAGGGTTGATACCTAGCTGGGTGAGTTTGTCAATTATGCCTGAGTGGGGAATAATGTCAAAAGCCTTGGCTAAGTCTAGGTAGGCAGTATGCACAGATTTCCCCTCATCAAGGGCCTTGGTGACTGTCTCAAAGAAGTCCACCAGGTTTAAAGGGCATGATCTCCCTTTGACAAATTAAGTGTTTGGTGGTTCCCAGTGTCTTTGTTGATAAGGTCTCTTCCGTTTACTAATTTCTCTAAATCTTTTGGGTTTCTAATACCATTACGGAAATGGAACTCATTCCTAAGTCAAAGTACAATTAAAGTTCATGAAATTAGTATTGTTTCAATCTTTGGTGTCAGCCAAATGTGCTCTTCACAGCACCCGCAATATGCCCAGTAATGACTTCTTATGCAATTCGTACAGGATTTCACGGATTGGTAACATATCTAAATATGATTGTAGATCCTTTTTTATAAGACCCATTGCTCCTACTACTTTTGGAACTGTCTGAGTATCTTTCTTCAACATTGCTCTCATTTCTGCTGCAGATCCTGGTATTTTATGACTTTGTGTCTCTCTGTATGCAAGGCACTGTAGTTATTGGGCATGGCAATTTCAATGATCAATTCCTTTTTTGTCTTCTTTTCTTGGACCACTATATCTGTTTTTCTAGCATCTTGACTTTTGAACTGTTGGTAATGGGTGATCCCATGTGTTATAAACTTCCTCATTTTCTATGATGCTTTGTGGTTTATGCTTCCAGTGTTTTTCAGCCACTTTGATACTATAATGTTTGCACAGACCTCACTGCAACAGTCCCGCCACATTATTATGCCTTTCAGTATACAGTTCTTCTGCCATTAATGTGTCGTAACTAGCAACAAGGTGTGTGACTGTTTCCAATTCAGTTTTACAAAACCTATATTTGTCTGTTTCTCCTACATGTTCAATGGACTTTGTAAACCAGCATGTACGTAGCCCACTGTCTTGGGCTGCCAATATTAACCTTTCATTTCTTGGTTTGAATTCACCTCTCCTTAACCATTCTTGCATTCATTCCTGATCAACATGAGGTTCTTCCAGAAGTTTTCGATACTTGCAACTATATTTATGCTTCTTGCACATGTCCTCCTCTTATTGTAAAGTTTGTTAAAGGCCATTATAATTCTGTCCATGGCCTTGCTGATAAAGCTAGTCAGGCTAATAGGCCTATAGTTCCTGGGGTCAGTGGAAGCACCACCCTTGTACAAGGGGATAATGGTGGTCTTTTTCATTCAGCTGGAACAAAGCCAGTGCTTAGACTATGATTGAAAAGAGTACCCAATGGCATTGCCAATTCTTGTTTGAACCCATGTATGACACAGCCTGGAATGTTATCAGGTCCCATGGATGCTGTGTTCATGACCTGCTCTTTAGAGATACAGGGTAGAGGACAGGTGGTAGGGATGTCTTTGGGTAAGTGTGGTGGGAAAGGGGAGTGAAGTTTTCACAAAACCTGTCAGCTAACAGGTAAACAATGTCCACAGGCTCGGTATATGTGTTATCATTAACTACCAGTTCAGCACAAATCTGAGCATTTCCTTTTAGGTTATGGATGTAACTAAAGAACGCCTTATGGTTGTCCTTAATTGAGGAAGCTAATTTGGAGTCATAGTTAGCTTTGGAGGACTTCACAAGGAGTCTTATTTGCTTGTTTAAGCTGAGGATGGAATGTTTCCAGTTTGGTGCCTGCTCTCTCTTACTCTTAGACAGCAATTTCTTCCTCTTACTGTAAAGCCTGCTAATGGCAGTTTTCCACCAGACACGTTTTCTCTTCCTTGAGGAGCTTGTTTTGGTCCTGTCAGGTATGGCTGAGTCAATGCAGTTGTTCGGGTGTTTGTATAAAGCATTTGTGTATAACTCAGCATAGTTGCCAGTTCCATCTGAGGGAGAGGTGCAGTGAAGCTGTTTATACCATCCTGTAAGAGGTTATAATCTGCTTTGAGAAGTTTTTAGTTTAGTTTGTGCTATGGGGGGGGATCAGGTGTGACAGTAACTTCGAATGAGACAGATTTATGGTCAGATCTCACCAGGGAAGACCTCACAGTGGGGGTGCTACAGTGGTCCCCCATATTGGTAAGCACCAAATCCAGGATGTTGGCACCCCTTGTGGGGATGTCAACTAGCTGGTCCAAGGCACTGGAGTTAATGAAGTCAAGGAACCTTTGGGTAAGTGAGTTTCTGCATGAGTAATTTTCCCAGTCAATGGATGGCTAGTTAAAGTTGCCCAAAACCAGGGTGTTCAGATGGAGTGGGTGTGTCTGGTTCATGGAGGGGGTTCTGTAGCTCGCAATGACTTGAAGAGGTGTCCTACCAACAGCTAATTGCACCTGAAGTACCTCCAGGGAGTCGTGCTGTCTAACCAGTCTGGAGATGTATTGATCATTAATGCATATTGATACACCACCTCCTTTAGTTTTCATGCCTTCAGTTTGTGGTCTGAACGTTCATAGGTTCATAAGTTGGTACTAGGCTATCAGCCCTAGGGCCTGTACAAGCCTAGCCATAACAATTTCCTGGCTATTTCTTTCCTCAATATTTACTTTCCTGGACCCCTGTCTAGCAGGGCAAATGACATGATCCCCGGGGTGAATTTCCTATCTCCCATCCAATCATCGGGGTTCCTTTTGAAGAGGGCCAAAGAGGCACTCTGCTTGACATGTATGGGCAGTCTATTCCAGAGTCTGGGGAGTCTCTGAGTCAGGAACCTATCTCTCCAGCATGTTTTGTTCATTGTGATGACAAGGTTTAGATCCCTGGAGTGTGTGTCTCTGACAGATTGGGATTTCTTTAAGTGTAGCATGTCCAACAGCTCTGGGTTTGACATGGCCTTGTATGTTAAGCAGAGATTGCCTCTAAGTAGACGATATGCGACAGAGTATAGGTGGAGCTTTTTTAGACGGTCAGCATAAGGCATCTGCTTTAGGCCTGCAATTCTTTTAGTGAGGTATTTCTGTGGCCTTTCCAGTTGTTGCAGATGTCTTGAGAGGTACATACCAAATGGGGTGTTGTATTATTTAATGGGTCTAATTAGGGATGAATACAGTGGGACAATGACCTCTTTTTTTCTGGATGAAAAGCCCTTAATGATGAGATGTGCCACATAGAAGGATTTCCTGACTGTTGTGGCAATGTGGTTATCGAAGGTGAGACCACTGTCCACCTGTGTCCCTAAGTCTCTTATCACACTTTCGGTGTTAAGTGTACTGCCACCTATGTGGTAATTCATGGGTACATGTTTTTTCCCAAAGGGGATAACTATGCATTTCTTGGCATTGAGCTTGAGCCCATGGCTCTGGCACCAAGCATCTGTTTCTGTAAGTCCCTTTTGTAGAATATCCACATCATTTGGGGATTCAATAATGGCTCCCAGTTTGCAGTCATCTGCAAACTTTGTTAGCCAGAGTCCCTTAGTGTTGGCCTGTACTTCAGAGAAGTAGATGCCAAACAAGAGTGGTCCCAGGCCTGAACCCTGAGGTACTCCACTTGTCACTTGTCTGGAGATGGATTTGGAGTCGGCTACTTTTACAGTGTGGGTTCTGTCAGTAAGCTAGTTGGCAGCCCATTGAGTGATGTAGGGATTAATGCCCAGCTTAGTAAGTTTATCTATGATTCCAGAGTGGGGGATGGTGTCGAAGGCCTTGCCGAGGTCCAGATAGGCTGTGTGGATCGCCTTACCCTCGTCCACAGCTCTGAGACTGATTTGAAGAAGTCAATCAGGTTCAGGAGACAAGATTGGCCCTTCACGAACCCAAACTGGGTGGGTTCCACTGTTTGAAGGTTGCCAGTGTCTTTGTTTATAAGTTCCATGATAATATGTTCCGTGGTCTTGCAGATCAGGCTCGTCAGACTGATGGGGCGGTAGTTCCCAGGATCCAAGTTTTCAGGAGGTGTAGCCCAATGTGACTGGGGTGGTCTCCACAGCCTTGAACCAGGTCTCTGTGACTGCACAAATGTCTATGTCTTCCAAGGTGAGGACTGCTTCCAGTGAATATAGTTTCATGTTAAGACTCCTAGCATTTAGCAGAAAACCTTCAGGTTGTTCTTAGATGGAGTTCTTACGATGGGAATTTTGTCCTTGAGACACTGCCTAAAAAAGGCACTGAGAGTGGGAAGAGCCTTGGCCAGTAGCCAAAATCCCAGGGGTGACAGATGAAGAACATTTCATGTCATCCCTGGCTGAAAGATACTGTATCCCTTTGGAATGACAGCAGAAACTAAGCCAATTTTTGAAGTCAGTCATTTTCTGTTTGTATTGAGGCATCACCCTAGGTGAAGGTAAAATGCTGCTTAAGCCTAGGGACATACCAGCCTGAGACACATGGTCTGAGAGCTCATTCATATGTCTGCTACAATTATCACTAGGCATTTTCTCCAAATCTGAAGACTTCAAAGTTAGTGCTTATAATCTGTCTTGCTGTGCCGTATAGCTTAACTGGTGGGATTCTTCAAAGTCAGATCATGTCCATGCTTTGATTTCTTTTCTCTATAATGTGTATGCTCAGGGATATTGACATTCTGCCAAATAAGTAGCTATATACAGTTTTCCTACTAGTAATCTGTGTAGCAGAAGATTGTAAACATTGGTAGATAGCAAAAGATTTTAGTATATCATGAGTGAGCAATGGTTACCAATAGCTCTGTGCAACGGTGTTCCCTTCTTTACCCTATTTTTCTGCCACAGGTATATTTACACCACTCAGTAGGTAAGTACTCCATCACCTCCTACTGCAGTGCATTTTACTGCTCACCACCCAATCTGTGAATCAATATCTCATAATATGGCCTTAAATTTTGGAGTACTTAGCTTAGCCAAAAAATGCTTGTTACTGCTAGTTCAAACTGTGGTTTCTGACTAGTTTATCAAAAGGTGGGTGATACAAAATCAGATAAAAGAGATCATGGAGGGGGGGGATTTTTCCTTTCCCCCATAAAGCATTTATCCAGATCTGATTATTTACTTGGTTCCCAGGTCTTTGTACAGACAGGTGTGGGAGGGGTTTGCCACCCTATGAAAAGCGATCAGTCAAACGCAGTATATATATATATATATATATATATATATATATATATATATATATATATATATATATTTGAATAGGGTTTCATTGAAGGTAAGTCTTGTAGCATTTTGTCAAACTGCATTAGTTCAAATGGTGCTTCACTGGAGGTTAAACTGTGTGGTTGACAGGGTGCAGTTCTTCCCAGTTAACAGTGGAAGTGAATAGGTATTTGTCATTCACAGACTGCTAACTGTAAATTTACAGTTAGGGACAGGGAGTAGGAGGGATTTACACTTAGAAGGAAAGGGAGTGTTAGGGTTAGGGAGTGGGATGGGAGAGTTGGGGTAGGGAGTAATTAGGGTGTTTAGGTTTAGGTAACAGGTGGGCAGTCTTAAGGTTAGGGAGAAATTGGTGAGTTTAAGTTTAGAGAGTGGAAGGGGAGTCTTAGGGTTAAGGAGTGACTGGGGATTTTAGGTTTAGGGAACAGGAGGGGAGCTTTAGGGTTTGAGTCAAGGTTCTGGGAAGGCTATGTGGTTTAGTAAGGCTGAGTTGTGGAGGGTAGTGTAAGTGGGGAGCATCCAGGAAGTTGAAGGTAGGAGACTTGGAACTGTAGGTTACGCAGTAGTTATAGTTGTTTTTGATGGGTTAGGATACGATGAACATATATATGATTGTCTCGTGAAATATCAAATGCTCAAAAGAGCAAACAAAAAAAAGAGTGATAATTTTGCAGTTAATCTAAAGTGATTGATAACAGGACAAACTAAAACTAATGTTTTTGCCCCTCTGCAGCCCCCACACCCCCTGCAAATTATATATACCAACACCTAGATCATACAACAGCAGGGTAAGGGCAAATTTTCCCTTACTCTGCTGAAATGCAATCTCATATTAAAGCTGCTGGCAAAACCACTATTAAAAAGAATGCTCGCTCTTATGAGCGTTCACTTTTTCTTTACATGACTAAAAAGCATTTGCTCATGTGAGTGTTCACTCTTGTCGATTATAACTATATATATTTATATATATATATTTTATATATATATATATATATATATATATATATATATATATATATATATATGTATATTAATCACAACTAATTTTGATTATTTTTATTTCAATAAATAGATGAACAGGGGTCCATTCTGATAATACAGTTCTGTCATATCCTATTTCCTCTTTCTGTTTTTCTTCCATAGTAAGTACACACTTGCTTTCTGAGTCAACGTCTTCAAATCTTCCATTCCACTTGCCTTCTTAATAACCAGCTGTTTCACAGTAAATGCCTCTTATTAGTACCCTGTATAGTGAGAAGATGATATTTGTATCTTTATTATTCACAGTGTTTGAAATGAACTCGGTGTATTGCTCCTTTTAAACTGTTTTCTCTTATTACAGGACACAATTCCACTTAAGATAAATTATAAAAACTATATTTTTTGTTTGCAGTTTAATCTTGATGTACTTATACTATTTCAAGAAGTATGTTGTCCTTCCAGCAAGGTGCACATCTTTGTATATTTCATATTATATATTGACTAATCATCTGTCTATTTTGCTAGCTACATTAGATCATGCTGTAGAATGGCTAGAGGCGTGCTTCTCCCATAATTCTCCACTTCTTTAATATTGTTGTAAAAGAAGAACAGACTGATATAATTCATTGGCACTAGTCTGTAGATGGTGTTTGAAAAAAAGTATGCTGAAGATGACAGACTCTAGAACTGAAAAGTATACTTTTGTAAGTTGAACTTACTGTAACTGTAGATGTTTGAATGATCACTGCTGTGGTAGCCTTAATTATATGGGTTATTATCCTGCCAAGGATATAACAGCTGGCCAGCTTCCAAAGCTTCAGGGCACCTTTCACACTTTCAAACTGAGAGCAGCTCAAGTTGAGCTAACTAAAAGATAAGTTTGGGTTCAAAGCCATTCAGAGCTTTCCTGCCAGAAGGACAGTCTTAGGAATAACAAAAAATAAATGTCCATACCCTAGCATAAAACTAGGGGGGATGGCAGGAGGGAGCCTCTACTGCTGAAGCGATCATTCGAACATCTACTGTTATAAGTTCAACTTACACAACTGTATTATTATATTAGCTATAAGGGTAGATTACATATCTAACTATATTTGGGAAGTGGAAGGAGAAGAGTCCAGGAGCTCATGGAAAATGGTCCTAGCAAAACTTTGTCTAGAGAAGTAATCAACCTTATAGTGCTTTATAAAAGTATGTATATAGGACCAAGTAGCAGCTTCTAGAATACTTCTAGAATCGAACCCTTTCCAAAAAGCCTGAGATGAAGCCTAGGCATTGGTAGAGCGGGCCTTGACCCTGCCTGGAATAGATTTGTCATGGTGCATATAGCAAAAGGTAATCCTTAGATGACCACTTGGAATTAGTCTATTTTGACACAGGTTGTCCAATCTTTTTTCCTTCAAATGTGATGAACAATTGATCGAAAGATCTGAAAGATTTAGTTCTGTCAAGCTAGTACCTGTGTTGTCTGTGGACATCCAAGGTATGGAGTATCCTTTCTCCCTCAATGTTAAATTCAGGAAAGAAAATGGAGAGATTGTTAATTTGACTTAAAGTAAACTCAAATACCACTTTAGGCATAAAAAAAGGATTAGTTCTCAAAGATACTTTGTCTTTATGGAAAATGAGGTAGGGTTGACTCATCATAAGAGCTTGCAACTCAGATACCTTTCTTGCAGTGGTCAGAGCAGTCAGCAAAACTTTTTTCCATGTTAAGAACTTCGTCAGTCAGATTAGCTGGTTCAAATGGAGCAAGTGTTAGCTTCTCTAACACAAAATTAAGATCCCAAGGACGGGCCACTGTTTACTCAGAGGTTTATTATGCAAGACTCCTTTCAAGAGCATTTTGACATGAGATTGCCTTGAAAGAGGAGAATCCGTGGGCAAACATGGTGAAATGTCTGATAAATGAACCTTGATAGAGGAATAAGTAAAGCCATAGGATAGTAAATCGCACAAATATTGCAAAATCAGAGAACAACTAGCCCTGAATAGGTACTGGTTATGTTGTTGTCAGAAACTGGAAAACCTTTTCCATTTGCAAAATATGATTTTCTAGTAATATGCTTTCTTGCCTCCATTAGTACCTGTCCTGAAGAAACAGGTATCTTAAAGCAGTTAAGAGCATATCATCCAGGTAGTTAACTGAAGATGACTGATGTCAGGATGTATCAAACACCCCTGTTCTTGTGTGAGTAGATCCATTCTGTGAGGAAGCTTCTGTTAATTTCCCGTGCCATTTCCAAGAGAAGGGAGAACAATGGTTGCCTGGGCCAGAAGTGAGTTACAACAATGATCCTGGGGGATTACTTCTGAATCTCCAGAAGTACCCTGGGTATTAGTGGAAAGAGTAGAAAGGTATGCAGCAGCATTCCTGCCTAAAGAAAACAAAAGTCATCTGTCTTCTAGGATTTCCTGCATATAGTCCTGGAACAAAATGTTGCCAGTTGATTTAGTGAGGAGGCAATGAGGGATACTTGAGGAACTTCCCATAGATGGATCAAATCTTGGAAGACCTCCTCATCTAGTTTCCATTTGTGAGGTTCTGCCCTAGTCCTGCTCAGCTTGGCTGATGCACAGTTTTGCTCTTATGGAAAGTAGAGTGCCTGCAGAGTGAGATTATGCTGTGAAGCTATATTCCAAGCCAACATGGCTTATCTGCAAAGGGGTTACAACCTGGTGCTCCTAGCTTTGTTGAGATACCACATTACTGTGGTATTATCTGTAACCACTTTAAGAGGTCCCAATGACCAAAGATGGTTCAGAGAGTTGAGTGCCATGATTAGGGCAAGCATCTCCTTGATATTTATGTATTTGCATCTGTCCTTGGTGTCCTACATCTGCATGCACTTTTATCTGTGGTGACTGATTGCTTTGGAGGAGGAGGAGGAAGAAGTGGATATCTGCTACCTCCACTAAATATTTTCTCTTCTGGTAACCTCAGCACTGGGATCTGAAAAGATAAAGGGTGTTTATGTTGGGACCAAAGAAATTTCAGGAATCACTGTGTCCTTCTCATGAGGAGTCATGCCAGGGGCATCATGAGAATCATACATACCATGAGACCCAAAGTCCTGAGGTTATTCCCTCACAGTCACCAAAGTCTAAGTGCAAAACCTTAGAAATATATCTAAATGCCGATACTTTTTTCTTGAGGAAGCAAAGCTGTTTGACTTGAGGTGTCTAGCTGACATCCAAGAAGCATAATCCTGTGTGAGGGAGTCAAGAAAGACTTTTGAATGCTATCCTGGAATCCCAGCCTGTGCAAGAGATCTCTCACCCAAGAGAGAGAGTTCTGGCATTTTGAAAAAGTCTCTGAAAAGATAAGCAAGTTATCTAAATGTGAAAAAAATGTGGATATCCTGTAGCCTGCAATGAGCAGGATCTAGACACTTTGTGAACACTCTTGGTGCAGTGGATAGTCCAAAGGGTAAGGCAGAGAACTGATAATTTGATCAAGACACACAAATACTTAAGAAAAGCCTGAAGGCTGGATGAATAGAAATGTGATGATAAGCAACTTTTAAGTCTTATGTTACCAGGAAACTTGAAAGAAGAAAAAGTAACAGGTTGTGAACTGACATCATTTTGTATTTGGGCACTATCACAAACACGTTTAGGAAGGAAAGATCTTTGGTTCTAGGAACATCCTTGAATAACTCTCCTTCCCCACATGGGAAGGAGGAACTCATTCTATCACTCCTTGAGACAGCGTGTGATGAAGAACAGGTGGAAACATAAGATTATGATCTGCAGGATGAGGAATGACCACCTGGAAAGGAACAATTTCCTCTCACTGCCATCTGTAACCTGGTGAATGATTTTCAGAATGCATTTGTCTGAACCAGTCTCTTGCCAAAGATAAAAATGGAAATTTAGACTTTCTGGAAGAGGAAAGGGGCTAGGGTGGGATGGGGTCACAAGTTTTCTTGAATAGTCATTTAGACTTATTGGACTGTCCTTGGGTTTCAGGGGTCTGAGACTTCTTTCTGGAACCTCCTTGTCACTTCTTCTTAAACATATGTTTACCTGAATTGTTGAGACTGTTTATTCTGTTTTTTTTTTTTTTTTTGCCAAAATTGGATGAGGAGAACGAAAATCTCTTGGACAATTCAGAAAAGAAGGGGTGAAAATCTTAAGAGATTCCCTTGATCAGCTTACCTCTTTCACCACACTTTTTGATCGCATCTGCAGCAGAGGGGCAAAAAAGTAAATCTCTATTCAAAGGAGAATTTAAAATCTTGGTTCTGAGAATGCAGCCATGCAAACTTCCTCAAAACAGCATCAGCGGCCATAGCCCTAAAAGAAGCATCAACAGAGTCACACACACCCACACCCACACACACACACACACACACACACACACACACACACACACACACACACACACACACACACTGTAAACAATAAGTAGTGACGTGCAACAGAAGAAACTAAGTTATTTAAGCAGATTTTTCTTCACAAGAAGAATCTGCAGATAAAATATTCCTCATACTTTCACAATGAAGCTGCAGAAGTATACACTTTTCCTCCATACCTATCAATAATTGTCCTATCCTTATTAGAAAGAGTATGATTGGAATTAACTAAGTGCTTAGCATCAGTGGAGTCAACTAAGGGTTTGGGACTAGTGTATACAAATTTAAAAAAACTTAAGCTAAGGAATTTTGTACATTACCTTTTTATGGACAGCTGGCTGACTATCAGGAAAATTGCAGATAATAAGACACACATCCTGTAAAACAGACAGGACAGGATGAATGGGTGTAGATTCTGGGAAATCTTTCCATAACAACTCATAGTATTTCTGAGGGACTGAGAAATCTCAATGTTCTCACACTGAAAACACTGGGAAATTCTAGCAATAGTCTCAGATAAAGAGAAACCCCCAAAGGGAGAATCAGAAACTGAACACTCCTCTGAGTCTGAATCAGAAATCTGAGAATAAAACCCTAAATCTGTCCCTGCATCTTCCTGTTCAGATTCAGAATCTTGAATCTGTTCAGTAAAGAGGCATCTCTACTTCATTTACCAGAAACTACTTTACAAGAAGGATCAATAGGCTGAATTAAACCCTGAGCCAGTCCCAGTAAACTATTCATATCCAAAGAAATTTGAGGAGAAGTAGATGCATGATTGGTTTTCTGTTTCTTTTGTATAGTAAAAATGGGGCCAACCATGTTACTAATGGCAGCCGTTGCTTCACCAGGGATGGGTACAGCATTCTGACACAGCAGGGAAGCCTTCCCCTGTTCCCTCTACCAGGACTGACAAGAGTGGCTCTTCCTTCCCTACTCAGGGGGACTCCAAAAGCTGCAGAGGATGTGGCTAACCCTTGGTACATAGTGGCTGTAGGTACTACACCAGAGGGACCTGGGGTAAAGATAATTGGTTTGAGGTACAACCAATGGCCACAACAGAGTCACCAACATGTGGCTGGGGCAAATTGCTAGCCTACTGTGGTAGCAAAAACTGTTTGCTTAACTTTTTCTTTTTGTGGTTGGAAGAAGGACCAACCATGAGACTGACAATCTGTTCCATGGTCAAACTGAAAATAGTGCCTCTTTCCCAGGGAAGACAAGAAACAAATTCCAGTAAAACTAGCAGTCCAAAAAAATACTTTTTTGACAGGAAAAACACAGTAAAAAACACTTTCAAACACTATGGCAGACTCACAATGGAAAAACAAACACAATTTCTCGACAGAAAATATATTATAAGTTAGTTTACACTACTTTTAACCTGACAGAAAGAAACGAGTGCTCCATTTAAAAGTATGTTACAATCTCAAGACAGTCCATTAAAATCACAGCACCGCTAGGTTTATAATAGTTTTCCTGAATAAGAAAATAATAAAGCATCAGTAAATATAAGAAAATGGAAGTTTCTCCCTAAAGGGAGCTTAGCTGCCCAGCAAAGGAAAGCACAAGCTGACTGTCGCTCCTTGAAAGCCTCAGAGGAACGTACACTTTAGTGGCATTAAAGTTCTGAAGGGCTTCATGCCCAAACTTGTCTTTTAGGCATTTCAGTTCAGGCCACTTGGCAATTTGGGTATGTGGAAGGTGATCTGAAGCTTTGAAGGTTGTCCAGCTGTTATATCCTTGGCAGGATGTAACCCATATAGCTAAGGCTACTGCAGCAGTGGTCAGTATGAAGAACACTTCTGCAGCAGCAGTGATCACTATAAAAAACATCATGTAGTACTTCATTGGCCACTCATTTTCACTCAGAATATTCCAGCAAACCAATTTAAACTTGAAAACTCATTAAGAGGATACTATGACTTCACAGTCCCAAAATACGTCAGTAAATGGTGGCTGTATCATTTGTAAAACAAACACATGCCTCAATGGATGCTACAAGAAGTTTGTAACAGTGTCTTGTCTATATGGAGTCAAAATTAGGGAAATTTCAACTTGGTTAAAAAAAATAAGAGTAATCATAACATGGTCTTTTTCATCACTGATGTGGACAGTCTAACAAAGATTTCCCTCCTGTATATTTAACAGGTTATAATGATATTGCTGCATATCCTAGCAAACATGAGGAAACATATCCACTTAATAAAATCCTCCCACCATCTCTTACTGCACAAGAGTATACAAAACAAAGTTTTGGCATTCAGTCATTGGCATAATAGACAGGGGATTCAGTGCATCCCAGCCGAGACTGAGATGTGTAATGAGCCAGAGTGCTTTGCACCTGATGGCATTCACCTATTTCCCTATGCAGTACTGAACAAGACATTTTCCATTTATCTCCATTGCCTTCTTTAGACCTTTTCAAACTACAAAATTGTGGAAAAATATGCAATAAAGAAAATTATAGTTGAAGGTAGCTTTACTGCATGTCAGAATTCTCAACAATAAAATGGGTGATTTAAAAGCTTTCCCCAATTTGTAGGATGTAAATATCAATATCATTAGTGAAATATGGATTACATCCAAAATGCAAATCACAAATTCCACTGCATACCTCTTTTCATTGTTGTACATTGAAATAATGGATGTTAGTGTTTTTATTTTTCTAAAAAAAAAAAAAAAAAAAAACAAGAAAATAACTTAAAAACATAGCACTGGAAATTGCTCATACAATCAATGCCAGTAATAGTGTGGATAAGGTTGAGAGGGTGGCCTAATGTTTAAGGTGTTTGCCTTACAAACACAAGGTACAGGGTTTGAATCTCACAGGGGATAACTGGCTAGGCTTAAAATGTCTCGCAAGGGCAGTTAGCCTAGTACTAATCTATGAACCTATAATATAGGACTCCACTGTAAACCACTCATGTCCTTTAGAGAGTATGAGAATTTTCTAGTAAACTCTAGGGTATAAAATAACAAAAACACATTGGGACATTTTAACCAATGAAACAATGGCTGGGTAAACTGCTCCATTTCAGATAAATATCCTCAAGTATTAACTAAATGCATTAGTCTAAACAGTTTGGATAAAATAGTATAAAAATCTAATTAGGCATGACAGTGTCTTAGATGTCATTCTGACAAACCTAGGAGCTTTAGGCTCCCCACTGATGATTATATTCTCAGTAATTAACGTAGGACATGATAATATCATCTTAAACCTAAGACTAAAATCAAACTCATTCCATAAATAATTCATCCTTTCTGTACTTTACAGCTTTTATTAGTGACCCAAATAGATCAGCTCAGGATACTCTCAGTGATTTTTGTGATGCTGTTAACTGACACATATCAGTAAGTCAAAAATATGGAGTACTTTCAACAAAAAAAGTCTCTCAGTGGAATCACAAACTTGATATGTACATCAGGAAAAAAAACATGACTTAGCTTTCAAGACTATTGACTTATATTACCAAATCCTTCAGATCAGTGTATAAACACTTGATCTCAAAGACTGAAAACAATAAAGCTTTCTTTAATTATATCAGAAAACTAAAAGGCAAAAATTGTGAATGTAATTATCAATTAACAGTGACTTGATTGCCCAACTGATGCACATGGTGAAAGTCATTGTGGAAACTTTTGGTGTGAACTTTGCAATAAGGAACGTTATACATCATCATCATCATGTGGTACATGCAAGGGGAGGCATCCCTTATATAACTAAAGCTTTGACAAGTGCAACCACAAGCATATTTTGAAACTCAAGGTCCACGATATCAGATATCATGCCACACAGTTTTCTATAGTCTAGAAACTCCTATTAGAGATGTGAATGTTAGCAGGTGGATGTGCATTGACCTATGGCGACAATGTACAGTGGTGCCATTTCAGAAAGTAGGGTTCACATCAGATCCAATTATTTTCAGTGCCATTAATCTGTCCAGAATGCTTTGTAAAATCACAGAGAGAGTTATAATGTAACTTGTTCTGAAAGATTCAGGTACCTTTTGTTTAAATATAGAACAGCATGGGCTTGTTCTTGCTTCTGAGTCTTCTGACATTCTTTGAAGAGGTAAAGGCAGCACTTGATGAGGGGCTGAGACTGCATGCTGCAAGGTGGTCACTGTTGATGTGACTCCCTGACCCCATGTATAAAATGGGGAAAAGGGGATTGATGTTGATGCCAATAACATGAATTTTAATGAACAAAATACTGTCCAAGAAACAGGACAGAACAATTAAAGACGGTGGTTAACTACTGTAACACAGCATGGTGATTCTGTCAGAACAGTGAGCAGTAAATGTAGAAAATCAGCATGAATCAAGGTTTTGGAAAACCAAATGCTAAATGAAGAAATGGATGCAAGGTCTGGTTTAGGTAAATGAAATGCTGATGTAGGCATATTGCAGTCTAGTGGAAGAAATAAAGACTGTCCCTTTAATAAAAGATGCCTGCAGGCAAGGTAAATTACATTCACCTGTGTAACTATGCCTATATACGGTAGGATTAAGAGAAATATTAAAGAAGCTCTTGGAACAAGGATCCAGAGGATTCTGGAACATGTCTGAGTGAAAGTGAGACTACCGATGCCAAAACATTCAGCTTTGAGATGGAAGTCTACATGGAAAGATTTTAACTGCCAGTGGAAATCCTGGTAAATGGGTCATTGACTGGAATTAAAGACTCTTGGTAAAAAACTACTTTTTTACTATATGAGCGCAGTGAAAATTATTTGGGACTCTAACTACCCATGCTGGTAATATATTGGCACCTATTCTGAGTACTGCAATTTAAATGGATAAAAAGACTGTCTGATTGGCGATTTAACCTGTTGCTGCCTTATTTTGTTGTATTCTGTTATGAACTTTGCTGTTTCTGTTTTTTCCAAAATTATGAGCTGTCTGTTGCATGAAACAACACACTATTTGTCTCAGTGTTAAGTTATCAATATTGTCCCACAGGGCTATGTACTAGGGCCTCTTTAGTCGGGACTATTCTTCAGATGGAATGTGCTTGTGATTGCAGAGTGGTAACATCTGTACTTCAGTACAAGGTGCCAATGTTCTTCAAGATGGTCTACCAAAAATATACACCTGTTGCAGTATTCACAACCTCACCTTTAATGTCAGTAAATATGGCTCTATGAAACTCAAGAGGAAGGACATAAATTGTCTTTACAAAATAAATGTGCATGATACCATCATTAAAAAACTAGGGAAAGTGGTAGCAATTAAAAAAAAATATGTATAGTTTGTGTATCTCAAGTCAGAAAACAATATTCAGTATTTCATTTAATTCCAAAATGCTTATCTAGTTACTTTAGGGAGATCGTTAAATCACTTAACACCTCATTGATCTGACAAGGAGATCATTAAATTACTTGACACCTCATAGATCTGACAGGGAGATCATTAAATCACTTAATACCTCATTGATCTGATAATTTTTGAACAAAATGCTGTGTTTTATAGACTTCAAACAAGCCCCTGCAACAACATAAATAAGTGTAAAGATTCCTTGTTAGAAAAATCATAGGGTTGGAAAACCTATGTAACTATTATGAAAGGTTTCAGTAATATGAATTATTTTCTGTTTGGGATAAATACTTAGAAATGCCCCCCTGAATGGCCTGTAAGGCAATGTCTGATCCAGTTCTGTCTGAAAGTCTGTACTTGGTACCCACCACTGAGGTAGTTAACATCAGATCAGAGAACCTAATACAAAATTAAATATCATTAATAGAACAAATACGACAAACATATAACAATTGATAATACAAGAGTAAGAAGGAAATGACACTTTAAAAGCAGAAGTCAGTCACTAAAATAATCTATATTCTGTAACATCTTGTGTGTAAATAGTTGAATGTATGGTTTTAAGTGCAACCATGTCACTGCAAAGTTCTTTCAGAAATCTAGTTAGGAAACTAATTGTATTAGTAAGAAAAATTATTGCCAATAAAACCAGGGCCGGCCTTAGCTGAAATGGCACCCTAGGCGAAGTAGTGCTCTGGCGCCCCTTACACCCTACCCACAACTCATGAAACAACCCTATTTGAGCCACACCCACAGGTAGGTCACTCTCCAAGAAATCCACTTCAGTAATTTCCTTAAATTATTTAAATGCATAAGAAGAAAAAGATACCTTGTAATGTAGTTAAACTGCAACTACCTTTGTGTACTTATTTCCTACTTTAAATACCAGAACTGGATCATGGTCAAATAGGACCCTAGGCAGGGTAGTAGATCGTGCCCCCCCCCAAGCAACCCCTATCCTCCAGAAGCAGTCCCCTCCCCCAGCCATTCCAGTGTTCTATTACTTGGCTATTTCTCACCAGTTACCATACATATTGTTCAAATCTACCAGTGTGCATACTGTTTTCTTATTTACTTCCACAATGTTTACAGATACTGAAATAAAATAAACACAGATAGCCATTTGTTAAACAAACAATACATTCTCACAATGAATACAGACTTAGCATGAGCAGTAAACTTCTCTGCCCTTGAAACTCATACTCATTGAAACGGCAAAACTCACATTCATTAAAATAGCATGAAAACCCACATTCATAGAAAATGCATCTGGCCAGTGGAGGATTAAGTTTACCTTTGGGCTGTTTTCAAAACAGACTACTTGCACACACTTTTTAGGGCATTGAATACACATATTTGTTCTTTGATTCACCTTCTTGATTGTATTAAATTATATTCCTTGTATAATACAGCACCACTTGCTAGAATGGGTTTTAAATTTGTAGTTTTAAACATTCTTTTAATAAGCAATGAAACAAAATGTACGAACCAATAACTACCCATTTCAGAAAATTTCAACCATAAAAGGCCACTCAAAACTTCTGTAAGTAACCTTTATTTTCAAATTATGGGTTTGCTTTGTAATGATGGATTCACATCTGTCCAAGGCAAGTTAGTTTTCCTGTTAATGATGTCCTATATTTGCCATGTTAATCTTTTTTATCTTGACAAAGAGTTAAATTTACCTACTATAAATAAAGAATCCCGCTAAATGTTAATAATATAATAATCTGCTTACATTTTCCATGCACTTTACAATTCTAGAGTAATATCTGAAAATTGTAGCTGAGAGCCCCATTGAAGCCTTCAGATGTACCTACAACTTAAATATGTTGTGCTGTCTTATGTACTACTACAACCATGCCTCAATTATATATGAGGAGAAGCTGGTAATGACATATAACCATTTCTAGCTAACTTGTTATTTTCCACAAGCAGAAGGTGCACTTCTTGAAAAAGTAATACATTAGTGGAACATTACTGTAATCAACTATATATCCTTGACTTTTTTACTTGGGAGATCATTCAGTACATCATATTGTTTATATTTGGCATGGCTTAGTGGTAAATCACTTTGTCTATGGTGTGCAGGGTCCTGGGTTTGAGCCTTGCAGAGGCTTGTTATTTACTGCTATGATGGCTTAGTGGTTAACTACTGTGAGTATAATGTACAGGGTCCTGGGTTCAAGCCTTGCAGAGGCTGTTCATTTCTACAACTGGACAGGCCACAGAAATACCTCACAAAAAGGATTACTGGCCTCAAACAGATGCCCTATGCAGACCATCTCAAAAAACTCCAGCTTTACTCTGTTGCATATTGACTACTCAGAGGCGATCTCTGCCTAACATACAAAGCTATGTCAAACCCAGAGCTGTTGGACATGCTCCACTTAAAGAAATCCCAATCCCTCTGAGCTATATGCTGTAGGGACCTAAACCTTGTCACCACAATAAACAGAACATGCTGGAGGGATAGATTCCTGTCCCAGAGACTTCCCATACTCTGGAACAGACTACCTATGTCAAACAGAGCTCCTCATTAGCACTCCTCAAGAAAAATCTTGATGACTGGATGGGAAATAGGAAATTCACCCCAGGGATCACTTCTGTGGCTCTGCTCAACAGGGGCACAGGAAAATAATTTTCTTTGGTGGCAAAAGCCAGGGTACCTTTTTGGCTAGGCTTATATAGGCCCTAGGGCTAATAGCCTAGTACCTACCTATGAACCTATGAAGTAATAGTAAAGCTTGGAAAATGTTGACCTAACAATGATCAGTTGAGTGTATGCAATAGTAATCTATTGATCTATCTATTTATCTATCTACCTATATAACTAGCTATCTACGTTTATCTGTCTGGGCATGGCATTGTATAATACTGACCAATTTCAATATCAGCTTAAGTTGTAGTGAGATGATAAAATTCACATCATACAATGTAATTGACAACATAATGTATACTACAAAGGTATTCTAGAGATGAAATAAAATAAAGCATTAGAGGGACAATGAACTATTGATGAAAAATAATAAAAGATAATTTATGTGCATGTATGTACATATATATTTAGACAGATAAGTAGACAGACAGACAGACACACACACACACACACACACACACACACACACACACACACACACACACACACACACACACACACACAAGAATGCAATATAGTAACTGCAATATGTCTACATAAATACAGCCTGGAGATCAGGCAATAAGTTGATGTGGAGATAAGAAGTAGAATTTTGGAGTTACATGATACTTGTTACAAAAATAAAGTAAAAAGTTAATAAATGCACAAGTAAAAGTAAAAAAAATAGAATAAAAACCTTATTGTAGCCTAAGCATAAATATTACAAGTGTAATTAGCATTTGTGATCATCCTTATCTAGCTCAAAACAAGTTACAACAAGCAAGAACACAGACACACACTCATATACACACCCATGCACCCACAAAGTAACACACACACACACACACACACACACACACACACACACACACACACACACACACACACACACACACACACATGCACACACACACACAGTAACAGAATGACTAATTTAAATTACATACAAACACATACCCGCACATACTTTCTCTCGCATATAGAAACGAATGGCTTAACTTACACATAGACTCATACTTACCTTGTTTTGAATCTGAACGGCCACACATGCACGCATGATGACCTTAACCCCTCTCTTCACTGAACTAACTTAAGTTCCACGCATGACGGCAGAATATATATATATATATATATATATATATATATATATATATATATATATATATATTTTTTTTTTACTTACTGAAGTCAGTCTGATGCTATAAAAGTGGGAGGGTGCTTCCCACATCCCTTCACCCTATGGTTTTCTTATTTTGTGATCTTCTCTGCAGCCTCTACTCAGAGACAGGGCACTGAGAAGATCACAAAATAAAAATACATTCATTAAAATAAATAAATAAATACATAAAATTCCACCCCTTATGAGGCCGTTTGTACGATGCCCTAGGCAGTTGCCTAGTTCGCCGATGCCTAAGGCCGGCCGTGAATAAAACTTGTATAAAAGAATAAAACCTGGAAGCCTAAAGATTGTATGTTAAAGTCAAAGACTCACTGGGATAGAGTAGGAGCTGTGTCCAAAGATTTCTGCTTCCTGTGGTTCAACAGTCAAGACGAAGCCTAATTGGTTGTTGGTTGTAGTCTGATTTAGGTTTGCATAAATAGTTTTTTTTCTGGACTTTTAATTTGTAGCCTGTTGGAACAGCTATACTGGACTGAGCCTTTTTTGTGAAGTTACCTATGTAAACTTGTGAGCCTTAGTGTGTAGGTACTGTAAGTAATGCAAATAGTTTGTGATCAGACTTAGAAACGTCAGTTGACTATATTTTCATTTGCTTCATAAAAGTCTGTTTTTATATACTCCTGTTGTCATTTTTCCCACAACCAAAGAAGAACTGTTGAAAGCCTTGGTAAGCCCCAAGGTGGAGACTAACCAGCAACTGGCACAGCTACCGCAATAATTGGTGGGACTAGCAAATGAACTGCAAACCCAAAGACTGTACCTACCATTAAAAAAATGATAGGGAGGAAAACATAGATTCTTATTAGGTGAAAATATGCCCTCCCAAGGGAACTGGGATGAATCATAATGGGCCAAAATACTCTCTTTTCATCTAACAGTGAAGACATTAAACCTTATGTGGAAGGGCTTGATTATACTGACTGTGAAAAACTTAAAAAAAATAACTTATAACCACAGCTGGTGTATCTTCTGATGTAACAGCCATAAAATTTCACAACTGGACATTTAATAATAACAAACTGGTAGGATTCCAAATGCATAAATTAAGCATATTTTAAAGCTGCGGTCAGATCCTGATAGAAATGATAAAATTAATTCAATCTAATATATAAAATAATTGAGAAGAATGAAATATTTACAATAGAGTGATTTTTATATTAGATTGAATTCATTTTTATAGAGTACATACACATATAATGTATTAGTAGATGAATGATTCTTATAAGTACTTCATGAAATTTTAGTAACAAAAAGCAAGAGCTGGGAGGGCTCTTGTTTGAAAGTTAGTTAACCATCATTCAGATGGTCAAGGGTACAGGTGCAAAATTTGAAAATCCCGAGTTCAAATTAAATCACCTCCTGAGCACTGAGATGCAGCTTGCATTTGTGATTTTGATCATCGCTGTTTACAACTGTACAGTAGTACCTTGGGGATCGGGAAAATTACCCTTTTCCTCAATGTACTGTGTTCTCAGAGTTGGAATATATAATTAGTAGGGGGTGTGGGGTGCAAAACATGTGTAGGGCATATCTGCATGTCAAGGTAAGTTGCGTAATGCGACTTTGACATTATTGACATTACCGTTTTCATTGGTGTGAGGAAATGCTGGTGTCATTTTTGTTCACTCAGTTCAAGTAAGGCATTACTTGAAGAGGAGGTTTCCAGAATTTTGATAGTAAACCTACGAAAAGATGCTTGATATAGTGAAAGAGACTAGGAGAGAAGAGAAGACACCAGCGAAAAGCATGATAGAAAATTATTTTAGCCTACAGGGTATATTAAAGATGAATATGCTCATACTTAAAGAACAGAAGCAGAAAGCCTAAGAAGTGTAACAGTGATTCTGTAGTAAGAATGTCTGACTTTAACGCAAAGAATCAGGTATTAGTACCTTCCAAGGAAGTCAGGCTTCTGGCTATGTAGCAAGGTCCCTTTGAGGTGACTGAAAGGCTATATTCGATGAACTACAAGTTTAGATATCTAGTAATATAGAAAACATGAGAAAATCTGTTACATTAATGTTCTGAAGTCATGTACAGAAGTAGAATTAGAAAGTCATGTGGTTAGCTTACAAGCTGAAATTCATACAGGAGAGACCAGAGAATATGTACATGAAGCACAGTTAGAAGAATTGTTGTCAGAAGTATAAAAGCAGGAAATAAATGAGTTTTTACTAAAAAAAAAAATAAAAGATTATTCTCAGACATGCCTAAATAAACTAGACTAACAGAGCATAACATAGAGACAGCACCATGAATGAAGTTTAGACTGAGTCCATACAGAGTTCCAGCACCTCAAAAACAAGAGGAGTTGAAAAAAATGCTCAAGTTGTGCTCAAAAGAAGAGTGACATAATTTATTTTGTTTTACATTTGTGTGTCAGGGTAGTGCACTGATCTCAGTAGACCATTTATGGGTGCAGCCCAGTTGAGTATATTACAAGGTAAGACAGAGATGCAGGTATATACAAGGTAAGACAGAGATACACGCTTTTACAAATGAGACATTGAGAGCCAATTTAGTGTGTTGACACAGTAATTAATATCACCATATTCATTTGTCAAGATCTACCCTTGACAAAGCCAAACTGCTATGGGTCTAGCCTGATGAGATTTTTAATATTATAGTTTATTAGGTCAGCTGTAATATAGTCCATTATTCTGCAAGTATGACTTGTAATGCTGATGGGCCAATAATTCTCCAGGTCAGTGTTGGAGCTATCGCTGTGGAGTGGCATCACAAGTGTGGTGTGTGAAACCCATGGGACAAAGACAATGGTTAAACTCTAGTTAAACAGTTGTAAGGAATGGCTCTATCAGGGTCTGTTTAATGCTATTTATAAAACATCCAGGTATATTGTCAGGTCCCACGGAGGAGGTAGTTTTAGTTTTGTAGAGCACCTTCGGTACTTGTTCTTTAATGGTGATGGGGCTCTGAGAGATTCAGGGATAAGTGAGCTCATCTCTGGGATAAAGTTCACACTAAAGACGTTTGCTTGTGTAGTGGTAATGTGTACTGGATCATAATACATGGCACCATAATGAATACGTTCAGAGCACTGTTGGATGTTATTTCTTAGTATCCTAACATAGCTTTAGAAGAATTTATAATTGTCCTTAACGTCAGATACTAACGTACGTTTATGGGTTGCTTTAGCAGACCTAGTAGTATTTTAAAGTTATTATCTTTGATATGAGGGCCTTTTGACCTGCTGTATACTTTCAGAAGTGTTTTTTTTTTTCTTTTATTGTAGAGTTTAAGTATGTTGGTGGACTAGGGTAGTTTATTTTTACATTTTCCATTATATTTAGATTTGGTTCGGACTGATAATTTTGCACATTTGCATAACTGGACATACAATTCCTTTGTCAAGTTATCTGCTGTGGCAACATCATGTGTGATACAGCTAAAAGTGAATTTTGAAAATTCATCATAGAATTTGATAAGATTAGTATGTTTGAACACCTCGACCTCTGAGATACCAGTTTCAGTGGATTTAGAGGTTTGGAATGTGAAGGTGATTAGCTTATGATCTGACTTAACTGGGGAAAGAGATATCAGGGGATTAGTACATTAAGAAGCTATATTTGTAGGGACCAGGTTAAGAATATTATGCCAACTAGTGGCTTTGTTAACAATCTGACCCAGGGAGTTTTCCAACCTGTCCAGTACAATGCTATACCTAGCTCCAGGCTGATTATAGGAATGCTGATCAGTTGTATAGGTCTTACAAGCACATAATTCTAAATCCAAAACCAGGGTCTTTGTGCTGGGAGTGATAGTTGTAACATTGTGTATGTGGATAATGGGATATTTAGCTTTAAGTGTGCCTTGTGTCTGTAAAGTTCTTACAGCAATCTAGTCAGGAAACCAATTGTAGTACTGATAATAATAATTGCCAGTTAAGCTTGTATAAAAGGTTGGCACCTGGGAGGTTAAAGATAGGAAGGTTATTCTTGAAGTTGGAGGTTCATTGCTGAGTAGAGTTACATGTTGGATGTAGACTGAGGCAAATTCAGGTGAAGATTTTGTTTATGGGGATGAATGATAGGCCTACCAAGGCCTGGAGGTATGAATTTTAATGTGCAGGCTGTTGTTGGAAGTGCTGTGTGAAACTGTACTTACTGTATGTGGTGGAGGTCATAGGCAAGTACTAGGCTAGCTGCCCTTGTGAGCCATTGTAAGCCTAGCCAATCTGCATTTCAAAGGTGAGAATAAAATCCTGTACCTTGTGTTTGTGAGGTTAACACTTTAACCATCATACCAAAGTCCACTTATCAGTTATGTGGCTATAAGCCTTACTTGTATGGTACTTAAATAACTGAAATACTTTGACAGACTCAGAAAAGCCAAGTAGGCTATATTTTCATTTGTTTTTTCAAATAAACTTCTGATACTTTTATATAATTGTGTTTCCTTTTTTTAAGACTTTAATATACACACACACACACACACACACACATATATATATATATATATATATATATATATATATATATATATATATATTTTACATTTGTTAACTGGATAGAGTCCAGCTGGGCAAACAATATACAAAAAAGTTTAACAGTTGCCAACAATCACAATTTGCAAAAAGGGAATGTAAAAACAGAAAACATTACATTTCCTAAGCTTTTACTGCAGACAATAATATGAAACTCATTAGATATATAACTAAAAGAAACCATTGTGGCAATTTCATTTGGTAGGAGTAAGACAAGGAGAAGACAGCAGAAAATAAATATTTGATTGATGGCATGAGAAACTAAACAGGAGTATTAAAGGAGCATAGCCGTTGTTGAGTAAGGTATTCCTTTAGGAGTTTTATGAAGCTATGACGAGCTGTGTTTTTTTAAGATATTCTGGAACAATAGGTTCCACTGTTTGGCTACTTTGAAGGATAAGAGAGAGTCACCGAAGTAGTTATGGACTTTGTAACCTTGAGTATAAGTTTATCGGATGATCTAAGGGTCATGGGGTTGGTATTTAGTTGCACTAGGTTGGAGAGTGCAGGGCAGTTGTCAGGTTTGTGGGTGATGGTGTGGGCAGTGGTGAGCTGATTGAGCGATAACAGATTGGGAAATTCATGCCAGTGTAGTTTTTGAAGAGCAAGGTAATGATGGGTCCTGTTGGGTATATTAGCAGCAAATTTTGCTTTTTTATTATAGGAGGAACCAAGTAGATATAAATCAGAAATGTGCAGGTTACTGAAAATTTGAGAATAGTAGAGAAGATTAGAGAGGAGGTGGGATCTGGTTGTGGCTAGTCTGGCATTTTGAGTAAGGTAAGGTTTGGCCCTATACAGAGCACCAAGTTTGATGTGAAAGTTCTTAATTGTGAGTGATATGTGTTTGTTGAATGTTAGATTGTTGTCTGTTGTGACACCAAGTAGTTTTGTTTGGTTAACTGGTTCTACTATAGTGCCATTAGTGGAAGAGATGGAGAGAGGAGGTGGTTTTGCTTTGGATTTCCTGTTGGAGAAGATCATTAATTTTGTTTTGCTTGGGTTCAAGATGAGTTTAAGTTCATTTAAGTAATTTTCAGTATTAAGAAATTACTTTTGCAGTTTATCTTTGTCGCCTCACAGTAAGACGCTGTCCAGTTCGATTCTTAGTTAGAGCATCTTCTGCGTGGAAACATGGGTGAATAGGCGTACCTTCGTTGAAGGTTGTGTCAGAGCTGGTAACTCGGTATGTAAAAATCAACTACTACCAATCATTAGCGGACTGGAGTTCCACTGTGGCGACCCCTAACCGAAAGACACAAACAAACAAACAAAATTTTGCAGTTTATCTTGGAGTTCTCGGGGTGTGGGAGCAGAGCAAATAAGAGTAGCGCTGTCAGCTTATCGAATGATAGAAGTGGATTTAGTGGTAGTATTTAGACTATATATATATATATATATATATATATGTGTGTGTGTGTGTGTGTGTGTGTGTGTGTGTGTGTGTGTGTGTGCACGATGCACAATTGTGTGTGGAAAATAACAACATGAGAATATGGTAACTAAGCATCTTGCAGGCCAGAAGGTTGTAAGATTAATATTCAAACCTAGAAACCTACAAACTGCCTCAATCTGTGTACTATCAGCAATCATATTCATATGTATGTCATTGTTTTAGGACTGCTACCACCTAGTGTCTTGGAATCTGTATGTTTGCTGTGAACTCGAGCATTTTGTTTTGGCTTCTCACTGTTCTTTATACATTAAACAGAGTGGTTCATTCCTTGGAATTAACAGCAACCCAAAATCTTTTTTCTTTTGTCTGTTCCAGATATGACACTCCACTTTCAAAAGACAAACCTACTGTAGTATCTGCTTACCAAAGTGTGTGGTCTTGTACTTTTTTAATTTGTTTATTTGTGGGCACTTCCAGCCATGATCATGATATCATGCCTCCATTCACATCATGTCAAACTAGAGCTGACAATTCAGTGTTTTTCTTTTCTTTAATTTTCCAAGGTTCAGAGCTACAATCAATGTTTCTTAAGCCTCTTTTGTGCAGTAGAACAGTCATATTCTCTTTCAGTCTTTTACTTCCCCTTTCACTATTGATCTGTTGAACTAGTTTTTGAGTCACTCAACCCATTAACTGCCTCTCTATATCCAGGACCACCTCTCTATATTCCTTGGAATGCAGTCCCTCCAAGTGTAGGGGTATTTTGCCATTCTAGTATACTTATACACAATTTGCCTTCTTCTAACAAGAGTGCTTATCAAGCTACTTTTTTATCAGTTCTCTGATATCTGCTTTATATTATGTGGAGTCTATGGTGAACTAAAAACTGTCCTGGAAAATAACAGGCATAAGGCAGAGAATCAGTCCTGAACAGAACAACTGGCCATGGGAGGACACATATGTACACTGTGCTGACATAGCAATGACAGACTCTGCATTGAAGGCACCCTGTCTGGTGACTGAACTGGAGAATCTCTAACTGTGAAACAGGCATGCTAGCCACCTCCTCACCGTGCTGCCCTTTTTTATTTTTATTTATTCTATTTTAAGATTAGTAGAATGGGTCATGGTGTCCATTTTCAGCTGTGGCCTCATTGTGTATGAAGAAGAATGAAATACAGTATGACCTCTACTAGCTGTAAAGACTGAAAGTAAAGAAACGTTGTTACTTCTGAGGAGAGTTTAAGATATATGAATTTAAAGATGTCTTAGATAAATGATCATTTGATACGTGTGCTAGATTGTTAGGGGTGAAGACATTTTAGAAATGTGTAAAAGTTGTTCAGTTTGCTCTTATCACAGTGCAGACATTGTCATAAATGGCCATTATTTTAAACCTGTAAATTGTAGGAACTGCTATTGGAGAGCAGTGATTTATGGGCTTAAATGACCATGTAAAAAGTTTTACATTGGTAAAACTATTTGTGAAGTAAGAAAAACAAGTGTGGAACATATATGCGATATTTCACTGCCCCCCCCCCCCAAAAAAAAAAAGCTTTTGTGTGTCATTTGTTACTTTTATATGTGCTTAACATTCAAGTCTTTCCAAGATTCTATGAGTGCTATTTTGTGAAGCTGTCATGGGTAGTGTGTGTGCGCGTGCACGAGTGTGTGTATATGTGTGTATTGTTTTCAATTTTCACATCAGCTTCTTTCAAGTTTTTGTTTTGCATACTTTTCCTTTTGATCAGCCTTATACTTGTTTGCAAATAATTCTACTTTTTTTCAGTGTGTTTTCAGCTTCCTCTACATTTTATTTCAGCTGCAGCTGTCAGAATGCTTTTGTCTGTGTACTGGTGATATGGTAGGAACAAACACCATGGTTCCCAAATATTAAGTTATTGGAAAAATGAGCATATTGGGTTTCCTTTATTTTACTGGTATAATTTATTCCATAGAACGGGAATTCCATTTTAAGCTGTTTCTCCAGTGTTAGTACATGTTTTTGTTTGTTTAAAGTAGTGCAGAAATAAGTTACTGAGTAAATGTCATCTTATTTTCACTCTAATTATGGCATTTGTTATGATAATCTCTGTCTTTATACAACGGGAATAACATTATCTTTATTTAATCTGATATTTCACACCTTACTCATGGTACGCATAGAGTATATAGAATATAAAATAATTCTACCCCTCTCTATTTATTTTGATTTTATTACTAAACAGGTACAGATGTCTTTATTATTTTTCTTCCAGGATTATTGCCAGAAGTTTATTAGTGAATGGAAGAAACACAAGCTTGATGTGTTACTTTGCCCTTCTCTGAGTCCAGCCTTTTCCATAGGATATCCTAGCTATACAACACGTATGTACATGCAAACAGTATACCATTTTATTTAGATTATATTATATTGCTGCCTTTGCTTCATTCCATTCCTTTTGTTTTTATTTTTCACTATTTGTTTTCCTTTGCCACTCTTCTAGAACAACATTTGTTAGTAACAAATTATAATGTTGTCGGATATGGTACCAAAGATTGGTGTTTTGGGAGTTGACTTTAATGTGATTATTATAATAGTGGCAAAAAGTGGCATGTTGTCAGATATATGGCACCTCTAGACTTTTGAACAGATCTGAGAGTTAGTAAAGCTAAAAAAGTAGGGGTGATGGAACATTCCAATTGTGGCTCTGATTTGTGGGAGAAAGAGATGCCACTTATAGCATGAAGTTGGTCAGGTAATAGCTTGACCAAATAATCTGAGTGCATTTTTGTGAGGCAGGACAGATATAATTGCACGAGTTCCCTATCCTTTATCAAACTGATGATATGACACTCTAGTTGTCAGCTACCAGATTCAGTCTGCATATGTAAACCTGGATGACCAGAGGGACAAGAAGCAAGTAACAAGAGGAACTGTATTATTCTCATAATCTGGTAGCACATTTCTCTTGGCAACCACAGGGTATGAACACTATCAAAGACCTGAAGTTCTTAAAAAAAATGAAGCTTTTTATCTCCTTGACATTGCCTGTTTGAACTCCTGTCTCTGATCCATGCTTGCCTCATGGCAAGATTAATGTTCCTTCAGACAGAAAAAAACACCTTTTCCTTCTGTTCAGAAGTAAAACTGTCATAGGAAGATTTAACATAGTTTACCTAGCTTAACCCTTGCATATGATGCGTCTAGGCTGCTCTGTCAAAGTGACCATGCTCCCAAGTACACATAGAGTTAAAGCTACTGTCAGGACCAATGCAAAGTAGGCCGAATCCCAGTAGAGCTGTTCAGTTTTTTAGAATCTGAATGAGAATTGTGCTACTGTGGTTGGTTCCTTCACCCTTCCTTTAGAAAGGAGATCCTTCCCTGCCATTCAGTAGAGAGGTCAGAGAAGCTAATCAAAATTCTATCACCAGCATCAAGGACATGGGAAAAAAAGTATACTGATGGAGTTACTGTGGTTAAGCAGTTCTGTGCTTTGCATTGTTTAAAAGTACTTGCAGCTTATCATGTGGTCACATAGAATGTGTAACATGCACTTCAGATATTGCCTCAATAGCACTGTGTTCTGTAATCTCAGGAATAATGCCATAGGAATCATAGGATGTTCAAGGCTTCTGAGCATTGCAACCTTTGCACCTTGCCAGTTTCCAACCTAGACCGTACCTCTCCTCTTAAGGAAGACTAGGCCAGTGAAGCCCAAAAATAGTGTACCACACTATTTTATGTGCAGTGGGACTCTATTCCAGAGATGAGGAAGATACTGAGTAATGAATCTGTCTCTGTAAAAACAGATTTAGATCCTTGTTCCAGTATTTATGGGATTTTTTGATTGGTGAAGATACAAGAAATCCTAGACTACTGGTTCCCTGATTGCTCAGAAGGCAAGGCATAGGTCTCCTCTGAGGAGCATATAAGACACAAAAAAGTGTGACTGTACTTCTTTTTTTGGTAGCTTAAAGATTTTTAATCCTGTGATCCTCTTTGTTAGGAACCTCTGTTGTCTTTCCATTGTTTATTTGCCTGGTAAGGTCCTTCCCAACGGAGGAATTATATTCTATAATTGATCTGATCAGTGTTGAACATAAGGGGACAGTAGCATCTTTAGGTCTCGATGATATTATCTTGGTGATTAGCTGTGCCAAGTAGAAGGAGTTTTTAACAGCCATTGCTACATGGTGATTAAATGATAGGGAATTATCAGTCTGGGTTCCCTGGTCTTTAACTACATTTTAATTTTTGAAGTGTGATATTGTCAATTTTGTATGTTGGTGGGATTGTTTGTCTGCCTATTGTGACAGTGTTCCATTTGTTGGCATTTAATTTAAACCCATTTTCAATACCCCAGGTATTTTTTGTAAATTCCTGCTGGAGGGCTTCTGTGTCAGAGCGGGATTTGACAATGACTCCCAGTTTGCTTTCATCTACAAACTTGGTTAGCCATAGGTCTTATTTTTTAGTCTATACATACGAGAAGTAAATGCTGAACAAAAACATTCCCAGCACTGAGCCCTGTGGGGTAACTCTGGTCACCTTTATAAGATGATAGGATCATGTTATCTGAAACTGACCCTACCGTCTGCACCATGCTGGTTCTGTTTTTTTGCCAGTTCGATATCCATCTTACCACGTAGGAGTCTATTTAATACATTTAGTTTATTAATTATGCTGGCATGGGGGATGGGGTCAAATGCCTTGGTTAAATATAGGTAGACTAAGTTTACAGTGTGACCACCATCAACAGCTTGTATTACCTTTTTGAAGAAGTTTAACAGGTTTTTAAGTTAGGCTGTATCTTTTACAAAACCAAATTGTTGTGGATTTAGCCTGATGAAATTTTTCATATCTCTGTTAATCAAGTCTGTTATAATGTGCTCCATAGCCTTACAAATGAGACTCATCAGGCTGATGGGCCTATTTAGGGTGCTAGGTGCTTGGCTCAGTGTGTTATGCAGCTATGTGCAGTTTGTTACACGTGTACATAGCAAGAGTCTATTTACTGATATGATTTGGGTGCATTGCTTATATTAGGAAAAGTTACAACTGAAAGTACATGCATCTGTGGAGCACCCATTTCAATCCCTCTGCACTAAGTGTAATTCCATGTGATATACAAGAAACAGGGACAATGAAAGAGCCAATGAAAAACAACTAAAGCTCTAACCAAGAGTGTTTATCCTCCCACTAGGATAATCACTACAAGCTCTAGAACACTGTAATACCTTACCAAAACTGACTTGCTGTAACTTTGAAAGTGACTAAAACCACAGGAAAGAAATACAGGAACACTGATTAATGTACTTAGCACAGAAAGCACTTGAAATGCACTCATAGCTGATTTAAATAATTAGTCATGAATCGGAAGTCACTTGAAATTCAATGCAAAATGTAAAACACCATTCAATAGTTCTAACTTCAAATTCAAAGAAAACAGTAAAAATGCTAAAAACAATGTCTGAAACCACTCATAACTGATTAAAATAGTTAGGTGGCTTTATGTATAGTAGAATAAATGCAATTCTCTGTTTATTGGATGCAAAATGGAGTCAGAATGTCACTTTTTTAGCTTGTGTACAGAACAGCAAATCACAGGAGTTACCCAGTAAGGCCTTTCAGTTCATTCTGGGAAGTGGAAGCCAAAGTGATTTAAACATACTTCTAGTGTATCTTATATCTCTATGTTCTTCTAGAGGAGAAATGCAGCCCAATTGATTTAAACATCCTTCCAGTACATGTTATATCTCTGTGAAAGGAATAGCATCCATGAAGAGCTGTAATTGAAAAAAATATAGCTGCTTTTAGAAGAGAAATGTAGGAGAAGTGACCTAAGCTGTATTAAAACTGTACTAAGTTAAGAAAAAATTGAGCAATTCTTTATATGGCAGTTTGGTAGTTGATTTGGAGCATTAAGGATCTGTTAACAAATTGTTTCCTGTGGTCTAGTGGTGTAAGGTTTGATTCCCTTATCCTCCATTGCCTAACTGTGTGACTCTGAGCAAGTCAGTTAACCAGACAATGCTCCTGGGCTGAGTCTGAAAAAAAATTCATGAAGATCAGTTCTGTACCCTGGAAAACAAATATAATAAAAATAAAAATAAAATGATAAAAGTAAAAGAAGCTGCAATGTTATTGCTTTTTCAGAAAATATGTAATATTTAAGAAAGTGTCTGATCCCCTACTGAAGTTATGAACTTAAAACAAATTCCAGGAAGTGTATAATTGTATCATTTGGCAAGTATGACTCCTTTTTGTAACTATCCCACTGACAGCACACCCCAGAAAATGTATGTCTTACTTAGGGATCTGGGGACCTATGCCAACAATGAACTCTTCGTTGATCACCATGTATCCACTATTATAAGGAAGTCCTTTTTCATCACACACCTTATATCTAAAGGTATTGTGTCCAGATCCAAGGATGTAATCTAATTGTTCCACTGTACTTGGCATTCTTTAGGACAGTCATTGAGTATAATCCTCTTTTGGTATTCACCTGTACAAACAAATGTTACAACTGTTCTCACTAAAAAAAAAAAACAAAAAACAAAAAACAAAAAAAAAACAAGGGCCTAAACAGTAAAATAAAAATCTCAAAGCCATATCCATCTTCTTGGTATCATACAACCTAGCATACCTGTCAACCTCTTGGAGCAAGAAATCTGGACAAAGCCATAAATCGGGTGGGGTGGGGGACAAAGGACCACAAATAGGGACAATGTTTTGAAATTTTAAACTTGAAAATAGATGGAATAACAGGTTTTTAATTAGCATGACTTTTCTTTCTTTTTGTAAAAACTTTTTTTATTTTGTTTTCATAACAATGATTAAACAAATTAATGTATAAAACAAACAACCGTTTACATGTTTTTATAGCTGATTAATACAGCAAAGTTATATAAATCAGCCACAATTAATATGTTTTAAGTAAGCTTTAAGTTTAAGCCAACACTTATATGAATATGTAATGTTAGAAGTTCTCACCTTTATAATATGCAATTCATTACAGCAAACAATTCTTGCAGTACTAATAACTTCAACACTAGAAGGGGTACCTTTCCTTTTCAGTGTTTATTTATTAATTTTTTAACTATTGCTAGAATATACCATAGAATAGCATTAAATAAAACCAAAGATTTAGAAATATTACATCGATCTGACTATAGGGCTTGAGTGAAGTTATTAATTTATTTTCAAAAAGGGGAGATGACCTCACATTCATATACTATATGCATCCATTCAGCTATTCTTTCAGAATCACATCTCCAACATTTAATTCTATTTGATTTATACTTAATTGTAATGTTGTTAGGAGTAATAAAAGCTATGTGTAAGAATTTCCAGGAGAAAAATTTCCAATAAAATGAGGATGTATTTTTATCTATAGACTTTAATATTATTTGCTTGTTTTCTTCAGTTAAGTCTTCATTGTTAATTTTTGAGGAATAATTCCAATAAGAATGATCTAAATATGTAAAATCTAACCTAAGAAGTTTATTAATTTGTGACAAGTGTGATTTTTTTTCATTGCATTATTGTTAATATTTAATAATAATTCCAAATTTTTAGGGAACAATTTTTTATCTAGATTAAATATCTTATTTATCTCTGTGTTTACAAAATCTCTAAATATTTGTAGTATTAACCAGTTCTTAGAATTGTGATTGTATCTAAACCTTAAATTTTCAACAGTATGTATTTTGGTGCTATTTAAGAATTGATGTCAATAAATTAAGTTACTTAGTTCTTTCAATTCTGTCATTTTGGTGAAGTTATGAGTTTTTAAGCAGTCATTTGTATATGCAATTGGAAATATAGAAAATATTAAGTCTTTAAAACAATGGTTAGAATATGTGAACTTTTGGAAAGAAGAAAGAATATTATTTATATAGGAAATTTGAGTAGAATAAATATTTCCATTTACACAAAAATCTTTTAATAGCCAGATAAAACTATTAGGGACTATTTGTTTATGACTGGCTGTGATATGTTTATTATTTACAGATAATATTTCTTGATGCATTTGTTTCCAGTTTGAATCATATGATGAATTTATCCACAATGCAATAACTTTTACAATTGTTGAAGTAGTTTACAATTGAATATCAATGAAACCTATTCCGCTATTATTCCAACCGTTTCTGTGCCAGTTAAAAGAAACTATTGGTTTACTGTGATGCCAAAGAAATTTAAGTAGAGTGTTATTTATCTTCTTCATTTTTCTTTTTGATGGAGACAGTACTAAATATTGTATGACAATATTTTAGGGAGAATTACCATGTTAATTAACATTAATTGTTTTTCCATAGTAAAGAAGATTTTATTCCAATTTGTGACTAAACTTAAAATTTTATCAACTACCTGTTGAAAAATTGTTTGCATCATTTCTTTACTATTTGACATAGTAGTAATGCCAAGATATTTAATTTGAGTGTTACTCCAACTGAAGTTAAGATATTTTTGTATTTTTTTATTTCTTATTAATTAATAAAGTGCTTGTTATATCATGATTACATTTTAAGTGTGATATTTCTTCAAACTGTCTCATAGAACTAATTATATGTTATAATGATTTTTCTATATTTCCTATTGTTAGTAAAATATCATCATCAAAGAGTTGAATCTTAAGTTCAAATCATCTTTTATTTTGATTCCATTAATGTTCTAATTAGATCTAATACTATTAGCAAAAGGTTCTATTACTAATGTAAAAAGTAAACGTGATAATGGGCAGCCCTGTTTTGTACCTTTTTGTAATTTAAAGTAATTAGAAAGGGGAGAGAGGTTGGCATAATGGTTAAGGGTTTTACCTTACAGACACAAAGTGCAGGGTTTGATTCTCCCATGGTGTAATTGGCTAGGTTTAAAGTGTTTAACAAGGGCAGTTATCCTAGTACTAACCCATAGGTTAAAAGAGCACAATAGTTATTGTAGAACTTAGAAATTAATGCAGTTAGTAAAGCTGAGAAGTTATAAACTCTAAGTGTTTTGAACAGATAAGCCCAACTGACTGAGTTAAAAGCTTTATCTAAATTAAGACTAATGATAGAAAGTTCTTTTTATTTTTATTTGCATAGTCTATTACTGTATGTATACTTATATTATATTATTCTGTACTAGTCTATTTAAAATAAACCCTGTTTGATCATTGTTAATTAGTTTAGGTATTAGTACATTAATTCAGTTGGCTAAAATGGACATGAACATCTTATAGTCCACATTTAAAAGTGAAATGGGTCTGTATGATGAGCACTTTGTAAGATCATCTTGTTTTAAAGTAGGTGATATGAGGGAATATTTCCATGATGGGAGAACTTTAGCAGTTTTTTTTATTTCTCTATAGAACTTATCTAATATTTTAACAGCATCATCTGGTAGTATTTTATATAATTCTGGAGTAAGACCATCTAAGTCTGGTACCTTATTATTTTTTAACTTTTTTATTTGGTGTTTTATTTCTATTAAAGTGAATGCTCTATTAATTTTTTTAATTTAATTTAATTAATATTTTAATATTAGTATTTAATTAATTTTTTTTAATTTTTTTTATTTGTTCACTTGTTAATTTATTTTTAAATTTTCCTTAGTAAAATTTCAACTATTTCATCATTATCTAAGTTATTTGTATTTTTATTAATATTTTCATAAAATATTCTAAAACTGTGAATAATACTTTTAATATATACTTTTCTTTCTTTATTATTATTTATATGTTTTATAATTTCTTTGATATTATTTAGTTTATTCATTTTATTTGATCCAATAGCAAGTTTATGTAAGCTTAATGGGTTTACTGAATATGCTTGAAGCTTAAGTTTGTCCAGGTTTATTGAAACTTTGTACTTTAAAATTTGAACTTGTTTTGTATGTAAGTTTTTAAGTTCTGACTGACTGATAGTATCATTTGGTTTTAGATTTAACTTTATCTATTTTGGTCTGTAGTGTATTCAATTCTTTGTCCCATCGTCTTGTTTTACTAATATACCAACTTGCAACTCTTCCATTTAAGTAAGCCTTTAATGAATCCCACAGGACAATGTCAGATACTTCACCCTTCATGTTTATTTCTGGGAAATTGTTGATATCTTTAACATACCCCTCCTTAAATCCTTTTATTTTAGCAATGTATGCAGGTAATCTCCTGTGGTGTATTAAGCTGTTAGTTTTTAATATAATACTGAATACTATAGAATTGCGATCTGATAATGGACATGATACTATTGAAACTTCTCTAACATGTGATAATAGGTTGTTTGTGACAAAAATGTTGTCAATATTTGTTTGTGTTCCTTATCTATATGAATAATGGGAAAATTGAAGTGAATTTCTTTTTCTTAGCTCATGCATATCCTTTAAGTTCATTAGGTTTCCAAAATTTGATAAGTGCTTGGTTCAAGATGTGATTCTCAGTTTCCTATCTGCAGTGGTGCCTTTGTCTGATAAAATACAATTAAAATCACCAACTATAATAACTTCACTTTTCATGTAATAGGCTATAGTATCTAAATAATGTATTGCATCTTTAGCTCTGACCCCTGGAATCCAATAAGAGGTTACTAATGTATATAATTTTCTATTCCACTAAGTTATAACAAGGCTTAACATACTGTTTTTATCAACATAAATATTTTTTTTTTACTTCAGGCATTACTGATGAGTTCTTCCATAGAATGAGAGTGCCTCTTCTTTTAGCTTGAAAACCAGTACCTGCTAAAATTAAATACTTATTTAATAATAGTTTATTTACATGCTTATTAAGTAAATACATTTCTTGTAGAAATACCTCTCATTGTCTCCTTAATCTACTATAGAGAGGGAGTCAGTTGTTATTTTCATATTTATTAATTTATAGGTTAGGTGATTTCATATTTTTTCTATATAATTTAGTATGTGTAAAGTTGTTAACATAACAATGTTCTAATTGTATACATATATACTTATCCAGATCTCTTACTATTTCTGTTTGTATATTATATCTTATACTATTACTATATCCCTAAGTTCTACATTTTAATTATAATCCTAGTAGAGTACTTTTTAATGGAACAGTTATATTTTCCGTTATATATCTGATACTCTTTAATATAATTCTACTGTTAGAATTAGTCATATTTCTTCTTAATATGTTGTATCTAAGAGTGTTTTAACAAACATTTGAAAAATATTCCCTTTAAGATTCAAACTTTCCAAAATAAATTGCTTTGAGATTTTAAATTTAGTTATCATTAGAAAGAAACCATAACAAATAAATACAATCCTTTTTATCAGAAGTGTCTTTCTGTAAGCTAGTATATAGTCTATATTTTTGATATACAAACATTCAAAACTATTGGATAGTTGTTAGTGGTTTAAAATGTAATTTGCTGTCTTTTACTTATCTAGTGGTTTTAAAATGCAATTTGCTGTCTTTTCCTTATTATCTAGCATGTATTCATTAATATTTTAGCATATGATTCAAAACAGTATGTTTATTGATCTAATATATATTGTTTTAAGATGTATTATCAGCTTTCACAGTCAAAACACCCTGTAATTCTAGAGTTAACATTCTAATGCTTCACTTCCAGTTCAGAGGGTGAGTTGAATGGTCAGCTTCCACTTTTAGACAGGAAGAAGTAGTCTGGGCATTTTAGAGAATTTTCAAAGCTCCCAAAGCCTCACAAAAGCATTCATGACTCTAATTAGCTTGTTTTAAGCTAATATTCATGTTAAGGGCATGACAATGATTTGTTTATCAGTTATAATTCTCATAAAATGCTTGCGATGTTTGCAAATGAATTTAAGCCACTTTTACAATATTCATTAATCCTCAAACCTTTCCAAATCACTAAAAAACAATAAAAATCATTCCACTGTGTCTTGACCCTTAAAAGATGCTATATATATATATATATATATATATATATATATATATATATATATATATAAATGAATAACATTTTAATGATTCTGTAAGCACTAATAAACTCACAGCATTCAAAATTGTTTGTTTTTAACTTTTGCTTCAATACAGAAGGCATACGAAGCTAATTAAAACATAAATAACCACTAACTGTTATATCCATACTATATTAAAGCTCAATCAAAGATGCAACAGAGCCTTTAGTATCAAATATGTATTTATATTTTCAAGATTTGTATGTGTTGTTTTAGCTAAAGTATACTGCCATTCTTTGAATGAGACATAGCATTTAAACCTGTATTAAAAGAAAGACAGTTACTGTATATGTGATTCAGGTTTAACTTGTAAGAGTGTCAATACTTGTGACATTCCTCCTCTGGCCAGTAATTAAGGAGCCTCAATCCTCACCAGTGACACCAGTGAGGGACGTTTACCTGGAACAAAAATAGATACACACAGTATTTCCAGATGCTGCACCAAGGATAATTTCCATTAAGAGCACACAGGGAAAACACTCACATCCTGGGACTGGATTTCCCTCTCTTTCCCCAGGCCCCAAATAAGATTTCCCTCTGACACAGCAATAGAGTTAAGTCCTTAGCCGGGTGTTCCAAGCCAAGTCCTCCACCACACTCTCTATGAAATCGGTGTTCTCAGTGTCCCTGTTCAAGGTAGCTGATGCAAGCACTGTCTTTGTGCTTTGGTTATCACACACACACACACACACACACACACACACACACACACACACACACACACACACACACACACACACACACACACACACACACACACACACACACACACACACACACACACACACACACACACACACACACACACACACACACACGCCTGAGAAAGGCTGCCACAGCTTTACTAGCTATACCACCTTTGCTCAGGCTATAAGGTAGTTATACTACCACCAGAATACCCACAAGGCTAGCACTCTAAGGCTGTTACCAGGGTACCCAATTATACTGACAGAAATGAATACTAATACTAGTGGTAATGTTGACCAAACAGCAAGGCTTTCAGGAGCAGCCACAGTGTTACCAAATAAATGTAAGTACTCTCAAAGGTTAAAATATTCTCTAAAAGGCCAGCCACAATGAAAATTTTAAATATATTTAATAATAAATAATAAAAGATCATGAAAATACTAAATATCTATTTACAGTAATCACGAGTTTCAGTCTCATGAAATACCAAAAATAACAGAAATGGAAAGGTTCACACAGATACAGGAAAACTAGTACTTAACTAGTCTACTATATATTCCTGACTGATCTAAAGAATTACTGTCCCCCTAGTTCACTAACTAGAGCAAGACAAGATGACGTGGGTGAGGGGTCCTTCTTTGTCAGATTTCACAGACTGCTGAGAGTTAATTGACATCTCTGACTAATATCTAAGTATTATTTCAGTGCTGGCTATAGAATGACATCACAGCTGGTCATCTGACTTTGGTTCCCACACTGCCCCATTTACTATAAACCTAACCAGAATATAGAAAATATGTGTCATAATATACACACACACATAGAGCTTTGCTAAGATGTGTTAAAGCATCTGGAAGCTTTAAAACAATTTCAACACTTCAACTCTTCCTGCAGAGCTACTAAGCCAGGCTTCTCACAGACATTTCATCTGTGGCTGCAGTCAGAACTGTAAGATCCAATCTTTATGGCCTAAACTAGGTAATATAATTTCAGACTATTTTTCAAAGTTAGCTGGACTGAGATTAACCTCTTCTCTTCCAGTATCCTCTGCTACAATATATTAATTTCAACAGTTACAATACAGTCAGACATACAGGTATATTTCTTTTCTGTCCAGCAGGACCCACTGTTGGTACATTTTTAACACAAGCAGCTTTACAAAGGTATTTTCAACACAAGCACCTGTACAAATTAGTTTGATACACAAATGACATATAATTCTGTACAAAACTCCAGCTGGCTATGCTGGCATGTGTTTCACATCTACTGCCTTACTTCTCCTGGCATAGTTGGCAATACCTCACATCATCACAATGTTACTTTAATTATTTTATATCATTGCAAAAATAGCATATATATATATATATATATATATATATATATATATATATATATATATATATATATATATAAACTGCCATATTTTTGTGCTTTAGTATATAACATAGCATGTCTTTCCTGGGTCCTTTTGCATATCAAGTATTATTATATCAGTAGCACCCTACTGTACCATTTTAAGATACCAAAAAGCATATTAAACTACACAAGCTTCATCTCATTAGTGATTTGCTTTTAGTAATATAAATATGATTACCCCCTTAAACTTTATAGAACATTAATTATTAATATCACATATGTATTTATATTTTCCGGCTTTAATATGATTGGTTTTAGATGAAGCATACTGTCATTCTTTAAGAAACATAGCATTTCAACTTTCATTAAAAAAATGACAGTTATGTGAGAACATAGTTTAACTTATAAGAATGTCTAAGTAGCACTGAATATTTGATATCATTCTCATATTCTCTTTAGTATATGGAAGCAGCCATATGTTTTGTAAATTAGTATGTAACTTAGCATGCCCCTTTAGTGTAATTTTGTATTTCTAGTATTACATTTAATAGTACATTACTAAGCCATGTTAAGTAATCAACAAGTGTGCCACTTAACATAAGTTTTATCATATTAAAGATAAACTTATAATAATATGAATGGCTTAACCACGTATACTTTAAATGAAAATAAATTGCTTTAATTTCATATATAGCTAAAAAAATGAAGCATTATCATGTTAAAAATGGAACTAGTAACAATTTGAAGTAGGGAAAGAAAAAAAATGTTTTACCTTGTATAAAGTAAAATAATATTTAGCACATGTTCCTTACTTATTCAAGCACTTATTTAAACTAGTAAACATTCATAACCATGAAATGCAATGATTTTCATTTGTCCTTAAGTTTTTTACTGTTTATGTCCTTTACTGGCCATCCATCCCTTTTGAATTTCTCTTCAGAGATGTTGATAGATTGCAGTCCATTTCTTCTGTTTTTCTAGTATTTAATTTTTCTGTATAAAGTCCATTGCATCTTCCACGAAGGTGTTAAAAATCTTTCCTTCAATGATGTGAATCCTTTTTTTTTTTTTTTTTTTTTTGCTGGAAACAAAATTTCTGCTTTAATATTGTTTTTCTTTAGGCTTTTAAGAAGTGGCACACATGCTTTTCTTTTTGACATAACTAATGTCGAATAGTTATTGTCAAATCTTATGTTTTCTTTCATTTTAACTGGGTAATTAGTCCACGCTGCTTTTATAACTAAATCTTTATCTTGACTGGAGAGAAATCTTGCGATCATTGACCTTGGTGAAGGTGGGTGTTTTTAAAGATGCGTTGGAAAGTGATCTATGTGCCTTTTCAATACCAAAGGAAGAAAGCTTCATGCAGGTTCGATGTCTTAGGCTGCCAGGTATTAAGGAATTGAATCATACTGTCTCCCTCTTCTTTTTCAGGAATTCTGTATATCTCAGTGTTGTTTCTTCTGGATCTGTTCTCTGTGTCTTCTTTTTTTTCCTGGGATAAGTTGTTTTGTTTCAGGAGAAATTCAGTATTATTCCCATTTTCAAGCATTCCTCCATCAAAATGAAACATTGCCTCTTCTATATTGAGATTTGTGATGATTGTTGTTTAAAAGCTTCACTTAGCACTTCTACTTGCTTTTTACTTTCCTCTTTAATATTGTCCATTTTGCTTTCTAGTTTATCTATCTTCATGGATAGTTCATTGATGTTACTGAGTACAGAGTGTATGTCTCTTTTTATTGTACTGTCTTGCACACTGGGCTTAGAGTGGCTCATTCAATAAGTTATTTCCAAGAACAGTACCACTTTCTCTCTACAAGCAATACCTGCAAGCCTCATAAAAAGATTAGTACACAAACTTAAACTCTGCTTCACCTCTGCAGATAACCTACCTCTTTCTAGCCCCTGAATCCATAGCATACCTAGTCTGCATCTTGATCAATCGATCTGTATCTGAATCCATAGTACCTACCATCTGGAAAAAGTCCCATGTCATCCCCATTCACAAAGGAGGTAATTCCACTGAACTTACAAACTTTTGACCCGTAGCCATATTTTCTCCCATCTCCAAAATACTTGAAAAATGTATTCATCTACAACTTATGTAATACTAACTGCAAAACAACCTTCTTACAAACACACAACATGGTTTCCATACAGGCCACAGCACATCAACAGCCCTCCTAGCCTTTAGTGAATCTGCAAACAGAGCTAGAGATACAAGTTGTTTTGTATTTGCTTTATTTCTTGCCCTTTCAGAGGCATTTGACACCATATCACATTCATTACTACTGAACAAGCTCTCTAACTTAGGCCTTACCCCTCCCACCCTAAAATGGTTCCACAGAAAAGAAACAGTAAAATGGCCAAATGTTGTCTCCCCTTTCTATTTAACTCCACTGGAGTCCCACAGGGATCTGTCTTAGGAACCCTACTTTTCAATATATTCACAAAATGACCCATGTACTGCCTCTTCTAGTGGAACAGTAGATATGTAATTGTAAATATTCAACTGTTTAATACACAAATGATATTAAGTATGCCTGCTCACTACTTCCCTTACATATGTAATTTACTGTAATATTGTAATGTGTAACTTAATGTAATGTTGGGAATCGTGCGATATATGGTGTAACAAATTGTCCTGTGTGGAGCTTTTCTCCCCAAGCCTCCTCTGAAAGTGGGTCTTGCGACCCAGTCGGACTATACCAGTAACCAAACGTCAAATAAATAAAATAAATAAAACAATCATACAATATGCAGATGATTCCACAATAATCTGCACTTCTCCCACACTATCCCAACTTCTTACGATTATATAACAAACTTTTTCTGCCGCTGAATCCTGGCTCACTGTCAAATATTCCTTAACCCTAAAAAAACTCAGCTGCTTCTTTTCCAGACAAAAAAACTGCTCTACTGACCTAAATTATTTCAAAATTCACTCTGCTGACATACCACTATTGAAGTAGTCCACCACACTAAACTGTTAGGTGTTGTCATAGATGATAATTTAAAGTTTGATTTACATGTTGAAGAAAATATAAAGAAAACCCACCAGAAACTTGGCATACTCTACAGAAACAAACACCCCTAAACTCATCAACCAAAATTACCCTTGCCAAAACTTTCATTCTACCCCCCCATGCTTTATAGCATACTTATTACAGATCTCACTAGATCCAAAATGGAACAGTGCTACAATAAAGTGGCCAAGTTTGCCAACAACTCAAAAACTAGAATACACCACTGTATAGCATTACAAAAACTAAACTGGCTAGAATTCCCCAGTCACCTGTTATATGTCCACAACATGGCCTGCTCTGAATAACATCATCAAACATTACAACCTAAACAGAACCATTAGGTCCAATGATAAGAAACTTCTCACCATCTCCAAACCCTCTAAAACATCTGGACAAAGCCTATACTCTCACTATGTTGCTAAATCATGGAACTCACACCCACTAGCAATAAGAAGTACTTCTAACCTAATATAGCCTTCAAAACTTCCCTAAAACAGCACATGAACAACTCTTGGCAGAGCCCATACACTGATCCAGGCTAATCTCTTCTCCAGTCCTGGCTAGTGTCTCCTTCACTCTCTCCCTCCTTCTCTCTTACTATCCCTCCCTCCTGCTTATCTCTCCTCCTACCTCCCCCACATTATCCCTCTCTCCTGCTTATCTCTCCTCCTACCTTCCCCACATTATCCCTCCCTCCTGATTATCTCTCCTCCTATCTCCTTCGCACTATACCTCCCTCTTACTAATCTCTCCTCCCACCTCCCTCGCACTTTTCCTCACTCCTACTAATCTCTCTTCCACTCTCCTCCTACCTCCCTCACACTATCCCTCACTTTTGCTAATCTATCCTCCAATCTCTTCCTCCTCTTCCATCTTACTAACTGTCTCTCATCTAACTGCCTTCTCATCTACAACTCTACCTAAAAAAAAAAAAAAACAACTGTCAATATAATGTACACCTCCTTCTATGTAAAAAGGTTTAGTCATCTGCCTCATCACAATGCATCTATTATTTGTATTTCTATTTCACTGTTATTGTTCTTCTAATATTGCACTTCACTGTTTTCACTGCTTATGTTTGTGAATTACAGTCTATCACTAGAGCTTTTCTCCCTGGGCCTCCGCTGAAAACTGGATCTGACCCAGTTGGACTATCCCAGTAAGCAAATGTCAAATACAAACTAAATAAATAAATTTCTTGACAAGAAAAAGCAATTGAAAAGTATCAAAGTTTTTTTGTAGAAAATCTTTCAGCAGTTGTAACTATAAAGCCATCAAATTTTGTACTATTCTATTTGAGTTTTTCAGTAAAACTCCTGTCAGAGTTGTTAAAATGAAGCAGAGCTAAAAACAATGCTGTTAACTGCTCACCATCTTTGCAACCCGCATGACTTTTCTGAAGGGTATGAAGTCTAAAACTCAAATGTCTTTATTTTCTGACTTAAATATTCAATGATTTGCCAGTGATTTGTTAGAAAACCACAATTTCATGAAAGATGGACCAAAAATATGAGGCAAAAATTTGGACATTCTGCAAAAATCTGTACAGTTGAGAAGTATGCAGCCTACTGAGAGGTGAACTGTGTCTTGTGTATAGAGCTTCAACAGAGTGATTTCTGTCAGACCTATTACACATTCACAAGTCCAGTGGTATCATAAACACCTGCTCAAGTGATCGTAATCTGTTTTGCGAAATAAATAGAACATGTTGTATGTATAGGTATGTATCACAGAGAATACCACTTTTATAGAAATGTCTTCCACTCTGTGTAAAGCAAAGTACCTCTTTTACTCTGTTCAGATGTGATTTAGATGAATGGATGGGTAACCACAAATTCACCCCAGGTTTAGCAGCCTTGTCTCTCATGGATAGGGAAAAGATAAATGTCTGAATATGTCCTTGTTCTACCTGCTTCTGGGCTGTTTGTATGCAAAATACAGCGGCTAAAACTAGTCATGAAGTGTATATAAAAGTGTATATTTACTGCTGGACAATGTACTGCAGTTTAAAAATGAAACTAACTCTGCCATACTCACACCTGCTGTGTTTGAAGCATAATGTTCCTTGAAGATGCTACACTAGGTCAAAGGCTATTACCTTATTTGGAATTATGTAACTGTGGACATAAAAAAAGCACTTCCAATGTTCCAAGTGAAGACTGCAAGCAGTCTTGCCTGGGACTCATATAAAAGAAGATACTTAGTTGGATAGTTGCTATGTTTGTGCCAGCGAATGCACAGAGACAGAGTAGCATGTATGAACTTTACAAATTCTATTCTGATCTTGAAAACTCATGACAGATGGGGTACCAGGCTTAAAACTGCTACATTCATGAGCAACACTCTAAATGTTGATCACTAATGTGGGATTGTAGGGTTTGTGCAGAAATTACTGAGATTGGGCTGTTTTAGGGAGTTCTGTTTTACCTGAGGACAGTGTAATCTCAGAGTTGGTATGTATACAAGTAGCAGTGGTGGGGGAGCACCTGGGTCTATATTATATCAGCGAAATGTAAATACATTGAGTACCTCTTCATCAACCTGTTTTTAGCAAAAGCAAAACTCAGTGAATGATCATTACACCAAATGTTTTCCCATGGTAAGTAACCAGTGGTTCATCTTTGGGAATTTGCCCTTTTCCCCACTGTAGTTCGATCTCAGAGTTGGTATATTTAGTTATGGGAGGTGGGGGGCTCCTACCTCCCCCACATTATCCCTCCCTCCTGCTTATCTCTCCTCCTACCTTCCCCACATTATTTTAAATTTTTCTGTTTTTATGCGTTCATTAAGTTGGCCCACTGCTTACTTACCATAGGAATAATTTTGATGTAATGATCGTTAGCATATTTTTGCTTTTGCTGAAAATGGGTCAGTGAAGAGGTATTTGATGTATTTACATTTCGCTGATATAACATAGACCTAAGCACCCCGCTCATAATGTAGGCTGATTGGGGCTTGCTCTTGCAAATTGTTTTAGTGCTTTTGTAATCTCAATTGTGGATCACAGTCAAATGATTCTAATGCACTTTGATTAATGTTTTGTGAAACCATGACAGTTCCATTCAAGTTCATTAAGGTGCTGACAGATATCACATAGTATATAAATAATATTAGTTAGGGGCTAGATTACCTGGTAGGGTTTTCTGCATGTGATCTGACTGTTCAGAACTTTTTATTTTAACTGGAAAAAAGCAACAAGAAAAACCTAGCTAAGCTAGGCTGCATACCTCTCAACTGTACAGGTGGTAGGTTAGCATGGTGGTTAAGGTATTTACCTTACAGACACAAGGTGCAGGGTTTTATTCTTCCATGGGATAATTGGCTAGGCTTAAAATGGCCCACAAGGGCAGTTAGCCCAGTACTAACCTATAACCTATGAGTTGCTAGAGTTTGCACTGTGTGATTCCTTGAAACCTCTTGTAAAAGAGGATTATGGCATATATGCAAATGACCCCTTAAGGACACCAGGTGTTTCAGCTGTATGGCAGTTCTGAATGCCGTGACTTATTTTTTTTAAGTCAATTAATAGACAAATTTAGGCCAATAAAGCCAAATGCCAATAGCTGTGGACATGCATGTTTGCTTATTTAATTTTCAAGTTGAATGCTTTATTAAAGTTATTTCAAACATAATATGTTGTTGTTGTCTTTCGGCTTTTCCCGGTTAGGGGTCGCCACAGCGGAACTCCGGTCCGCTAATGATTGGCAGTAGATTTTTACGAATGCTGAGGTGCCAGCTCGACGTTCAACCTTCCACGAAGACACGCCCATTTACGCATGTCTTTTGAATGCCTACCCAACCGCGGGGAGGACATGCAAACTCCACACAGAAGGCACTCCCCGCACTCCAGCCAAGAATCGAACGGGAGAACCTCTTGCTGTGAGGCAACAATGCTACTGCTGCACCACCGCGGCTATAAACCACCAGTCACAAATATTTAAAATTAAATAATACATTTCAAACATAATATGTATTATTTAATTTTAAATATTTGTGACTGGTGGTTACTTATGAACTTAAGAATATTTATATTGAATCTGGTATGCTAGTTACTGTTTATAGGTTCATACATTTTTACTAGGGTTGTGATCTAGTAGACCACTGAGGTGCCCAGCCCATGTCTCAAAGCATTGCCTGTTTAAGTGGCTAATTCATCATCACAAAATAGGCAAAAAAAGGCTGAGTGACTCTGACCCACAACCACAAGAAGCAGCTATTAACAGCTCATACCTTAATCCGCTGTGCTAACTGCTTGATATCTGACTATTGAGAAGTTATGGATATAAGTAAAATGTTGTCATTCAAAATTTTTAATTTGCTCATTTTAAGGGGTCAACTTTAATTTGTATTCTTGGTTTTGTAAGGGCAGTATGGCTGGTGTCAATGTTATTGTAAATTAAGTGTGAGAGGCTTGGTACTATAGAGTTGCCAGCCTGTCCCCTTTTCTTGAAAATATGTGTGTTGATGTGCAAAATATTTTGGACAAGTCTGAACTACTGTTGGTAAGATTGCAGTGGTATGCATTGAGCTCAGTCTGAGGTGGGTGATTTCCACATGATGAAGGAATTATAGTTTTGATCTGCAGCTGTACAATGTAAATCTTATTTGAGTGTGTGACAGTTATTGGCTGATACCAAAAGCAGTGTGTGCAATTTCCATAAACCCATAAGGCCATTGTTCGTCTCATTGCCTTGCAGATGTGAGAACTGAGAGACCATGCCATTGCTCATCATTTGTTTGGTGATAGTCTTTAGGATTTATATCTGCTAAATAAAATAAGATTTCAATACACAGGAGGTTCAGGTTAAAAAGTTTACTAGTGTACACCAGGAGGCAAAAAACGTACAAGTACAGAATTTTGTCTGACATGAAACAGGAAGCACACAATTTTATATAGGTTTAACATTTAAGCTGCTATCTCAGTAATACATATACAAGGCCAAATCATTCCAACAGGAAAGAGCAGAAGATTTCATTATTTCACACATTTAATTTCCTGACCCAGCAGATAATCACTTGTGAAAAGCATAAACATTAAAACTTGCTAAGCTAGCATTCTGCCAGGGTCAAAGGTTAGCTTTGCTTCAAGCCACACTGCAGTTTCAAAACTACTTACATTTACACATGAATTAATCCTTACTGTTATATGATTAATAGAATAAAATGCATTATATACTACTTTGCTTTTAAACTAGCATTTCTCATATATTCAAATACACATTTTTCTAACATTTTCCCCCCTATTAATACTTTTTATTCTATTTTGAAGTATGCATAGTGTCATTTCATCTCCTAACCTTTTCCACTTAGGATTTTCAGCTAGGTGAGTCATTCAATCTATATTTCAGAAAAAATGTCATCTGAGATCAATTTTTCAATCTCAATATCCTGGTACAAAGTTTCAGTAACAGATACATCAATAAAATCTTTGATTAATCTTTTCATGCAGGGAATTCCACAGCAAACACATGCTCCTATTAGGAGTATACCCACACAAATGGCAATCAGAATATTCATTAGGATGGAACCCCACCCCCCAAATAGATTCTGGAAAAAGTCTGTCAGTGGGTTTGGGTCTGGTTCAGTCATGGCTGATACTTGCTGAATTACCTCTAGGTGGTTATTGATCTCATGATGATTGTCAGGAATATAAGCACAGCATTCTTCTTTGATAAGCGCGCATGTACCACCTCTCACCGCTAGGGTGAAGTCAAGAGCCATCCGATTTTGTAGCACAACAGTTCTCATTGCATTCAGTTCATCAGTCACCAGTTCTAGGGTGGAAAAAGTTGCATTACTCATTACTTCGAGAAGTTTCGACAACTTCCTCAGCTCCCAGATCGATTTGACTGCTCCATAGGCTGGGAATATTCCTGCCCAGGATATAACACTGTCACTCAAGTCCATATGAGTCAATTTGCTTTTGTCTTTCACGGCATTATGATCTTTCCAGCCAGCTTCGATCTTTCCGATTGGATTCACAGGTTTTTCAACTGGACCTTCAGGCTTTCGAGCTGCTTCTCTCACGTTTCGTATCTTACCCAAAGGTAATTCTGCAGTATGTCTTATTGCTGGAACCAAATAACCCAAAAAACAACTGCCGGACCAATTCTCAGGTAACCATTTATATGCCTTTTTCCCACAAATAAAATAACAGTTTTCTACTTTAGTACTAATACGCATCAGCCCTGCATGAAACATTTTCTGATCTATAACTGACAATTGTTTAAACAAAACTGGATTTTTGCGAATGTCATTCATAGTTGTTTTCAATGAGTTCAAATACGAATCATAATTAGTATTGCAAAAAGTATTGCCATTACCATTCTTAATATAACATCGGTAAGATATGGTTATATTACAATTGCTCCAGCCCACCTGGAGGGTATCATTTTTATAAAAACATACAACTCCTTTTTGTGTGACAGGTAAAAATAAAGCTATTTTGTCCTGTGATCTCACAGTTCCTGTATCGAAAAGTAAATTCTCCCAAGTTTCATTTATCCCCAAAGGGACAGCGGACCTTATCAATCCTCCATATGCTGTTGGTATAGCTGTACAAACCCAGCAATTTGAAATGTTCATAGTCTCTGCATATACACGTTTCATGGCTAGGTATGTGTTAAAATTTGGATGCCAGTCTATAGACGTTTCATCACGTCTTCCCACTTTCACTTGTGTGGTTGTGTGTAGGATAGACTACAACAAGAGGAAAATTGTCACAATTACAGTCAATAAATGTACACTCAACAAAATGATTATGCAACATCTCTGGGGTTGATCTAAATTTCTATTTGCTTTGTTTTTGGCCATCTCGGTCTGGTTGTGTATCAGTCACAAATTTTTATCAAGTTGAAAGTTCTTTACCGGTTTACAATGTGTCAAATGAACCCAGGACGTCCTCTCAGCCACTCTGACTGCAGTAGGCGTTGCCAACAGAACCTGGTATGGTCCCTCCCACTTTGGACTCACCCAATTCTTCCTTTTTGTCACTTTCAGCCAAACGTATGTCCCAGGAGCCAAGACTGCTTCCACCGGTCTGGTCTGTTCCTTATCTGAAAAAGAGTTAAACTGCAAAACATATTTATTTGTTAACAGTTTCCTCATATAACTAGCTAATGAACTGTCAGCCTCTTGCTCTGCAGGCATGAGAGCTTTCCACTGAGGCACATAATATGCTCTCCCAAAAACCATTTCAAAGGGAGTCAAACCCTTTACATTTGGAACCGTTCTCATACTCAGCAGTGCTAAAGGCAGACAGTGTATCCAATTCTTTTGGGTCTCCTCAACTAGCTTCCTAAGTTTACTTTTTAGGGTACCATTGTACCTTTCCACCAGTCCTGCTGACTGTGGGTGGTAGGCACAATGGTTCTTTAAGGAGGTACCAAAAAATCTCCCAAGTTGGTGGATTGTCTGGTTTACGAAATGTGTGCCATTGTCATTATAAATCCTTTCTGGAATGCCAAATCTAGGGATTACTTCTTTTATCAGGGCTTTCGCCACTGTTGCTGCATCCGGGTTTTTGGTTGGAAAAGCTTCTACCCATTTAGAAAACATGTCTACAATAACTAAACAAAACTTTTTCCCTTCACATTTATTCAATTCTATGAAATCCATACAAATAGTATGGAATGGGTATGGTGGTATAGGAAAACTTCCTTGCTTGGTTTTAAATGCTCCTTGTGCATGGTGCTTGTTACAAGTATGACAAGCTGCACAAAATTTTTTTGTGTAGTTTGTGTATCCATATGTTTGGAATATTCGATTTACTAACTGTACCATCCCCCCTGTTGAGACATGGCACTGCCCATGGCTCAACAAAGCTGCATATCTAAATAAATTAGACGGCAATATCGGTTTTCTTTCTTTGGAAATGTACAGTCCATTCTCAAGAATTGCACTTCGTTTTACCCATTTTGTTTTTCTGCTTTTGTAGTAAGCGTCTGCATTGTTTTTAACATGTCTAAATCTAAAATCTCAGAGGGTTGTAATTCCTCATTTAAAAGTAAAGTTTCTGAGTCTGAGGCTGCTTGCTTTGCAGCTGCATCAGCTCGTGCATTGCCTTTTGAAATCTTATCCTGCTGTTTCGTATGAGCTACACATTTACAAATAGCTACTTTGGTAGGTAACTGAATAGATTCTAATAATTCCAAAATAAATTGCGCATGATTAATAGGTTTTCCACTAGATGTTATCATTCCTCTATTTTTCCATTGTTGTGCAAATACATGTACTGCAGAAAAAGCATACTGACTATCAGTATATATGTTCACACACTTGTTTTTTGCCAAAGTACATGCCCTCGTCAAAGCTATCAATTCTGCTGCTTGTGCAGATAAGTTGTGTGGTTAAGGATTGAGCTTCTAAAATTTCAGTGTCTGTAACTACTGCATACCCTACCAGATTCTTCCCTGTATGACCCCTTCTGCATGAGCCATCCACATAATATGTCACCTTGGCATTATCCAAGGGCATATCTGTGAGATCCTGTCTAGGTAAAGCTAACTGTTCAATTTCTTGCAGGCAGCTGTGTGGTGTGCCATCCGCAGGAGTTGGGAGTAATGTTGATGGATTTAATGTCGTACATCGTTCAATTGTCATATGAGATTGGCTCAGCAGTATAGTCATACATGAAAGATGTCTAGCAGGAGAAAGGTATGCCACTTTTTCTTGCAGTAAAATTATTGCAACTGCATGAGGCACTCTCAATGTGAGAGGGTGGAATAACACCACTGAGGCTGAAGCCTGTACTGCCATTGCAGCTGCAACTACTGCTTGTACACAGTGAGGCAAAGATCGTGCCACTGGGTCTAACTGTGATGAATAGTAGGCTATGGGGTGTTGCTTGTCCCCATGTTGTTGCGTCAATACTGACGTCATATATCCTTGTTTGCAATCTACGGTCTGAAAAAATCGTTTGTGATAATTTGGAAGTCCTAAAACTAATGAAGAAGCTATCAACTGCTTCAACCTGCAGAAAGCCGTTTCTGCTTCGGTTGTCCATTATAAAATATCTTGTGCTGCCATTGGTGTCTTATATATCAAGTCAGTCAGTGGAGCAGATTCCAAAGCATAATTTGGTATCCAGCTCCGGCAGAAATTAGTTGTACCCAAGAAAGACATCATTTCCTTCTTGGTTGCTAGTTTAGGTGCTTGCAAAATTGCTGTTTTTCTTTCCTCATCTAGTATTCTACCTTCATTGGATATTACATATCCCAAGTATCTAACTTGTTTTCTCCAAAGTTGTAACTTACTTTTGTTTACTTTGTGTCCTTGTGTTGCTAAAAATTTCAATAATGCTACAGTATCCTCCCTGCACTGTTGCTGGGTGGGGGCTGCTAGCAAGATGTCATCTACGTAAAGTAGAATTTGACTACCTCCCGGTGGGGTAAACCCTGCCAGGTTGCTAGCCATTTCTTGTGCAAATATTGTTGGACTCTCACAATATCCCTGTGGTAGTCGAGTATATATATACCTTTTACCCTGAAATGTAAATGCAAACCAATATTGACTATTGACTATCAGGATGTATAGGTATTGAAAAGAAAGCATTGCTAATATCTACCACAGAGAAATATTTCTGTTGCGGTTCTAAATCGTTTAACAAAGTATGTGGGTCTGGCACCGTAGGTGCTCTAGGTATTACTGCATTATTTACAGCTTGTAAATCTTGTACCATCCGCCATTCCCCGTTTGCTTTTTTAACAGGAAATAGGGGTGTATTACATGGTGAATCAGGAGATTCTACCAGTACTCCTTCTTTGAGTAATGCTGCTATTATAGGCTTAATTCCTATTTCTGCATCCTTTCTCAAAGGGTATTGTCTTTTCTGTGGTCTAAAAGCTGACTTTGGGGTTATTGTAACTGGTCCTGCTGTTCGAATAAGTCCTACATCTGACTTGCCTGTTGACCAAAGAGTTGTTGGAATTTCACATAAGGCCTTTTCTTCTTCTTCTAATAAGAACGCTAATCAGCTGTCCTCACTAGATTGCAAGTGTACAGCTGGATGTGTCTGTGTTAACCAATTCAGTTTTGTTTTTGTATCCCTTGTTCTGATAGTTCTAAATCAGTCTGTTTTTCCCATCTTGTTACTTTTTCTCCTAAGTCTGCCCATTTGACACTTTTGTTCTTTGTCAAGCTGACATGTGGTAACCGATTTGATCTATACAATGCAAGGAATTCTTGAGGTAGCGAACAGCTAACTACACTGTTCCCCTCAGTATCCCAGTACAAAGTATGCAAAACCAATCTAGTTGCACGATTTCTAAACAATTCTTGCTCATACTCTCTATCAGGTCCTGGTGTAGTACAGTAGTATAGAGTACAGTGTAACAAATGCTGTCGATCAGTGTCGAGGGAGGGGGCTTTACTGATGACTACGTTCATCAGTTCCTCGGTTACTGCCCCTGGACCAGTCGTGACTAGGTCCTGGCTGTACCAGTAAAAAGTTTCACCCTCCGATCGCACTACAAAGGTATCCATTTGTCTCTGTGCCTCCATACCTTGTACAGTTGGAACTACTGCTATGCCAAATATCTGCATAAGGTCTCTGCCCAATAGGTTTACTGGACACTTTGCAGAAACAACAATTTTACTTCTCTGGGTCATACCTGAAACAGGGTCAGTTATTGCTATATCATGGGAAAGTGGTTCCCTATATAGCTGTCCGTTTGCTGCTTTCACTAAAATATAATCAGGTGATTCGGAATGTTCTGGTAACTTGGAGGGGTGTATCAAAGTCCGTGATGCTCCTGAGTCACACAGGAATTTGACTTCCCTTCCCTCCACCAGAAGTGTAACTTTCGGTTTCGTATCTGCTAAGTAGAGCTCTAAACTCAATAATGCTAAGTCCAAAATTTCACTTTCTTCATCCTCCATATCTACTTGCACTTCCTCTACTCCTTCTATCACATTTACATTTGTTTTTTGTTTATTAACTTTTCCTGATGATTTCTGACTTTCACATGATGTATCTTCACTATCATATAGTCAGTCCTCATCTCCCTTATCTTCTGTAATTACCTTTTTGTTTTGCCTACAATCCCTTGCTAGATGTCCCTTTTTCCCGCACTTGAAGCATTCACCTCTCTTTTTTCTTTCTTCAAAATCTTCTGATCGTTTGTCAGACTGTTTGTTCCCCTGGGCATTTTTCTTGCTCTTTTTACCTGACTGTAATACAAATACTTCAGCTCCTTCTTCAGCAGTGAAGACATGCACCTTCTTTTTCTATTAAAATGTCTTTCAGCATGTCTAGCGTATTCAAGTAAGGCTTGTAGCCTCCCTGTCCGATGGTCTATCATATGCTTCGTAATGAAGCTACTAATAGGTGCAATGCAACCTTTCAAAAATGCATTTTTTAATTGTTGTTCATACGGGGAATCATTTGTTTGGTTCTCAGGAACCGACATACCGCTATGATTATTAAAACATTCTAATAATCTAGCATAATACCCATCTATTGTCTCATTTTCCTGTTGTATGCATTGATTAATGCAAGTCCAGTCTGCTCTAGGTTTCCATTTCTCAGAGATTCGGTCTGTTAGACCTTTCACTCTGTTGTCTAACTCTGCGTCGCTATGTGGGAGTGGTCTAAGCTCTGCATTACGAGGATTCCAGGTGCCACAAATCATGTGCCAATCTGGACCTATAATTTGTCTTACTACTTTTTCTACTTCTTTCCCATTCAAGTGGTAACTCAACCTCATGCCTTGTAAATCTTCTAAAAATTTTGTAAAATTAACTTTCGGATGGGGGATTCCTTCAGTAGCCTTCCGGATATCTTCCGGTGTCCATGGTCTATATACTAAGAGTGTTGGGTCCTGCCCTTCCTGTCCTGCCTGAGGATTTGGAACTTCTATAAGTGGGCATATTTCTTCCTCACTCTCATCCTGTAGATTTCTCTCTATTTGATATAATTCTGTGTCCCTATGTGTTTTACATGTTCGGGACCTAGTTTCAATAGGATCTCTAACAAATGGTTGTGGTCTTGCTGAAACTTCAGGATAACGCGGAGGCGGACCAGCCTGTCCACTCGCTTCATATCCTGAAAAGGGTAAGGGAGGGGGCAAGGGAGGAGGAGGAGGAGCTGTTGCTATTACCAAGTTATTATCCTCTTTGTCTAAAAATAATGTTTTTGAATTTTTCAGCTTCTGCTCTCTACGATTTGCTTCCTCAATCCACCTGTGTGCCTGAGGAATGCCTAATTGGCGTTGCTTTTTTGCCTGACCTCCCGCATCAGATTTAAGCTGTTTAAGGAGTTTAACTAGTGAAGTCTTATCTAGTTTACCATCAAATTCATATTTACTAACCCATTTCGTATAATACCTAACGTTATCGGAACGTTGTGATTGCATGTATTTTGCGTCTTCGGTTAGGGGCGGATCTCGCGATGTTTTAGTGCACTGATTACCCATGTCAAAGAAAATGTTACGTAACCCTTTTTTATCACGTGATATCAAGTTCTCAGTTCCTGTTCACAGTTTATCTAGAATAACTGCCTACCTTATTCTGTTACCCTGATCTATGACCAAATATACAGTACTTCCTTTTGTCCCTGATCTGCAAAACAAATCTTGACAACAATATACTGTAACCTAGTCCCTGATCTAAAACAGAAAAAAAGGCAAATTCTTCCTACCTGAGCCTCCGGTATTGAGAAAGTCCAAGTTCTGCTTTTCGGCCACAGATCAGAAAGTGGCCAGCCTCTTTACACGACAATTCAGTCGGAGGTCTTTTCACTCAAGAAGAACCATTTTGGTAACTTCTCCTGCGCAGTATTCGACCACCGATACGCTCTGATCTGCAGCTTACCAAGGGAATTTCGTCTGTGAAGGACCAAACTGTTAAATAAAATAAGATTTCAATACACAGGAGGTTCAGGTTAAAAAGTTTACTAGTGTACACCAGGAGGCAAAAAACGTACAAGTACAGAATTTTGTCTGACATGAAACAGGAAGCACACAATTTTATATAGGTTTAACATTTAAGCTGCTATCTCAGTAATACATATACAAGGCCAAATCATTCCAACAGGAAAGAGCAGAAGATTTCATTATTTCACACATTTAATTTCCTGACCCAGCAGATAATCACTTGTGAAAAGCATAAACATTAAAACTTGCTAAGCTAGCATTCTGCCAGGGTCAAAGGTTAGCTTTGCTTCAAGCCACACTGCAGTTTCAAAACTACTTACATTTACACATGAATTAATCCTTACTGTTATATGATTAATAGAATAAAATGCATTATATACTACTTTGCTTTTAAACTAGCATTTCTCATATATTCAAATACACATTTTTCTAACAATATCACTGATCATCATGCACATTTAGTGGCAATAGTGACAATGTATTGTATATTGAACTTTACAGCATGGAAAAGAGATTTGTCAGTAGAAAGTGTGTGCAACCTTGCAGCCACAACATAATTATAAAGCACTATAACCTTCACAAGAGTTAATTTATTGTTTTAGTCAAGAGTTCTTAGGAAACAGATGTACACATTGAGAAAATATTGAGGTCACATTGAGAAAATATTGAGGTCACAGTTGACTAAAGAGGGCAAAGAATAGAGAATTTCATATGCCACTACAACCAATGGTGATATGATTTCCATCTTAGGTGCGGCTAATACTCAGTACACAAAAACTGGAGATAACATGGTAGAACCTCTGAGTGCAAAGCATGAAGCAAAGAGTCTAAATACATATCCAGCTGACCTCAAACTGTAGCCTAAATTAAACAGGCTGTAGTTGGAGATTAAATGCCTGGAAATTCAACTAACACAAAATGAGACAGCATGTTATGTAGAGGGAGAATAGAACTGACAGCATTTTGAAGAAACGGAAAGGCAGCACCAGCATGAGAGAGAAATCCTAGTCATTCTTCAAAGATATGTGAACAATGCAGTGATAGCTGAGCCCTAGATACCAACATCAGTGCTACGTTGTTTCCAGAGTGTGAAGAGAGGGTGACTAAGTTTTGTCTGAGCATTTGAAAGACTGTTTAATCATGCATTAAGTAAAATGAAGGCTATAGTAATAATAATTCATAATTGAATACAATGCCCCATTTGGGATGTACCTTACCCGACACCTGCAGCAACTGGAAAGACCCCAAAAGTACCTCACCAAGAGGATCAAGGGGCTCAAACAAATGCCCTATGCAGCTCGGCTAAAGAAACTCCAGCTCTACTCAGTTGCATGCCGCCTACTCAGAGGTGATCTGTGTCTGACGTATAAAGCCATGTCCAACCCAGAATTAATGGACATGCTTCACCTCAGGAAATCCAAATCCCTTAGAGCTACACACTCCAGGGACTTGAACCTCAGCACAGAAATAAATAGAACATGCTGGAGGGACAGATTCATATCCCAGAGGCTCCCCTCACTCTGGAACAAAATCCCAATCCATGTTAGGCAGAGCCTCTCACTGACCCTCTTCAAGAGAAATCTTGACGAGTGGATGGGAGATCATAAGTTTACCCCTGGGATCTCTTCTGTGTCCCTGCTTGACAGAGGTACAGTAAACTAACCTTAAAAGGGCTACCTTCTGTGACCTACTATACAGAGGCACAGTCAACTAATCTAAAAGGGTGGCGAAAGCCAAACACACTCTGGCTAGGCTTATAAATCCCCTAGGGCAGATAGCCTAGTATCAGCCTATGAACCTATGAACCTATAGACTAGTGTAATTATGACAAAGTGGAACATGACTTATATGAATGTTGTAAACTTTGTGCTGAAACTTAAATGACAATTTTAGAGAGAATTTAGAAGAAAGACAGAGGACAATGCTAGCAATTTCATGTCTTTGATCCTAACCATTTAGTTATTTTCACTTTCTAACTGACTGACTGACTTACAGTAGTTTTGAAAAAAAATGGTCCCTGATCCAGTGTCTTTGGGCCTAATTATTTTTTGAATTTATGCCAAGTATGCTGCAGTATATGAAGGGGTTCCCTGTTTGTATGGTGGAACTTAAGCAAACATATGGGTTGTACTTCAGTGATTCATACTGTAAAGATGCTGTGACATCATAATAGCTACTGTAACATATCTCATCAATGGAGATATAATTATTACGTACTGCGTATGTAACAGTACTGCAGAGTGTGCATACAATGATACTGAAACTAGTTTCAGAGCTCTATGCATTTTTTCCTCTTCCTGTTGATAAAACACAACCACAATAAGTGCAATATTTTCAAGCTGCTGTTGTCGGACTAGAGTGGTGTTACTTTGTAAAGTTGATTTGGACTGGGTACAAAGCAAAGACATGCTCAGATGTGGTTTAGGGACAACCAGTTAGCTCAAGTCTTGGCTAATGAAAATTGTATTTTACACACATCTGGTCTATAGTTTACAGTGCTGTCAGGGTGACTCATACTGCATCAATACAGAATGATGCCAACTTAGTCAACCATTAAGGCCAATTGTCTGGTCTTGCTATCTAGGCATTCTTTATTGTTCATAGGTTCTTATGTTCATAGGTAGTTAGTAGATTTTTTAGTCTAGGGTACTATTGAGGAGTCTAACCCAAATTCCAAACTGAACCTAAGGCCACACAGTAGTTGAATAAGAGCTGAAGGATTCATCTCCTGTACCACAGGAATGAAAGCTTACAGCCTTAACCCTCTGCATCAACTGCCATACAAAGATAGGCCATGAGTGATTTCAGTCCATGTCTTTCTTAGTGATATTCTCTATTCAAGTGCAATAGCAATGTGAGCCATCAAAGCAGTTAGAAATGGATTTGAACCATGCACCCTTGACACACGAAACCCCTGCATTAGCCCACTGTACTAAATGATTGCGAATGTGAAGGATAGATACTGTAGAAGAGCAGTGCCTTGCCTTCTTCTAACATGTCTTCGAACATTCTAAGAACAGATATCAGTCTATCAGATGGCAAATATCCTTCTCCCCTTTCCATCTTGTTAAGACCAGGGTTCCCCAAGGTTCTGTCCTGGGTCCCCTACCTTTTAATATATTTACAAATAACCTCCATGTCTCCTGCCCCCATTCTACCTTAATAGAGTACGCAGACGATTCCACAATTAACACCTCTGACAATATACAGAATCTCCACACTGTCACTCAACAATCTCTGCACCTAGTAGAACAATGGCTAACTGAAAACAACCTGCTTCTCAACCCCCAAAAGACCAAGCTTCTCCTTTTCCTTCCAAAAAAACCTCAATCCAGCTAAAGACAACTTTACCATCTCATCCTTAGATAATACAATTATCACTACTGACTCAGACACCAAATTGCTTGGTGTTACTATGGGCGACCAAATAAATTCAACTTACATATCTTAAACTGTATCAAAAAGTTCAATTAACAACTAGGTCTTCTATACCACAACAATACATAAATACCTAATGAATCTAGACCTATACTAGCTCAAACATTGATTCTATCATCCCTGCTGTATGCTGCTCCCATACTTACTAACCTCCAAAATAATCTCTTAACTAAACTAGAAACCACCTATAACAAGATAGCCAGATTCACAGCCAGTAATAGCTATAAATCCCATCAATGTATGTCCCTGAAAAGCTTAAGATGGCCTGAGCTCCCCAACATGCTTAAATATCACAACTACAAATTGCACATAACATCCTATATAGCCCCAACTCCTGCCCTGCCCTTGCATCCATAATTACACCCTACACACCCAATCATGACCTTAGAAGCACACAACAAAACCTACTTCAGGTGACTAATCCAAACAAAAATATTGGAAAAAATACTTTACAGTCATTCAGTTGCATACTCATGGAACAGACTTCCATTGTCCCTTTGCTCCACAACCAAAAGCAGAGAATTCAAAAAGGAACTAAAAATTCATTTCCAACATGCATGGATCTGTACTTGTCAGGAAATAACCTAATGAATTTTTCTTCTTCTCTCAATCAACATATCTGCCTGGTATCTGCTATCTAAACTGTCTACACATATTACTCTCTCAGCGGTTAATATCTATGCTATTAAACACATCTTTGTTGTACTATATCATGATGTTACTCTGAATTGTATATTACATATTTTTTTATTTTAGGCATTGCTATATTCCTTGTATATAACTTAATACTAACCAACATTTCTGAAACATATTGCTATTGCATTCTCAAAATACTGTACTTTTGTCTTGTAAATATTCATGTTGTATATTTCTGTTTCTCTGTTTTGTACTGTTAAGTATCTTACAACTTGAATTGTTAGTTTTTTTCTTATTTTTGTAATTACTTTCCTGGAGCTTTTCTCCTTGGATCTCTGCTGAAAAAGGGCTCTCTAGGCCCAGTCAGACTAACCCGGTTAACAAATGTGAAAATAAAATAAAATAAAAATAAACAAACATGTGCACAATAATTTCCATCCTGTCTGACTGCATGATCCTTTGCTGGGGTAGTCTGCTGTTCAATAAGTGTCTGTGATTGTGGGGTTTGTCTTGGTTGTAAATTGTATTTTGAAGACAGACGGATGTTCTTAGGTAGTCAGTCATGGGGAGGGGAGCATTTTGATAACTGTCTTTATTGTATCTGCTATTACTTGTGTAGATATGACACTGTGTGCTATGCAAAAGAGTGACGGGCACCACTAATAACTGTATTCATGAAAATGAAGAGCTTTTAGGTGCGTTTTGTGGGAGGTGTACCAGACAACGTATGTGCCAGTCAGATGGGAGCACATGATACTGAGGTTTACCCTGATCACAAAATTACATTATGGTGTATTGCAAGATATTTTCATTTAACAAGTTGCTTATGAACAAAGACACATGGTCTTACATGTTCCTGTTCACATGTACTGAACCGAGCAGCGTTATCTTTGATCTTGAAATAAAGTTCCAAAAATACACTGCTGTATGTATTTTTGGTAACATTCAGGTTTACTAACCATCATTGTTTGTAACTGTTCTGGGGTCCTAATACCATATGAATATTGAGTGTGCATTTTCTGTTTAAGCACTGGTTTCCTGTGGAAGATTTTTCACACCTCAGATGATGCAACTGTTCTGACACATCTGTAGGTGTTCCAGGTCACTGTCTTAGACTTCGGATCCCCTGACTTTCACACCTTCTTCTTCATTGTCTTTTTGTCAACAGGCAACCACATTCATTCACTGAAGAGACAAGATGCCTGTATGATCAATTCATCTGTTCTGCATGACAGCTGCTAGTCTGCCACCCCTTCAAGTATTGGTCATTGTTATTCATAACGTTACATGATACTGAGGTTTACCCCTCAATGCTCTGTTCCTCTCTGTAAACTTGTTGTCCCTGAACAGAGTGTTAAAATAAGTTCCCTCTAAGGCAGCTTTCCAGTTATTTATTTTTTTTAACTGGTATAGTTTATATTTGGATATTAGAAGCTTAGGTTTTTGTTTTGCTGGCTCCCATTTGCACTTACCTTTTCCAGGGCTCCTCAAAATGATAGTGCTGATGAAGTGATACTCTGTTTATGTACGTTAAAATACATTGTAAAGTGCTGAATGATATTTATGGTAAACTGGTGAAACTGCTACATTGTTTCAATATTGTCTAGTAACAGGATATTCTAACTAGTTACACTGACTGCTGCTAAATAAGTTTGGTTGTAGAGTCACAATGCATTTGTTTTTGGTGACTTTTAATGGGCTATGTTAACTTACTCTGCTTTCTGTACAATATTTATGATGTCTATGCTTATTTTGATGTCCTTATTTTGTTGCTTTTAGTCTTATATTCCTTGATTTTGTCTTCTTTGCAACTTTTAGTGCCACTGAGTACCTAGTCACCTTGGGCTCCCCCCCACGTGTGTGAGCGAGGACTCCTCTCACTCCAGCTAAAAGCAAAAAAAACTCTAATCAATCATCATCAAAAAATAAAGACTGCAACCCCAGCTTTAACTCCGGAAACTCTGCTGTTGCCACTTATGGGCAGTGTAGGTGCCTGCTTTTGTGACTACTATTTTGCCTTGTTAAAATCTGTTACAATCAACTAGACCGCATAACCCAGGGGCAACAGCTACAAACCTTCTTCCTCTTAGCCCCCACACTGTTTTCATCCGTTTCACTGGTGATACATTTTGCTTAACTTATCTGTTTTGTTATGTTAAGGTACTGAGCCCCTCTCAGTAGAGTCATAGCCTTCAGTCTCTACCCCTCAGTACTTATTCTTCACTAATTAAACACCAAACAAAAGTGCAAAGTCTCAAATTGCTTTTGTCTTTAGCTACATAGTGTGCAGCAAACACAGTAAAGAGGGATACAAATGTAAAAAAAGAATAAAAGCTGCCATTGTAGACGAGTAAGCAGCATACAGTGTCTACCTGTTGTGTACTCTTACTGATTCTTTTTCTTAAGCGAAACCTTCCAATCTTTGAACAGGGTGTAAGCCCGCTACATTTGCCCTCGCTGTGCTCGGGCTCACTCCGCTCCCCTATCGTAACACCATTCTCACCCACCTCCATTTTTCTTTAATTTACACTCTCTACCCAAATACGAAACCCGACCTACCTCATCCAATTACCCTATCCCTGCTCCCTAACCTCACACAGCCCCAGCCTTTTCCCTTTACACTACATACATTATACCCTTTATCAGTTAACATACAAAATGACCAACACTGCCTATCTACTTATCTTCACCCTCTCCTTAAGCCACATATATCTGATACTGAAATAGTTCCAACTGGTTTTATTATCCTACCTAAAGTCAGACTTCTAAAGAAGGGAGGGGGTGTAGCTTTAATCTATCACAACTCTCTAACCATTTCAACTTTTCCCAAAACCATCCCAACCTTCAATAACATAGAAATCTTACTAGCATAACTATATGTTAACAATAGTAAACTCCTGTGTATAGCAGTACTATATACTCCACCTGGCCAAAACATCCCTATGCTTGAAAACTTTCTATCTTGGAGCACTCATAATATATCCTGTGGAACTATCATTTTAGGTGATGCTAACATTAATTGGCAAAATTTAGTCTTAAAATCCCCAGATAACTGCATTAATCTCCACCAATATACACAACTTGTTTCTGGCCCCACACGAATCCCAAATAAACAACCAGAGGCTATCCTAGACTGGATTCTTGTATCAGACCCACACAAATACTCTAATGCTGGTACTCACCCTGATGTCTTAAATGACCATTTACCAGCCTATACACTAAGAACCCATACTCAAATACCCAAACCCTACACATATAGATTAACTAGAAATCTAACTAACTTCAACCAAATAACTTTCAACAACTACCTAAAAGCTCAGTACTGGACCCCACTAAAAACGTTAACATTAGAAGAAGCTGTATTCTATTTTAATAAGATCTTCCTTGACACACTAAATAATTTAGTCCCTATCAGGTTCAAAAGAATAAAACTCAATCATGCTCCTTGGCTCACAAAACCTACAAAACAAAACAAAACATCTCTCTGGAGACTGGCCCTGGAAACAATGGTGTAAAAACAAAAAACAAGCAAATGAAATCTATTTTAAACAACTGCGCAATAAAGCTAAGGCATCAGTAACAAATGACAAATGAAATTATTTTTCACAACTATCTAATCAGAAAAACAACCGAAAAAAGTTTGGGAAACCAATCAACTCACTCCTTAATCATGGAACTACACAAAACCCATCACCATATCTTGGCAAAAGACCCAGAACTAATAGCCCACATTTTTAATGCCCACTTTATAAATACCATTCTCAAACTTGTCAACAGACCGTCACCAATAACAAGCAATCCCCTTAACAATTTGACAAGTAATTCAAGCTCCGTTGGTGAGAATTCCAGCTTACATCCCTCACTTCACAAATAAAACACTAGCAATACTCAAGAAATTCAAAATTTCTCCTTAAAACTGGTACCTCTCTAACATTCAAACTGCTATCTAAACTTAGACTATGCTGCCTATCTGCCAATAACCACGCCTCTGAATACCTGAAACATGGTGCAAATGTGTTAGCCTATCCCATCAGTATTCTAATTAATAGATCTGTCTCTGAATCCACAGTCCCTCAAATTTGGAAGAAGTCTATTATAACCTCATTGCATAATGGTGGAAATACTAACGATTTAACCAACTACCAACCCATTTCCATTCTCTCACCATTATCTAAAATACTAGAAAGGTGTATACATACCCAAATATTAAAACATCTCACAGACAACAATCTGTTAGCCCAAACCCAACATGGTTTCCACCCCCCCCACATAGTACTATTACATTCTTACTTTCTTTCACCAATACCCTGAACAAAGCTTTGGACTCTGGTCTACTGACATCAGCAGTTTTATTAGATCTATCCAAAGCTTTCAACAGTGTATCACATAAAACACTAATCCAACAATTAGAAATATTAGGATGTACTGAACATATCATTACCTGGTTTACTAGCTACTTGAAAGATAAACAACAGTCTGTCAGATGGCAAAACAATCAATCTGGTTATCTGGTTAATAAAGTAGGCATCCCACAGGGCAACATTCTTGGACCTTTGCTTTTTAATGTATTTATAAATAATCTTCATACTGTCTCCATGCATAGTTCCCTCATCCAGTATGCTGACAATTCTGCTATTATATCCTTGTCCTGCAACTGCCCAGATCTCCTCAAAATAACACAAACCACCTTCTCAAACATAGAAACATGGCTAAACAAAGCTCAATTACTACTTAATCTCCAAAAATCCAAACTACTAATAGTCTCTTCCAAACAACCCCCACCGGAGTTCAAAATCTACTCCCTAAATAATACAGAAACTGAAGTAGCAAAAACAGCTAAATGTCTGGGCATCACTATAGATGATAAACTATCATTCCAACAACACATTCTTAACACAATCAAAAAAACACACTCAAAACTAGGTAAACTATATAGACATAAACTGTATATGGATAAGACCACAAGAATAAAATTGGCACATTCCCTCCTACTTCCCTCACTCCTCTATGGTTCTCCCATCTTTACCAACATCCATGCATCCTTAAGCAATAAACTACAATCATCCAATTATAAAATTGCAAAATTTGCTTCTGGACTGCAAAACCGCACTCACCACTGTCACACCATTAAAGAATTAAAATGGTTGGAATTCCCACATTACCTCCAATACATTCAACTAAATCTTGCTCATAAATTAATATACAATCCAAAAAACTACCCATCACTACATTCTATTATACAATCCTACATCCCAACCCAAAGTCTTCATTCTACTAATAAACATTTTCTTACCGTATACAAACTGAATAAGAAAGCTGGACAAAGCTTCTACTCTTACTCCATAGCAAAGCTACGGAATGCCCTACCCCCCTCCATAACACAAACTGAGTCTATAAAAACCTGCAAAGTCACCCTAAGAAATCAGTTTCTTAATAATCACGTCTGTCCTAGTGATCAGAACTTCATACCACCATAAAACAACATCAATTAGTTTACTGACTAGAATACCATTTTTTTAGATAAACTGAAATACTAGTAAACCAACTGTACTTCTGTGACTTTCTCTTAAAGTATACTTATTAATATTTAATCCTTAAGAAACTTCCACAAGGCAAAAGTGTAATATCCTTCATATTGTACAGAATATAGTGTGTCATGATTGTTTATATTGAATGTCCTCAACAAGCTATCCATTTATATACTGTGCAAGTTCTATTGTCATTTATTTTCACTGCATAAGGACACTGTACTCCGCATATTTCTATCTCTAAGAAATGCTATTTATATTTGTATGGTTTCTTATTACTGTAAATCTTATCCTGTTGTATAATAATTTTTGTTTGGTTGTTTGCTGTAGTAATTTTTAATTTGTTACTGGAGCTTTTCTCCCCGGGCCTCCACTGAAAATGGGTTATTCTGATCCAGTGGACTTTTCCGGTCAACAAATGTCAATAAATAAGTAAGTAAATAAAATGTTTCACAGCTTATACATATGCAGCTCCTAAGGCACTGTTTTAATTTTTGTCTTTATGCACTGTTGTTACCATGGACTACCTTTTGGAATCTTTGTGTCTGCCCTGCATTATGGCAGTATAGCAGAGCTGGTTAAAAGAAAGTTTGCCCTTTGTATTTGAATGCAAACAACTCCACCCCCTTTTTTGATACCTCCCCATTGTCTTTTCCTTGAGTACGTGTGCTGGCTGGTTACATTACAGCTAGATTTCATCTCTACATTATCAGGATATTTCTTGTGGTAATGAACCCAGGCAGGCTGTCCCTTTCCAGCTTGATTCCGGCATTAACATCTTGGTTACTATACAGGTCCTATAACAATTAAAGCATAGTGGCATGTTATTAGTAAAGCATAGTGGCATGTTATTAGTAAAGCATAGTGGCACTCTGCCACAAACAGTTCACAGACATCTTCCTGCTTTCATTTTCTCACTGAAGTGGGGCATAGAAGAGACTTCTTTGCTGTTACTTCTGTCTATAGGTGCAGACGGCTAATGGTTTGATACATGACGTTTGCTGATCTATGCTATTTCTGCATATCACTTTCTCTCCATTTGCAAAAAATAAAAAATAAAAAAAAATTATGTTTACCAGTGCAAAGGATAATGCTATATTACTGATAAAACAAACAGTGCATTGCCCGTCTGCATTGAAAGTCCTAACTTTGAATAGAGGGCAGCTGTCTTCTTTTTCATAAGGTCTTCATGGACATTCTTGTTTATCTTGGTTACAGTACAGCTTTATTCATTTGCTGTGAACACTGACAATAATTTATGATCCCCAGTGTCGTTACAAGTGTTTACTGACAACACCATAGCGATATGGTACATAAACCATGGTAGCCTGTGATTTAGTTTCTCAGCACAGTATCACTGTGCAGTCTTCTTACATACTGTGAAAAAAAATTGTGTGTCATAGAAGATAAGCTGGAGCAAGACATACCCTCAAAACTAGAAATTGAATCAGGGGGTCTTCCAGGAATTGAACCATCTGTGGGGAACACCTCACATAGATCGTTTTGACTCCACTCACAACAATCAGTTAGCAAATTTCAGCTCCAGCCCTCCATTCTAAAAGGTCAGAAAAACAGACTTTTTTGAAGATGAGATTCTGAATGCCTTTTCACCCTTTACATTAATATCCAGTTCATTCCAAAGAATCGTAAGGACTCTCCAAATACCATTGTGGTAACTCTCCTAAAGGCCCATGCAACAGTGGTTCTCACTTCTGTTGGAAATGGCCAAGGCCATTTACCACACACTTCTTCAAAGACTAGACCTACTCGCTCAGGACAAGGGATGTTTGATACATCCTGACCCCAGACAATTGCAACTAAATGCCTGCAAGTTAGATTCTTAATGCATTTTGGGAACTAATTTTCTTAGGCTGTACAGCAGGTATTAAAGGAAGCTCGACAATATGCTACTAGAAAACCATATAATTTAAGATCCCATTGAAAAACATTTTCACATGAGATTGTAGTGAAAGAGGGAGAACCATGGGCTGACCTGCTGAAATGGCCGACAAAATAAACCTTGATAGAGTAGTAAGACAGGCCTGAAAACCATAACTCACAAATAGTGTAGAAAGAGAGAAACATTAGACCTGAAAGTGCTACTTCCTGTGTTGATGTTTTAGACTGTAGAAAAGTTTTATATCATATGGGTTGATGTACTTGTCACAAGTCATTAGCAACGATATGCAGAATGAGTCAGGGTTGCAATATATGTTGGTGGATGGTGTAGTGGGGAACATGAGAAGAAAGATGAATTGACATCTTTATGGCAGTGCAAGTTATGGTAACCCAGCTTCAGTAAATTGGTGAAGCAGGTACTTAGGATTGTAGATAGACGGGTCTATATTAAAAGTACGAAGGTGTACTTACCCGAATACTTAAACGCCGACACGTCTTCATCGAACCACGAAAACGTCGATCATCCTGAAGCACGAAATCCAAAACGTCAAATCGTCATGGTTGGCCCTTCTGTGGTATAGCTCCGTAAGGTAAGTGTGCGATAGTTACACATATATACATAGTTAGGGGTAGGGTGCGGGTTAAGGTAAGTGCATAGAGGGTAATGCAAGTGAGATTTAGTGTAAGGTTAGAAGCAGGGTTTTGTTAAGTGTATGTGTGTGGATTATTTAGTTTGTTTGGGTATAGATTCTTAGGGTAAGTGTGCGATAGTTACAGACCTTAGGGTTAGGGTGCAGGTTAAGGTAAGTGCATACATGGTGGTATATGCAAGATTTAGTGTAAGGTTAGAAGTAGGGTTTAGTTTAGGGTTAGAAGTAGGGTTTTGGTTAGTGTATGTATGTGGTTTATTTAGTTTGTTTGGGTAGGTAGTATGTAGCAGGCGGAGGGGTGGGACAACTATGATGGTTCGAGTTTTTGAATTTTGCAGTTTAGCGCATTCGGTGTATTTGCGGTTCATGGAATATGTGTCGGCGTTTAGGTATTCGGGTAAGTAAACCTTTGTGCTTTTAATATAGACCCTAGATAGGCAAATCACAGGGAGCACAGTAATTTAAGGACAAGGTTACATTTGCATGAATTGTGTGCATGTGTGTATGTGTGCTTGTGTATGTGTGTGTTTGTATGCATGTCATAGGTCTAAACCTGCTAAGAGGCCAGTGTGGAACACAGGCCATAGCAATGTATGACAAACAATCAAAATGTGGAACACCCTATTTTTTCACTGTGTAAAAAGCATACCTTGAACATGGCCATGACCTTTCAACAAAAATATACCATATGTAAGTATTTAGTAATACACACAGTCTCATAAGACAGTGGCTCACTCATATAGAAAAACTCAGACACACGCAAACACGTGCAGGAGCACACAGAAACGAGCACACACACACGTACACACACACACACACACACACACACACACACACACACACACACACACACACACACACACACACACACACACACACACACACACACACACACACTAGTAACTTCACTTTTGGTATAATTTGTGTATTTCTTTATTCATTCAGAATAAAACATCAAAGGATACTCTGTTAATTAAGTGGCTATAACTGCTGGGTGCAGATCGTCACACACAAAGATGCAAAGGCACATAGACACAGGTGACCCACGACATACCCAGTCACAGAAATGTATCCAGCAATGTGTGCCACTTTACTGACCCAGTATTTCTCAGATGTTTCATTCTGATTCACTGAAGGAAGAAATACATACATTGTACCAACAGTGAAGTTACTGCTGTCAGACACATACAGTCCAAAGCATTACATCTCCATCGGCCCTCCCCACACATAGACATACGATGTTCTCAACTGTCCTTGACTTTGCTGAATGCCCATGATTTTTTTCTGATATTGCTGTCTGTTCTTCAGACGTTTTTCAAACATTGAGACTGCAGTCCCTGAGTAATCATATGCAGTTTAAGTTTTAGACTTCATAAAATGCATGCTAAGGCAAATTGTTATTCTGTCAAATTTCAAAGTAAACAACAATATTTAAACTCTGTCTGATTTGGGAACTTTGCCACCATTTTTTTTTATTTTTTATTTTTTTATCTTCATTCCTGATTCTTGAGCCAAGATGTTGTCAGGCACTTACATACATAGTACTTCTCAAGTGCACAGATTTTTGCATCATATTTTTGGTCTTTTCCTTATAAAATCTATGGTTTTATGGCAAACCACTGAAGGCTGAGTCTCTAAATAATTGCATGTATTTGAGTTTCAAACTTCACATCCTACAGAAAATGCATGCTAAGACAAATCCTGTTATTCTAGCAACTTTCTAAATTTATAAGAGAAATATTCAAAATTGGTTCCTTTTTGGGCCTTTGTCCCCCCATTAATTAAGGCTGTGTCAGGATTTCTTGTGCTAAGAGGTTGAAAGCTATGAAACACACAGACAGACACACGCATACACATACACACATTCTCCCTTGTCATACCTCTCAACTGCCCGAATTTTACAGAATGTCTTGATTTTTGCCTCATATTTTTGATCCGTTCCTCATAAAATATGTGTTTTTGTGGCAAATCACAGAGAAATGAAGTAATATGATAATGACAGAAATTTGAGTTTTAGACATCATATCCTTCAGAACATGTATGGTAATGCAAAACCTGTTATTCTAGTAACTGTCTAAGTTTATAAGAGCAATATCTAAAAATTGTCCCTATTTCTGTGGCTTTTTACCCGCATTATGTTTGGCTATTGGTTTTGTCCAGATTTCTTACTTGAGGTTGAGAGGTATGATCCTTTTAATTGCTGTTACTGCAGTTATTTACTTTGGTACTGTTTTGCTCTCTCTAATTGCAATTAGTTATACTTATTATTAAGCATTAAGTTATACTTTAAGACTACCTGAATTCACTTTTTAAATCTGTGCCTTCATTCCTAACATACAGTATGTTGAATATCATACCCTTTACCATGTAAATAGTATTATATTGCTGTATTAAACTCTGTACTCACTAATGTCATACCCTTTACTATGTAAATAGGACTGTATTTCTGTGTTAGACTTTGTATCGATAGTACTGTACTGCTGTGCTAAACTCTGTACTCTAATTCTCTATAGTACTGTACTCCTATCATAAACTCTGTACTCACTTCTCTCAATATTAAATTCTTATTTGAAAATTCTTCTTTTTTTCTTTTATGCTGATCTGTATTATTTACTTAATGTAGAGCTTATCTCCCCAGGCCTCTACTGAAAATGGACATGTATCCAGTTGGACTAGCCCGGTTAACAAATGTAAAATAAAATAAATAAATAAAATAAATAAATTAACCACAAGCACGTTTAACGAGGGGAAAGAATCACAGAAGTTTATTTTCACTTGTTGCTCATGTTTGGGGGTATCATAATAGGCAGCCCTGAAGCCATGGACTTTTACTGGGCATTCTGACTGGCTGCTTAAGGTCAAATCTCATTCTCTGATTAGCTCCCTTTCTCTTTCTTTGCTGATTGGCTATAATTATGATTTGGGAGCCAATTGGAGAATGGAAAGCAGAACCACCACTGTTGAAAACGGAACAGAGGAACACTGTTTCATTTCAGTGTCAAATGCGCAGCTTTCTGCACAGTGCAGCATAGTTGAGCACTAAGGTGTGTGTGTGTGTGTGTGTGTGTGTGTGTGTGTGTGTGTGTGTGTGTGTGTGTGTGTGTGTGTGTGTGTGTGTGTGTGTGTGTGTCAGTGTTTCATTTGGATGGTGTATCAAAGAACAAATGTGCAGAGCTGGACTGACACCTGCCCTGGTGGGAGAGTGTATAGTTCAAGTGCAGTGGGCTTGCCCTAACATACGCTGGCAATCCTGAGAGGAGGTCATGAACAGCTGAGTTGCATTTAGCTGTTGCTGTACTATGCGAAGGGGCTGGTGAACAGCACTGGGTCTGTGTGTGCGTGTGTGTATTTTGCGTGGATGATATAATGGGTAACTGTGAATAAAAGCTGCACTTACACCAGCTTCATGTAATTTGGAGATTGTGGTGTGAATGCAGTTTGCCTTATGAAGTAACAGTGGTGTTTCCTGGGAAAAGAACTCTGGATGTTGGTTTAGTGTGTATGTGTGTTGTGTGTCTGTTTCTGTGTCAAAGTCTGTGTGTGTAAATGTTTATGGCGTAAATGAGAACAGTGGAACAGAGTTGGACTGACAACTGCCCTGTTGAGGGAAATTCTGGTGTCACTGCAGTGGGCTTACTGCAACAAATGTTGGGTACCATGAGAAGGCAATATCAGCAGCCATAGTCCCAAATAGATGTTGCATCAATGTTTTGTGGAGAAGTGGACAAAGCAACATAGTTCACTGGTATGTTGTGTATGTTTGTTTTTTTATTGTGGGTGGTGTAATGGCAAGCAATAGAGCTCAGCTGAACTGGTACCCTGTTGAGGGAGCATCTGGTATCAAGAGGGCTTGCTGCAACAACTGCTGAGTGCCCTGAGCTGACATAACCAGCAGCTGGGTTCCCCATAGCTGTTGTATCATTGTTTTGTGGAGAGTTGGGCAAAGCACTATAGTTCACTCATTGTGTGTGTGTGTTTGTCTATCTATATCTGTCTGTGTGAATGTGTGTTTAGCATGGGTGGTGTAACATAGAATGATGGAGCATAGCTGGACTGACACCATCCCTGGTGGGGGAATGCATGGTGTTGGTGCAGTGGGTTACTCAAGCAGATGTTAGTTGCACTGAGCTGAGATCCTAAAGAGCATTAGTCACCCATTGCCATTGCATCACTGTTTTGTGAAGAGGTGGGCAAATGCCTGTGGTTTACTGGTACACTGTACAAGTATGTGTGTGTTTGTGTGTGTGTGTGTGTGTGTGTGTGTGTGTGTGTGTGTGTGTGTGTGTGTGTGTGTGTGTATGTATCTTTCTTAGGTGTGTGGTTGCTGTCAGTGTGATGTGTTAGATGTTGTTAACCTGCATGGTAACTGAAGCATCAGGATGGTATGTTGACAGAACTTTTTGGTGCTTGGTTTGGCCAATGGCAATTGCAGTTTTGATACTAAAGGGGTGCATATTTGCTCTTGTTGGCATGAGACATTAGTTTGTGTGTGTGTGTGTGTGTGTGTGTGTGTGTGTGTGTGTGTGTGTGTGTGTGTGTGTGTGTGTGTGTGTGCGCTGTGGAACAGAGCTACAGGGACACCTACCTGTTGTCTAGCTGATTGCAGTATGGTGTTAGCAGTGTGTCTTTACTGCTACACCTGTGTGTAGCCAGAACCAGAGAAGATCTGCATAGGTTCATTGTCGGCTTTGCTGAATTTTTTTCTTTGTTTGAAAATGGGCAAAACAAGGAGGAAAAGTAGAAAACAGGATTAGTAATAGAAACGTTAAAGAAATAGAAACTGAGGTTATGGATTACCTGCAAAGTGAAGGCTTTAGTGTAGAAAGTCCATCTCTGATACCATCACAGAAGGATAGAGCAATGAATCCCCAAATTAAGGAGAAACCAGTGGAGCGAGAAACATCTGATTAGTTGCCATATGAAGATACTTTGGCACCTTCCACAAATAGAACCAGTATAAAAGTTCAGCTGGAGTTACACAGCAAGGGAAGGAACAGGAAACTGTGACAACTCTGATGCAGTCAGTGTTGTGGAGTGACAGGCCAGTGAGTTACCATATGAAAGAGCAGTGGACGACACAGGAAGATGATCTGGAACTTTCTATAGAATACCCACAGGAAATGTTGAACAAAGAATGTGTCCTCAGTTTAGAAGAAAATGATCTAAGAGAAGAGTTGCTTGATTTAATAGAGATGGACAGACATATTAAGATCAATGAAAGAAGTAGACTAGAGAAAGTCAATAAAACTCCATAAATTAGAAGTCTGATAAAATGAATACAGTAATTAGGACTGTTCATAGAGATTCATGCACTATAGCAGAAGTAAATAGGACATATTGCTGTGCAGCTAAATTAATAACCAAATCTTACCACAAAAACACAGGGCAGTAAGGGAAAGGAAGGGGAGAAATGAAATGCCATCATTGAACTATCAAATAGAGAAAACTATAAAGCAATTAAAACAAGAGGTGTCACTGTTAGAAGAGGATAGAAGAGGGAACAGATCAACAAATATATTCAGAAAGATTTACGTGATAAAAGCAATGTTCAGTATCAGAATAGATCAGGATCTATCGTGCACTATTGCAAATAACTAAAAATATCAGCACAGGCAGAAAAACTTAGAAGCTACACAAGTAAATATAAAGGAATAGTACAAAGTAAGTAATTTATTGATGACCCAAAAAAGTTTTATAGAGAATTGGGAAACAAGGCAAAAGGAATTGAAACACCAGCAAAAAAGATGAAATAAATACATTTTTGAGAAATATCTGTGAAGATCTTGTGGAGCATAACAAAGATACTAAATGGATAGAACAAGTAAAAGAAAGAATAAGAAGTGTCAAGTGTACAGGATATGAAATGGGATGATGTAATGGCCAGAGAGAGATTTAAACAAAGTTAAGAAAAGCTCCTAAATGGAAAACCCCAGGCCCAGATGCAGTATGTAGCTTCTGGCTCAAAGTATTAACATCTTTAAACATTTAGCCATGAGTAAGAACTATTTATATATGCACCCCAAACAGACATCAGCCTGGTTAACAACAGGAAAAACAAACCTGCAAGGTAACCTAAAAACTATACACCAGTAACTTGCCTTCCGATGATGTATAAACTATACACTGGAATTGTTGCCGACAAAGTTTATAATCATTTAGAAGAAAACTCAATCATGGTAGTAGAACAAAAGGGTATTAAAAGAAAGTCAGTTGGTACAAAGGATCATTTATTGTTAAATAAAGTCATAATGGAGAACTGTAAAAAGGGGAAGAATCTAAGTATAGCATGGATAGACTACAAAAAAAGCATTAGACAGTATTCCACGTTCATTTTTAAAAGAGTGCTTAAAAAGTATAAGATACACTCTACACTGACCAATTACATTACAGTGACCATGAAACAGTGGCAAACTACTTTGCAGTTAAGCCATGATAAAGGACAAATTATTATTCCAGGGATAACATTTCAAAAGGGGATATTCCAGGGTGGCTCTTTGTCACCACTGCTCTTTTGTCTTGCCCTTAAACCATTAAGCTGTCTACTTAACAGCTTGGGTCATGGCTGTAATTTGGCTTCCAGAAAACAACAAAGCATAAAGACTTCTCATGTTCTTTTTGTGGATGATTTACATCTGTATAGTTCATCAGATGAGGAACTGAAAGCACAACTACAAGTGGTCAAAAGTTTTTCACATGATATAAGAATGTCATTTGGTCTTGATAAATATGCAAAAGCAACCTTTATAGCAGCAAAGCTGCAGCACCAAGACAACATCAGTTTGGAATGGGAATATGATATAAAAGAACTTGAGCAAGAGAGAGTGTATAAATATTTGGGAATTGATGAAGGATCAACAATAAAACATGAAGAAGTGCAAATAATACTTAGGAATATATTAGAAGACTTAAATTAATACTGAAAACAGCATTGACATATTGGAACAACGTCCAAACTATAAATCAGTTTGATCTTCCTGTCCTAACATACAGTTTTGGAGTGGTTGACTGGCCTCAAAAGGTGATGGATAGGTTGGACAGGAAAACAAAAAGGATACTTCATACTCATCAAACGATTTATAAAAATCAGTGTATACCAGGATTATATATTCTCTATTATGAAGGAGGTATGGGCCTCCGCGAAATTAATTACATGTATAGATCTCCAATTGCAGGACTGCATACATATTTGCTGACCTCAAAAGACCCAAATGTAGTGAAAGTTTTAAAACATGAGGAGAATAAGTCTGAGATGACTTCACTGCTTAGTTTAGCATAAGCATATCAGTATCAACCGGGGATAGAAATCAAACCAGAAGAAGATAAAAATCAGGCAGCATCTGAATGTGCCAAAAAACAAAAGAAAGAATATAAGGTGAAGGATCAGATGAGGAGGCAAGAAATGTGGAAAATGCATAAATATAGTTGTAAGTATAGAAAACTCTTGGAATAACCTCACGCTCATCAGGATCGAATGCAGGAATGGTTAAGGAGAGGTGAATTTAAACCAAAAGATGAAAGGCTGATATTGGAGGTCCGAGATAGTGAACTACGTACATGCTAGTTTACAAAGTCTATTGAACATGTGGGAGAAACAGAAAACTGTAGGTTTTATAAAACAGAATTGGAAACAGTCACATACCTTGCTGCTGGTTATGTTATACTAATGGCAGAAGGACTGTATACTGAAAGGCATAATAATGTGAATGAAGAGCATTCTAATATACTATCTTTCCCCTATAGCTCTACCAGGTCATACTATCTTATTTGATCTCTCTTCCAGCTTTCTGTCCCCTTCCTCTAATTACTAGCATGAATTGACACCAAAAGTCCTGCCTCCCCCTCTTCTCACTTTCTTACATATCTTGCTCTTTTTACTCCTTATATTTGGTAATACTCTACAAGAAATATGTTTAGTCCCTATGTGAAATCACTGTGTGTATTAAATAAGTTACTACTGCTCTATGGTCTAACTAATGCCATTGTCTTATATAGGCTAGAAACCTATATGCTGTAACTTTTTCTCTGCCTAGGTTAAAATACCATAGTTACTTAGAATGTTACTGTTTTAAATGTGGTTATGTTACTGTTATATATGGTTATTTGTAAATTTCATTTTATGCCCGGGCCTCAATTGAAAATGAGTCCTTGGCCCAGACAGACCTTTCTGGTAAACAAATGTAACATGCATACATAAATAAATAGATAAGTAAGAAAATAAATAAATGTGCCAGGGCTGTTGCATTGGGGATTGTGCAAACATTATAATATTGAAGTAGATGAAAACACTAAAAAAATGAACCACAAAGCATTATAGAAAACGTAGTTTATATCACGTGGGATCACTCATTATCAACAGTTCAAAAGATAGATGTGAGAAAGCCAGATATAGTAGTCCTTGAAAAGAAGACAAAAGTAGCTTTGATCATATTGATCATTGAAATTGTTGCACCCAGTGACTACAGTGTTTTACGTACAAAGAAACACAAAGTTATAAAATACCAGGATTTGCAGGCAGAAATGAGGGCAATGTGGAAAAAGGGTACCAAGACGGTTCCAATAGTAGTAGGAGCAGTGGCTGTTATAAAAATAACTTACAATTGTACTTAGATATGTTACCTATGCATGTAATTCTGTATGAATTGCAGAAGGAGTCATTTACTGGGCACATTGCAGGTGCTACAAAGAGCATTTCTGGCTAACATCAAAGACTGAAACAATACTAATTTCATGAACTTTAATTGTACTTTGACTTAGGAATGGGGTCCATTCTCATCATGATATTAGAAACCCAAAAGACTTGGAGAAATAAAAAAAAAAAAAAAAAAAAAACAGAAAAAAAACTATATACATACTGCAGTGTGTATAATGTGTTTGCCAATGTCCCTGAACTGACTGTACATATTGCAAATGATTAATTTTGCTTTGCTGCAGTGTACCAATAAACCACATGGTAAATTAGAGTCCTAATTCAGATGTCACTGGAAAATGGAAATAAATTCACATACTCTGAGATGTATCTCTCACCTTCCCAGAATTTCACAGAATGTCCAGATGTTTATCTCATTTTTTATCTCGCCCTCATAACATTTAGGGTTTTTGAGAAATTAGTGAGGATTGCAGTCACTTGGTAATGAAAGACATTTGAGCTTCAGACTTCATATCCTTTTGAAAATGCTTGCTAAGGCAAAACCTGTTATTCTAGCAACTTTCAGAGTTTATAAGAGCAATATTTAAAATCTGTTCCTGATGTTGGCCTTTTGTCACCCTATTGTTTTTGGCTTTGTCTGGAATTCATACACTAACAGGCTGAAAGACTAGTCAAACAGGAGTCATTGCAATAGCTCCTGAATAGAATGCATGGCCTACCTGAACAAGCTTTTATGCTATATCAAAGCAGCCTTAGCTTTTAGACAAACATCCATGTGTCATACTTTGCAAAACATAGCATGCAATACACCTTGAAAATATAGGTTCATAGGTTGGTACTAAGCTATTGGCCCTAGGGCCTATACAAGCCTAGCCATAACAATTCCCTGGCTATTTCTTCTCACAATAATTACTTCACTGGACCCCGGTCTAGCAGGGCAACTGATGTGATCCCCCGGGTGAATTTCCTATCTCCCATCCAGTCATCAAGGTTCCTTTTGAAGAGGGCTAAAGAGGCGCTCTGCTTGACATGTACAGGCAGTCTATTCCAGAGTCTGGGGAGTCTCTGGGTCAGGAACCTATCCCTCCAGCATGTTTTGTTCATTGTGATGACAAGGTTTAGATCCCTGGAGCATGTGGCTCTGAGGGATTGGAATTTCTTTAAATGTGGCATGTCCAACAGCTCTGGGTTTTACATGGCCTTGTATGTTAAGCAGAGATTGCCTCTGAGTAGATGTTATGCAACAGAGTATAGCTGGAGATTTTTTAGATGGTCAGCATAGGGCATCTGCTTTAGGCCTGTTATTCTTTTAGTGAGGTATTTCTATGTCCTTTCCAGTTATTGCAGATGTCTTGAGAGGTACATACCAAATGGGGTGTTATATTCTATAATGGGTCTAATGAGGGATGAGTACAGTGGGATGGTCCCCTATTGAAATCGTGAAGGTCCACTTACTCGAATACAGAAACGTCGACATGTATACATCGAACCATGAAAACACTGATCATCCTGAAGCACGAAATCCGAAATGTTGAATCTTCATAGTTGGCCCTTCTGTGGTATAGCTCCGTAAGGTAAGTGAGCGATAGTTACGGACCTTAGGGTTAGGGTGTGGGTTAAGGTAAGTGCATAGATAGTAATGTATGTAAGAGTTAGTGTAGGGCTAGAAGTAGGGTTTTGTTAAGTGTATGTGTGTGGGTTATTTATTTTGTTTGGGTATAGCTCCGTAAGGTAAGTCTGCGATAGTTACGAACCTTAGGGTTAGGGTGCGGGTTAAGGTAAGTGCATAGATAGTAATGTATGTAAGGTTTAGAGTAGGGTTAGAAGTAGGATTTTGGTTAGTGTATGTATGTGGTTTATTTATTTTGTTTGGGTAGGTAGTATGTAGTGCGCGGTGGGGTTGGACAACTATTACGATTCAAGATTTTGAATTTTGTGGTTTAGGGTGTTCAATGTATTTGCGGTTTGGGTAATATGTGTCGATGATTCCATATTCACTGAATATGACTTTCACGGTTCTAATATAGACCCCAGTGGGACAATGACGTCCTTTTTTCTGGATGAAAAGCCCTTAGTGATGAGGTGTACCACATAGAAGGATTTCCTGACTGTTGTGGCGATGTGGTTATCGAAGTTGATACCACTGTCCACCTGTGTCCCTAAGTCTGTTATCACACTTTCGGTGTTTAGTGTACTGCCACCTATGTGGTAATTCATGGGTACATGTTTTTTCCCAAAGGGAATAACTATACATTTCTTGGCACTGAGCTTGAGCCCATGGCTCTAGCACCAAGCATCTGTTTCTGTAAGGCCCTTTTGTGGAATATCCACATCATTTGGGGATTCAATAATGGCTCCCAGTTTGCAGTCATCTGCGAACTTTGTTAGACAGAGTCCCTTAGTGTAGGCCTGTACTTCAGAGAAGTAGATGCCAAACAAGAGCGGTCCCAGGACTGAACCCTGAGGTACTCCACTTGTCACTTTTCTGGATCTGGATTTGGAGTTGGCTACTTTTACAGTGTGGATTCTGTCAGTAAGCCAGTTGGCAACACATTGAGTGATGTAGGGATTAATGCCCAGCTTAGTAAGTTTATCTATGATTCCAGAGTGGGGGATGGTGTCGAAGGCCTTGGCGAGGTCCAGATAGGCTGTGTGGACTGCCTTACTCATGTTGACAGCTCTGGAGACTGATTCAAATAAGTCAATCAGGTTCAGGAGACAAGATCGGCCTTTCACGAACCCAAAATTGGTGGGGTCCGGTGTTTGAAGGTTGCCAATGTCTTTGTTTATAAGTTCCATGATAATACGTTCCATGGCCTTGCAAATCAAGCTTGTCAGACTGATGGGGCAGTAGTTCCCAGGATTCAGGGTGGATCCCCCCTTGTGGAGTGGGATAACTGTAGCTGTGTGCCACTCAGTGGGCACGAAGTCTGAGGTGAGGCTATGATTAAACATGACACTTAGGTGAGGTGCCAGTTCATTTTGTAGTTCATGTGGTACACAGCCCGGGATGTCATCTAGTCCCATGGATGCTGTATTCTTAGCTTTGGAGAGTGCAATTTTTACCTGTGTGGCCGTTATTAACGGAATTTGGCAATCTTTTGGTATTGAGATGGGCCCTTTAGGGAGTGAGAGGGGGGTGAAGTTGGCACTGAATTGATCTGCCAGGATATTGACAATATCCTTGGGATCAGTATATTTAATGCCATTCTGCTGTAGCTCAGAGCAGATCTGAGCATTGCCATTTAGATTCTTGACATAGCTATAGAATGCCGTGTGGTTGTCTTTGGAATCTTTGGCAATTTTATTTTTGTAACTAGCTTTAGAGGATTTTATGAGGGATCTCAGCTTCTTACTGAGGCTGGTAAGGAAGTTTTTTGCATCCTGTGATTTCCGTCTTTTCTGCAACAGTTTCTTCCTTTTGTTGTAAAGTTTGTTTATGGCAGGGGACCACCAGATTGGCTTCCTTTTTTTTGGAGGAGAGCGTCTTGGTTCTGTTTGGGATAGCATGATTCATGCATAAGTGGATGTGCTTGCACAGTGCCTTAGTGTAAGATTCAGCAGTCAAACTTTCAGTTCCCATCTGCATGGGTGTCATGAAGTTTGTCACTTCTGACTTGAGTAGCATGAAGTTGGCTTTGGAGAATTTTTTTACTGAGTTTTCCTTACAGGGGGGTGGGGGAGGGATGTGGATGTCAAGGGTGATTAGCTTATAGTCAGACCTGACCAATGAGGGGGTGACCATAGGTGTTGAGCATCGATTTCCCATGTTGGGAATGACCAGGTCTAGGATATTGGAGCCCCTGGTAGGACTATGGATTAGTTGATCCAGGGCATTGGAATTTATGACTTCCAAGAACCGTTGACCAAAGGTGTTGGTACATGAGTAGTTTTCCCAGTTAATAGCAGGGTAGTTGAAATCATCCAGTATTAGGGTGTTAGGTTCTATCTTAATATTCTCCAGTATGTTTAGAAAGATGTAGTGAGAATCTTGGGGTGTGGTGAGGGATCTGTAGCAAGCGACAATTTGGATTGCAGTCTTACCTAGTGTTAGTTGCACCTGGAGAATTTCAGACGCATTGTGTTGGGCAACTAGCCTGGTGGAGTGAATATCCTAGGTGAATATGGACACTCCCCCACCTTTAGTGTTTTGGTCCTGGTTTGGTGGCCGAAAAGCATCTACTTTATTTATGCGAAAGCTTAAAACAGCGAATGCATATGCATCGAACCATATGCATTGAACCGAGAAACCATCAAAACACAATAAAAAGGGAACTACACAACAAACATGACATGTAACAGCTGTAGGCAGGGGAGCAAGCCCCTCTGCACTCCCGACACCCCCCGCTACTTAAATATACCAACTCTGAGATCACACTACATTGAAGTAAATGGAAATCTCCACCTACAGAGATTTCCGTTTACAGTTTTCGACGGTTTGCACTTTTGATGCATATGGTTCGATGCATATGCATTCGCTGTTTTAAAGCTTTCATGTAAATAAAGTAGACCTGGCCGAAAAGTGTGGTAAGAGTTGTAGCCTGGTATTGCAGGGTTGCTCTCTGGAGCCTTAAACCAGGTCTCAGTTATTGTACAGATATTGATGTTCTCCATTTTTAGGAGTGCCTCGAGAGAGTGGATTTTGAGGTTTAGACTTCTAGCATTGAGTAGCATTACCTTCAGATTTTGCATGCTTGTACCTGTTACGGTGGTGATTTTGTCCTTTGAACTTTGCCTAAAAAAGGCACTATAGGGGTGGTAAGAGCCTTAGCCAGTAATTTGAATCCCAGGGGCGACAGGTGCAGACCATTTCTGGCAAAGCATCGTGGTCAGTCGATCATGTTGTCCCAGGCAGACAGATACTGGATCCCCTTTGAATGATGTCAGAAGCTTAGCCAATCGAAGTCAATAATTTTGTCCCTATACTGTGGTATAATTCTGGGCAAAGGCAGGATGCTACTCAGGGCTAGAGTCATGCCTGCCTGGACCCCATGATCCGAGAGCTCTTCCATGTCTCTTTTCATGTAGTCCAGGGATGTATGTCTCAAGTCATTCACTCCAACATGGACATTGACAGAGTCATATTTGTACTTGTTGTGGAGTGACTTGAGTGCATGCGTTATGTGGCGGATCCTGGCACCCGACAGGCAGCTGACTGTACTTTTCTCCTTGTTCAGCCTGGTGAGTGGGACATCAGTGTGCCTGACTATAGAGTCACCTATGACTAAAGTGTTGGGTACGTTGTCTTGCCTTAGGGGCTGTTGTTGGGTGGCACACTGGTGTTGTGAGCTATGTGACACTTTGGTTGTGATTGGTGTTTGTTTGCATTTCAGCTTCGGAGGTCCTTGTTGCTTGGACAGGTTACGGTTAAGGGCCTCTGCATATGAGAGTTTAGTGTTGCTATGTGAGGGTGTTGGTGGTGTGGGTTTAGAAGGGCTATGTGTTGCTTGAGGTGTAGTGAGGGTGTTAACCTTCTCCTTTTGACTGTCTAGCACACTCTTGGGTGGAGATATTGTTTGCTTCCAGTTTGGCTATGTAAGTGCATCTCTCGCAGGTTGTAGTGTTGGGTGGTAGGAGGAGAGGGTTGTCTGTGTACATGAGGCAATTGCTGCATTGCCCCAGTATGCTCAGATTCACCAGGTGTAAAGGAGAAGTCACTAGAAGCTGACCCTTGGACATGTCTGGTTTGGTGCTTTTTTTTTTGTAAAGTACAAGAGCTGTTTTCCCTTACCTTAGCAAGGTACTTTGCAATTATAGGCTGTTTACTGCCTGCGATTAATTTCTCCTTATTAACAAGGAGAGTTGAGTGCTTGTTTCAGTTTAAGGCTTCTTAGTGCTTTCCAGCAGGTTTTAGAGCAAGTGCTAGTCACAGGGATGCTTAAAGGTAAGATAAAAAAAGTGGTTTATCCTAAACACTGCAGTGTGCACTAGAGGAGTTAGATGTGAAAGTAGGTAATTTTTTTACCTATCTAAAAAGTTAAGTTTTAGTGGAGAGTCACTATTTTTAAAACAGCAAGATAGATTGAAAGGGGCTGGTCAATTTTGTATGCTGGTACTATGGAATACAGTAGGATGGCCAATAAATTTCAATAGCTGAAGGGTAGTGATTTCACAAAATGATAATTTTTCGCTTACTCACACAAGCCAGTAAAAACAGAGAGGAAATGAGATATATGGTCAAATTAACATAAGGGGCAGGCAACTAGAAAGACTGTGGTGTGTTTAAGAACACAACAGTAACTGGGTGGCAGGGTGGGGAAAAATAATTTCTGCCTGACTCACAAGAGACAGAGCTGTGGTCTCTTTTCAAGTTTTAATATGCAGTTAAAAGCAAAATACAAGTAAAACACAAGGTAAAGAAAACAAATCACAGTATTCAAAATCAAAAAAGGCAATAAATTAATACAAAATACAACAAATAAAAAGCAAACTAACCTTTCCCCTCACAGCAAAGTATAGCAGAGTCTGGGTGAGCCTTTCTAGTAAAGACCAATACATACCCTGCAGGCATTACCAATGGACCTTGCTGTCAAACATAGATGTAATGTTCTGTTCATTGTTACATTGCTAAATAGGCATCAAATTGCAATTATGGAACCCTTAAATCCTTGAATATACAAGGTAACTGGGTCATGTGGCTACTTATGTCTTGTCAGCACTCACCTTAGACATTACCTCCCTTTTCAAGGTGTTATAGGTCAAGCATAAAGGGAATTTATAGCCATCCAATTGTCTAGTTTCTTAAAGAAAGACAAATGTGTCTTTCACTTTGCTTGATCTGGAGAGGAAGTTTGTTATGGCGAAGGTATAGCCATTGCATGACAAATCTGTTTCTCCACTGTGATTTGTTTTTATTGCTTAATCAGGCTGAGATCACTGGCTCTAATGTTCACTTAACCATTTGATTTGTAAAGAAATATGAGGTTTTGAACTGCAGGTTCCCTGATAGTCCAGACTGTAAGGCAAGGCATGGCACAGATTGCCCCTAAGGAGTCTACAGGACACTAAAAATAGGGGCATAGCCTCTGGCCTCTCTTAGTTCAGGTCCTTTTGGACAATAGTCTTTTTTTATCAGGAACTTGGAGTCTCCCCTACTTCTTGATACATTTAGTATGATACATCCCAAAAGGGCATTGTATCCAATGATGGGCCTAATCAGCGTGTAGAATATAGAGGGATAGGACTTCTCTGGATCTAGGAGAAATATGTTTTAGCATCAGTTGTGGCAGATAGAAGCATTTCCAAATCAAAGTTGCAACATAATGATCAAAGGACAGAAAGTTATCTACTCATATTCAAAGATCTCTCACAACATCTTCATTTTGGACAGGGTGTTTTCTATACTATAAGCTGGCTGGAGGGCTTGTTTGCTAAATACAACAGCATTGCATTTTTTAACATTTAGTTTAAGGCTTTTTATTATACTACCAGCTATTAACATTTGCAAGGTTACATTGCAGATTATGCATATTATAACAGAATTTAATGTAACACTCAATTTACAGTCATCTGCATACTTGGTTAACCAGAGTTCCTGTTTTTTTATTTGGATAACAGAGAAGTACATACCAAATAGCAGAGGTCTCTGCATGGATCAGTGTGGTACCCCACTGGTTACTTTCAAGCTTTTTGCGGATGTGCCTGCCACCCTTACAGTGTGAATTCTGTCTATCAGCCAATTAGTTCATCTAATGAAATGAGGATCAGTTTGGAGCACATTTATTTTGTTGCTACTGTTGGCATGTGGTATGGTGTCAAATGCCTGAACAAGGTCTAGGTATGCGGTTTTGACAATGTGACCACCGGTCACTGCCTGTGTTACCTTCTCAAAAAATTCACTGGGTTTGTTAGACAAGAGCTATCCTTAACAAAGCCAAATTGGTGTGTGTCAAGTCTTAAGAGGTTTTTATATTGTAGTTTGTCAGGCCTGTTAAGAACCATTCCATGGCTTTGCAGCTGAGGCCTAACGATTAGGTTGGGTCCATGGTGGGGCCACACTTGTGAAGTGGCATCATAACTGCTGTGTGCCTAACCTTGAGGATAAAGCTGGTGGATGAGCTCAGGTATTACAGTTGTAGAAGCGGGTCCAGCAGGACAAGTTTAGTGCTGATCAGCACACAACCTGGTATATCATTAGGTCCCATAAAGGATGTGTTTTTTTGTTTTGGATAGTACTTTTAAAGAGCAACAGTAAGATTCTATTATTAAGCACTCAATTTCTCTATCTTTTTTCTCCCTGTTTACTGCCCCAACTATGAGTAAACAGCAGTACAGCATTTAAAATATCTTAAATTGATTGTTTCTCTCCACTAGAACAATATCTTACTGTACTGTGGTGGTTTCACTTTCAAAAAGCGTTTGTCCCACCCTTGAAGAGCTTGCTGCAGTCTCCAATTCTCTGATATCATCAAGATCACTGAATAAAGGTTACTTTCTGGCCATTGCCCTCCCCAAAATGACATCACCACTACTGTCCTAAAAACCCACCCATGCTGTGATGTCACAGCTCCTTGGTCCTTTCCCTACCCATACAAAAAATAAAGGCTAGAACAAGGAAACAGTACATGAGTCAAGTCTCCTGCTGTGAGCTGTCAATCACAGCAGGGTAACAGCTCAAATTACCCTTAGCATTTTGACAGCTAGTAAAGTTAGGTGTGAAGGGGGATGGTAGATGAGTCAAAGTAGAACAATTCAGGCTTCACAAAAGAATGCAGTTTAGCCATTCTAAAAAGAAGCAGTAGTAAAAACACTTTGAAATTATGTTCTGTGGCATTTGCACTGTTTGTGTTTTAAGTAGTCATTGAATGGCATGAAATGTTACTTAAAACTAACTGACCAAAAGATAGCAGTGTATGGATGTTAAATCAATGCAGTGACAGGAGCTTTGGGAATAAAGAGGCCTGTGTGATGCAGTTTTATTACAGGCAAGGACTGCATTGTAGGATACCTAGAGGCAGACTAAACAATCAGAATTAATTCAAGATGCCAGACCGCATGTGGTCAGTCAGAAATTATGTATAAAAATATTTTAAAAACTTTAAATAGTCCCAGAGTAGCGTTAAAATGTAGGAAACACCAAACCATGATTAAATAAACATGTGTTTTGAGTCTGTAGGTGCAGTTCTCGTTTAACAAGTGTTCTTTAATAATTATAGGAGAGTTGAGATACTTGGGTATATATGGGTTTTCTATAGATGTCCTGAGGGTGAAATTTGCACTGAATTTATTGGCTAATATATTTGCGATACCCACTGGATCAGAGTAGATAGTGCCATTATGACTAAGTTCAGATCAATGTTGTTTATTTCTTAACTTCCTGATATAAGTAAAGAAGGATATGTAATTATCCTTAGCTTCCAATGCGAGTCTATGTTCATGGAATGGTTTTGTTTTCCTGAATGTATTTTTTCACTATCTTGGATAACCTTTTGGTGTTGACTTTGATTTGTGGGTATTTAGTTTTGCTATATATTCTAATGAGACTTTTCCTTTTATTGTATTATTTATGCATGTGGACCACAAGGCTGGTTTCCTCTAACTCTTCTCTTTTGTTTAGTTTTTGTAGGAACTGACAGATTTATACAGTTTTCTAGGCGAGCATAAAACTGATCTGCAAAACTACTAGCCATGTCAACATTTAGAGAATACAGTTATACTTGAACTTTGAGATTTCATCATAAAATTGTAGGAAGATTGTATGTCTGAAGTGTTTGAATACAGTGATATTTGCATCCCCTGGTTTACATGTTTTGAAACAGAATGCTAACAAGTATGTGGTCAGACATGACCAGGGAAGGGTAAACCAATGGGATAGTGCATATAGATGATATATTTTTAAGGTCCAGGTCAAAAACATTTTGTACTCTAGTGGGCTGTTTTACTATTTGATCCAGGAAATTCTTGTCTATGAATTCAAGGAATTTTCGGGCATAGTCTCCATTTGAGATACAGGTCTCCCAGTTTATCGACATGCAGTTAAAGTCTCCCAGGATTATGGAATTTCTGAGTATTGCAAGTTCATCCAATGTATTTAAGAAATGGACATAGTTTTCAGGGGTCATCAAGGGGGATCCTGTAACATGATATATTCTGATCATTGGTCAATTTTAAAATGATTTTGATATCAGTAAGTTCGGTTTCTGGGTCTTTTGGAATCTACCTTGAGGTAATGTGGTATTTAACACATTTATAAATACATTGCAGACCTTCATTTGTTACAGTGTTGTATATGGTCCTGTCCACTTGGCTAGACACTTTGAATTATTTTTTAGACTCCTCCCACATGCAATATACATTCTGAAAGTCAAATTCACAGTATTGTTTTGGTTCTGTGGCACTGACGGATAAAGTCCTAAGTACAACCTAGATGACATGGCCTCACCTAACAACATGGGAAGAAAAAAACAGGGCAGGTAGGAGTAAGAGGCTGATGCTGAATCACCTGTCTGAGGATGAGTGTGTGGGGCAGAAAAGCTGACTGTTGTCCTCACATCCAGCAACATTACTGAAGACGCACTGGCAGCAATTTGAATAGCAACACTGGGGATGTGAAAGAAGCATACATAAGCAACACACACTGTAGGCGTAGTATATAGTTTCATAGTTTCATAGTAGTGTACTAGGCTATCTGCCCTGGGGCATTTACAAGCCTAGCCAACAATGATGTGGCTTACGCCACCCATTATATATAGTTGCGCCTCTCTAGTAGTGACACATGTGGGACCCCATTATTTAGTAAACTATACCTCTGTCTAGTAGTGACACTGAGGTGACTCCCGGGGTAAACTTACGATCTCCCATCCATGCATCGAGATTTTTCTTGAACAGTGCCAATGAAGGGCTCTGTCTCACATGAACTGGGATTTTGTTCCAGAGTACGGGTACCCTCTGTGTTATGAATCTATCCCTCCAGCATGTTTTATTCATATTTGTGCAGAGGTTGAAATCTTTAGCTCGCGTGGTTCTGGTGGATCTGGATTTTTTAAGATGGAGCATGTCCATCAGTTCTTGGTTGGACATGGCCCTATATGTCAGGCACAAATCACCTCTGAGCAGGCGGTATGCTACTGAATAGAGCTGGAGTTTCTTTAATCTAGCTGGATAAGGCACATGTTTGAGACCCATGATCCTCTTGGTGAGGTACTTCTGGGGTCTTTCCAGTTGTTGCATGTGCCGGGTGAGATACATCCCAAATGGAGCATTATATTCAATCATGGGCCTGACAAGTGAGGAATATAGAGGTACAATGACCTCCTTTGATCTGGATGAGAATCCCTTCATGATGAGATGGGCAAGGTAAAATGTCTTTCTGACCACTTTGGCAACATGGTTGTCAAAGGAGAGGTCACTATCGACTTGAGTCCCCAGGTCTCTGATTACTTCTTCCGTACTCAGTGGGTTATTGTCTATGTGATAATTTGTGGGTACTTTGTTTTTCCCAAAGGGATGACTATACATTTTTGGCGTTAAGTTTGAGGCCATGATTCCGGCACCAGTTGTCCGTTTCAGTGAGACCTTTCTGTAGGATGTGTGTGTCAGCAGGTGAATCAACTATGGCACCCAGTTTGCAGTCATCTGCAAACTTTGTCAGCCATAATCCTCCCATATTTGCTTTCACATCCGAGAAGTAAATGCCGAATAAGAGTGGTCCCAAGACCGAGCCCTGTGGGACACCACTCGTGACTGGTTTTGAGTCTGACATGGCTCCAGCAATTTTGACCTTATGGGTTCTGTTTTTTAGCCAGTTTGCTACCCATCTTGTGACATATGGATTTACATTTAGGCTGCTGAGCTTGTCTATGATGCCAGAGTGTGGTATCGTGTCAAAGGCTTTAGCCAAGTCCAAGTAGGCAGTGTGGACAGCCTTGCCCTCGTCGATGGCACTAGTGACTGTCTCGAAGAAGTCAACCAGGTTTAAGAGGCAGGATCTGCCTTTTACAAAACCGAACTGGGTGGGATCAAGGGTCTGCAGATCTCCAATATCGCCATTTATGAGTTCCATGATGATTCTTTCCATAGCCTTGCAGACCAGGCTGGTCAGACTTATGGGGCGGTAGTTACTAGGGTCAGCAGAATTTCCCCCTTTGTGGAGTGGGACCACTGTTGCTGTGCGCCAGTGTTCAGGTACATATCCTGTAGTGAGGCTAAGATTGAATAGCATTTTTAGGTGCGGGTTTAGTTCATCTTGAAGTTCACGTAACACGCAACCGAGGATACCATCGAGTCCCATAGATGCTGTGTTTTTTGCTTTGTTGAGTGCTGATTTCACCTGTATATCTGAGATGACAGGTAGGTTACATTCAGCAGGGATAATTACTACATCTTTAGGGGGTGAGGGAGGGGAGAAATTTGCACTGAACCTATCTGCCAGAATATTGGCAATGTCGGTAGGGTCAGTGAATTTTTTGTCGTTGTGTACCAACTCAGAGCATATCTGAGAATTTCCTCCCAAGGTTCTGACATAATTGAAGAAGGCCTTGTGATTGTCTTTGGTATCCTTGGCAATCTTTCTCTCAAAGTTGGCTTTAGATGTTTTTATGAGAGAACATAGTTTTTACTTGTGCTGATCAGGAAGCCTTTCCCTTGTGGGATTTGGCTTTGCTCTGCCGTTGTTTCCTTCTTTTGTTGAACAGTTTGTTTATAGCAGTCCACCAAACCGGCGTTTTCCTTGGTGGAGAGGGTCTTGGTTTTAGTTGGGATTGCTTGATCCATGCATTCTTGGAGATGTCCGTAGAAGGCTGTTGTGTAGGATTCAGCATTTTGGGATGTGGTTTCCATTAACCCAGTAGGCTTAAAGGATATAATTTCTGACTTAAGGAGTGTAAAGTCAGCTTTTGAAAAATTTTTCACTGTAGTCTTTTGTTCTGGGGGTGGGGTGGGATATGTACATCCAACGTGATCAGTTTATGGTCAGATCTTACTAGTGAGGGGTTTATATCTGGTGCGGAGCATTTGGACCCCATGTTTGTGATAATCAGGTCAAGTATATTATCTCTCCTCGTAGGAGAAGTGACCAGTTGCTCCATAGCATTTGAGTTAATGAATTCCAGGAATCTTTGGGCTAGGGTGTTAGGGCTAGAATAGTGGGCCCAGTCTATGTTGGGGTAGTTGAAGTCACCCAGTATATGATGGTGTTTGGTGTGACATTCATATCCTCCAGTGTTTTCAGGAATGCTTGATGGGATTCCTGGGATTGGGAGGGTGTTCTATAACATGCGACCAGTTGTATGGCAGTTTTGCCTATGGTGAGTAAAACTTGTATGGTTTCTGATGCTTCATGGGTAGCCACCAATCGAGAGGTGTAGGTGTCCTTTATGAAAATGGACACTCCCTCCTTTGTGGTTCGGCCTGGAACTTGAGGCGAAAAGCATGATATGAGGTATAGCCTGGTAGCTGGAGTGCTCTCAGGAGCCTTGAACCAGGTTTCAGTTACTGCACAGACATCGATGTTCTCCATACTGAGAAGTGCTTTGAGTGCCTGCATCTTGAGATTTAGACTTCTGGCGTTGAGCAGCATTACCCTTAATTTTTTCCATTTTGTTTTTACGGAGGTTGATTTGTCTTTTGAGCATTGCCTAAAAAGGCACTATGGGGTGGCAAGAGCCTTGGCCAGTATCCGGAAGCCCAGTGGTGACAGGTGCAAGCCATCCCTTGATAGCAACGCTTGTCCAGCATGTCATCCCAGGCTGACAGACATTGGATCCCCCTAGAATGACGCCAGTGATTAAGCCAATTGTTAAAATTGATAATTTTGTCTTTGTACTGAGGCATCATTCTTGGTGAAGGCAGGATGCTGCTCAGGGTCAGGGTCATACCAGTCTGGGCTACATAATCGGAGAGCTCCTCAATGTCTCTTTTCATGTAGTCCAGGGAGGTACGTCTCAGGTCATTCACACCAGCATGGACAATGACTGCATCATACTTGTACTTGCTTTGGAGTGACCTGAGTGCGTGTGTAATGTGGCGGATCCTAGCTCCCGATAGGCAGCTCACCGTTACCCTCTCCTTATTCAGCCTGGTAAGTGGAACGGCGGTGTGTCTGAGTATAGAGTCACCTATTACTAATGTCTCTGGCATAGTGTTTTGCCTTAGGGGCTGTGATTGTGTGACACACCTGTTGTTTGAGGTATGTGTTGTAGGTGTTACGTTTTGTGGGGGTGTATTTCTGAGTGTCTGCTTAGGAGGCCTTTGTTGTTTTGGTAAGTTTTTATAAGAGCCTCAGTATGTCTTTGTGTTCTTATGTGTTTGGTTTGTAGTGGTGGTGGTTTTATGTGTGACCGGTTTTGCTTGGTGTGGGTACCTTCTCCTCCTGTCTGGTCTTGCCAGTCCTGAGTTGAGAGAGTTCAGCCTCCAGTCTGGCTATATAGTTGCATCTCTCACAAGTATTTGTGTTAGTAGGAAGGAGGAAAGGGTTGTCTGTGTACATGAGACAATTGTAACATTGTCTTAAGATTCCCAGGTTAACCAGCTGAACAAGAGAGGATGCTAGTGGTCTACCACTCGACATACTAGAATATTATAAGGAGTGCTGTGCCTTTAAGGGAAGTGGGTATTCACAGGGGTAGTGGATGGCTGTAGTGCTTACTTTAGTATAAGAGTGCTTACTTTATTATAAGAGTGCTTGCTAAGACTAGAAGTCCCGAAAACAGTGCTAATATATACAGCTAAATAGACTGAGTAGAGCTTTCTAAGTGAAAAATTGAAGAGCAGACTTGGCGGAGCCAGAAATAGTTTAAACCTGTATAACCGCTGCTGCTATGCCCAACCAAAAACGCCCTGAGGCGGATTTTTATACAGGGAACTTGAAAAGAGCTAGAAATGGTCCAAAGCAACCAATAATTTACAGCTCAAGTGCTGAGGTCACTTCCCCCAGGGACAGATAGGCTGCTCAAGGCTCCCCACATATATAGGATAGGACATACAGAAAATGTCTCCTGTAGCTGTTTGGATTATATTCTTCTGCTCTGAGCATTCTCACCCCATACATGTACCTGAAAGGGTGTGTAGTAGGGAATAAATGGATGAATTGTGGATGGACCCACTGCAAATGACATGGAAAAAATTCACATTGATACACAACCTGTACAGTATATATTTGTGATGAGAAACCTTAGCCTACTTTAAAAAATATATATATATGTATATATACACACACACACATATATATATATATATATATATATATATATATATATATACAAATATATATATATATACATATATATATATATATATATATATATATATATATATATATATATATATATATATATATACACATGCGTGCATACACACACACACACACACACACACACACACACACACACACACACACACACACACACACACACACACACACGTGTGTTTGTGTGTGTATATCTGTTGCTGGTGCCTGAATGTGTAAACAACAAGATACTTATTTGTAGAGGCAGTATGCAGAAGGTTCATAGGTTCATAGGTTCATAGGTTCGTACTAGGCTATCTGCCCTAGGGCATTGATAAGCCTAGCCAGAGTGTGTGTGGCTTTCACCACCCCTTAGGATGAGAATACTACGCCCTTTTAGGGTTTAGTTTACTGTGCCTCTGTCTAGTAGTGACACAGAGATGACCCCCGGGGTAAACCTATGATCTCCCATCCACTTGTCGAGATTTCTCTTGAATAGAGTCAGTGAGGGGCTCTGCCTAACATGGACTGGGATTCTGTTCCAGAGTGTAGGGAGCCTCTGGGTTATGAATCTGTCCCTCCAGCACGTCCTATTTATTTCTGTGTTGAGGTTTAAGTCTCTTGTTCTCGTGGCTCTGATGGATTTGGATTTTCTGAGGTGGAGCATGTCCATTAATTCCGGATTGGACATGGCCTTGTACGTCAGGCACAGATCACCTCTGAGTAGGCGGTATGCGACTGAATAGAGCTGGAGTTTTTCAGTCGGGCAGCATATGACATATGTTTAAGACCCTTTATCCTCTTGGTGAGGAACTTTTGGGGTCTTTCCAACTGCTGCAGGTGTCGGGTGAGATACATCCTAAATGGGGCATTGTACTCAATCATTGGCCTGATAAGAGAAGAGTACAGGGGCACAATGACCTCTCTTGATCTAGATGTGAAACCCTTCATGATAAGGTGGGCAATATAGAAGGTCTTCCTAACCACTTTGGCAATGTGAGTGTCAAATGAGAGGTTACTGTCAACCTGGGTCCCTAAGGTCCCTGATTACCTCTTCCGTACTTAATGGGTTACCACCTATGTGGTAATTTGTCGGTACCTTGTTTTTCCCAAAGGGTATGACTATACATTTTTTGGCGTTCAGCTTAAGGCCATGGCTCTGGCACCAATTATTCGTTTCTATGAGGCCTCTCTGAAGGATGTTTGTGTCCGCTGGAGTATCAATTATGGCGCCCAGTTTGCAGTCATCTGCGAACTTTGTCAGCCACAATCCTCCTATGTTTGCCTGTACCTCGGAAAAATAAATGCCGAACAAGAGGGGTCCCAGGACTGAGCCCTGTGGGACACCGCTTGTGACTGGCTTAGAGTCTGACATAGCTCCAGCAACTCTGACCCTGTGGGTTCTGTCCTTGAGCCAGTTTGCAACCCATCTTGTGACATATGGGTTTACATTTAAGCTGGTGAGTTTGTCTATGATGCCCGAGTGGGGTATTGTGTCAAAGGCTTTTGCAAGGTCAAGGTAGGCTGTGTGAACTGCCTTACCCTCATCAATGGCCTTAGTGACTGTTTCAAAAAAGTCGACCAAGTTCAAAAGGCAGGATCTGCCCTTGACAAAGCCAAATTGGGTATGATCCAATGTCTGTAGGTCCCCAATGTCTTTGTTTATGAGTTCCATAATGATCCTCTCCATAGCTTTGCAAACCAGGCTCATCAAGCTTATGGGGTGGTAATTTCCAGAGTCCGTAGAAGCACCGCCTTTGTGAAGTGGGACCACTGTTGCCGTACGCCACTCTTTGAGTGCGTATCCTGTAGTAAGGCTAAGATTAAACAGCAGCCTTATGTGTGGGTTTAGTTCCTCTTGGAGTTCATGTAGCACACAGCCTGGGACACCATCCGGTCCCATTGATGCTGTGTTTTTAGCTTTAGAGAGGGCGGCTCTCACCTGGGCATCTGAGATGTTAGGGAGGCTACACTCTGCTGGGATAGTTATTTCTCCTTTGGGGAGGGAGGAGAAATTTTCACGAACCTGTCTGCCAGAATGTTGGCAATGTCAGTGGGTTCAGTGTATTTTGTGTCATTTTGGACTAACTCTGAGCATATCTGGGAGTTTCCACCCAGGTTTCTAACATAGCTAAAGAAGGCCTTGTGATTGTCTTTTGTGTCTTTGCGATTTTTCTCTCAAAGTTGGCCTTGGATGATTTTATGAGTGATCGTAGTTTTTGCTAGTACTGATCAGAGATGCCTTCCCTTTTAGGGATTTTGCTCTGTCATGTAGTAGCTTCCTCCTCCTGTTGTAAAGTTTGTTTATGGCTGGGGTCCACCAGACCGGCACCTGCCTTTGGGGAATGGGTCTTGGTTTTATTTGGGATTGCATGATCCATGCATTCTTGAAGGTGCCCATAGAAGGCATTTGCAAAGGATTCAGCAGTGTGGGTTGTGGTTTCCACTGGCCCAGGGGCCTTGAAGGATACCACTTCAGTCTTAAGAAGTGTGAAGTTGTCTTTTGAGAAGTTCTTCACTGTGGTCTTTTGTGCAGAGGGTGGGCGGCGGATGTGGATTTCCAGTGAGATTAATTTATGGTCTGATCTTACCAAAGAGGGATATACTTCCGGTGTGGAGCATTTTGTCCCCATGTTTGTGATGATCAGGTCTAGTATATTGTCTCCTCTTGTGGGAATGGTGACTAGTTGTTCCATTGCATTTGAGTTTATAAATTCTAGGAACCTTTGGGCTAGGGTGTTGGGGCTTGAGTAATGTTCCCAGTCTATGTTTGGGTAGTTGAAGTCTCCCAAAATGATGGTATTTGGAGAGACATTCATACTCTCCAGTGTCTTCAGGAAGGCTGTGTGGGGATGTTCATCGTGCATACAGCTGCAGTAATCACAGATGGGTTTTCAGCCGTCAGGCGGTCCCTCGGTCGGCCGAATTCCAAAGTCTTGGTCCGCGTTGTTGTCGCACTCTTCTGACGTCAGGAAGGGCAGAGTATATAAGACACAGCCGACGCCATGTTCTTCAGTCTTTTTTGGCGCGCGGTGCCCGAAGCAGAAGCAGTTCGCAAGTGCCGGTCGGCCAGCTCCTGAATTACGAAAATATTTGGAACCGAAGTCTTCATTAAAGCTAAGTACCCGTTGGGAATCTTTTCTTGCCTCAGACCGATGTCAGAAAAAGTTAATAATTGTATTTCTTGTGGGAAGCAAATACCGCATAAGGATTTCCATTCCCTTTGCATACCTTGTTTGGGCCCAGACCACGGCGTCTCGGGCTGTCGCTTTGCGCTACCTTCAATAAGCACTATCAAGCGTCGGGCGGAGTTCGCCCAACACTTTTTGGTAAAGCTTTTGACTATAAAATGTCGCCGGACACTCCGACTACCGTTTATCCAAAAGCAAGGAAAAGGACCGACATGCGAGGCCCGGTCTCCACCGACACCACGCCGAAACAGGCTCCACGTGGTCCGGTTCTCAGTGAGACGCCTTTGCAGTCCCTGACTACCGACGACACTCCTTCGGCGGTGTCTTCTGTACCCGAGACCGCTGGGTCATCGGCCCTTTCTCAGACTACAACCGAAGCCCCAGCTTATGTCGAGCCTACTAATGTGGACAGATCTACTTCCACCCATGGTGTATTTAGGCCTTCATCCTCTTTTTCTATTAAGGCCTTTACTAAATCCAAAGCAGCCAGGCATCACACTAGGCCTGCTGCACAAGGCCCATCTCCTGGACCCATGCCTAAGAAACAGATGCTTAAAATGGCTGAGGACCTAATAACTCTTATCAGAGGTTCACAGCCCCCTCCTGACAAGAGACCCAGAGTGGAGGAAGAATCCCCCTCTTCTGATCAGGGATCCATTTTATCAGAGCATTCTGATACTGAGGAAAACTCTTATTCCCTTTTGAGGATTCGGATGCAGAGCAGTCTATTCCTTCTGTATCCCCCCCTGAGGATTTTTCTTTTGGGGAAACCTTGCACACCTTGAGGGAACACTTCCATTGGGAAGGCCAAGACTTTTCAGACTCTAAGAAAAGACTTAGGGAATTTCTTTGGTTACCTCAGCACAGACCTCTGGCTATTCCCCCTGTTTTGGAGGTACTGGATGATGTCTATTCGGAGGCTTGTTTTAATCCTGATTCACTGCCTCCTGCACCAGTTAAGCCTGATAGATATTACAGAGTACCCAGTTCTCACCAATTTCTCTACAAAGGCCATAATGCTGACCCTGAAACCATTTCACAAGGCCCTAAGGGAATAAAGGCCTCCACTGCCAAGAATCCACTTCCTGCAGAAAGGGAATCTAGATCTCTAGAAAGGTGGGGTAAGAAGGTTTATACCTCGGCCACCCTAGCCATGAGGGCCTTAAACTGCCAGTTTCATATGATTAAATATCAACAGTTCCTGTTATCACAATTAAAAAACAAAATGTCTCAACCTGAACAACCAGATTTAAAAGAGTTACAGGATATGATGCATAGTGCAGAACAAGTGGGTAAACACACTTTACAATGTGGTTATGATGCCCTAGAGGCCTCCAGTAGAGCGGCTGCCACAGGATCAGTCATTCGCAGACATGCCTGGCTTAGGGAACAAAATCTGCCTGATCATGTGAAAGCAAAACTTCTTGATGCACCTTTACAAAAGGATGTCCTTTTTGGTACTAATACTGAGGATATATTACGAAAAATGGAAGAGAAAGCCAAATCTATGCAAACTGTCAAAGCTTTCTTACAGGTCCAGCCACCACGATTTAGCAGGAATTGGCCATCAAAAAACTGGTCCTTTCCAGCCACTGACAAGCCCCAAAGAGGCAGATACAGACGCGGAAGGGGCAGAGGGCAATCACAAGGGTCATACAGAGGCAGACAATGGCAATCTCCAGCACCAAGAGATGGTGAAGACAGTGCACAACAATACAGGAAGCAAACTCAATGACTCCCTCATTTCCATGCCAAGCAAGTCTCAGCTGGCAGCACCTTTGGGAGGGAAACTAACATTATTTGCAAGCAATTGGCATATTGTCACAACAGACAAATGGATACTGGACATTATAAACAGAGGCTACAAGTTTCAATTTCACACTCTTCCAAAAATGAGAGGCATGCCAAACCTACCACAAAATCAAAGGGTAGAGGCACAACTGCAAATTTCAAAGCTCCTAAACATGAGGTCTATACAAAAGGTACCTACGCACCAACAGGGTCAAGGTTTTTATTCAAGACTTTTCCTGGTACCAAGAAAAGGAACCGACTGGAGACCCATTCTGGACTTATCCATCTTAAACACATTTCTACTCGTACCAAAATTCAAGATGCTCACATTACAGCAACTTCTTCCCATGCTGGGCAAGGAGTTTTGGCTGGTAACATTGGACCTCAAGGAGGCATACCTGCATGTCCCAATCAGACAAAGCTGCAGAAGATACCTCAGATTTCTTGCAGGTTCAATCCACTATCAATTCTCTGCATTGCCCTTTGGCTTATCTACTGCGCCCAGAGTATTCACCAAGTGCCTGGCATCAGTGATTGCCTATTGCAGACTTCAAGGGATACAAATTTACCCTTATCTGGACGACTGCCTGATCCAAGCGGACAGCAAACATATACTACTGGAACATCTGGCATATGTGACACGGTTACTGCTTTCTCTGGGATACACCATCAACAAGGAGAAATCAAAGCTAACACCTTCTCAGAAAATAACCTTCCTGGGTGCCAGCTTGGACACAAACACCCAGATGGCATACCTTACGCCAGAAAAACAAGGGCAATTATCTCAGTACTTCAAAATACTAGCAAAAAGTACCAGGCTTACTGCAAGGAAAATCCTGCAGGCTCTGGGATTCATGGCATCTTGCATTCTTCTAATCCCGTGTGCAAAGCTGCTTATGAGGAAACTTCAATGGTACCTAAAAAATCTATGGTCTCAACACAGTCACAGCTTGGAAGCATTTATTCCAATAATTCCCTGTCTACAAAAGGAATTCCTATGGTGGGCCCAAGCATGTCAAGTAAACACAGGCCTCCCATTCTGCAAGCCTCAAGCAAAACAAGTCATAACCACACACGCCTCAGATTACGCCTGGGGGGGCGCACATGAAAGACAGGTGCATTCAGGGCAGATGGTCCCAAAAGGAAAAGCACCTTCACATCAATCAAAAAGAAATGCTAGCAGTAATAAATGCATTTACAGCTTTCAAGGACTTCCTGCATCCAGGACAATTGCTCATAAGAACAGACAACACCACAGCAATGTGGTACATAAACAAACAAGGGGGAACTCACTCATACCCCTTGTGCAGACTAGCCATGACTCTTTGGAACTTGGCTCTGGAAAGACAAATCGAACTTCAAGCACAGTACTTGCCAGGGATGGAAAACACACTGGCAGACACTCTGGGCAGAAATATGACAGATCCACACGAATGGAAGCTACATCCACAGGTGTTTACAGAGATAGTCCAAGCGTGGGGGAGGCCAGATATAGATCTTTTTGCCTCCCACAGAAACCATCAATTGAAAAGGTTTTGTTCAAGGACCTTCCATCCAAAGGCCTGGAAAGTGGGCCCTTTCATTCAGTTGGACAACATGGACAGTTTATGCATTCCCACCTCTGCCTCTTCTGCCCAAGGTGCTTTTGAAAGCAAGAACAGACAAACCGAGGATGATACTGATTGCTCCAGACTGGCCAAGGCAACACTGGTATCCACTCCTGAGGAGCCTAACACATACTCCTCCCTGGTCCCTGCCTCTAATACCTCTTCTGCTGACGCAGAACAACTACAAAACCCTTCACAGCCAGCTGAAAACACTCAACCTCGCTGCATGGAAAATTCCTTAACACCACATCAAACTCTACTCTCCAAGGAGGTGCAGGATGTCATTTTGGAGGCCAGAAGACCATCTACTAGAAAAGCTTACTCCGCAAAATGGAAGCGGTTTTGCTGTTGGAATGAGAAAAGAGGGCAGGACCCTAGAAAATTGAACTTGCCTCAGGTTTTACAGTACCTGGCTGAACTACTGAGCAGTGGACTTTCATTTTCTTCAATCAAAAATACACGCCTCAGCCATTTCTGCAGAATTCAACACGGATCCTCCTTTATTCTCACACCCACTCTTACGGCAGTTCCTCAGAGGGCCTAAGAATATAAGACCGCCAAGGAAACAACCAATACCAGCCTGGGACCTTAATTACATACTAGAAAAATTAACATTGCCTCCCTTTGAACCTGCTGCTTCAACAGATCTACAATATTTGTCCTGGAAAACAGCTTTCCTTCTGGCCATCACTTCAGCTCGTAGGGTTTCTGAACTACAGGCCCTCATGGCGGTGCAGCCCTTCCTCATCTTCCATCAGGACAGGGTTTCCCTTCGTACCAACCCATCTTTTATGCCTAAAGTGGTATCTAGGGTAGCCTTAAACCAAGCCATACACCTTCCTACCTTTTATCCTAACCCTCAAAACAAAGGGGAAAGGCTGCTTCACTCTTTAGACATCCATAGGCAGCTACGTTACTATTTGGACAGAACAAAGTCCTTCAGGAAATCAGACCAACTTTTTGTGTCCTATGTCAGGGGCTCCAGGAAACCAGTTACCAAACAGACCATTTCCAAGTGGATTGGCCACTGCATACGTTTTTGTTACTCCTATCATAGGAAACCTGTCCCTACTGGTATCAGATCTCACTCCACCAGGGCCACAGCCACCTCTACAGCCTTCCTCAGAGGTGTGCCTACTAAGGATATCTTGGAGGCAGCCACTTGGAGTTCTGTACATACCTTCACAAAACACTACCATCTGCCCTTATACTCCAGAACAAGAGCAGGCTTTGCCACTGCTGTTTTGCAGGGCATTCTGGCTCAACCCAGTTCCTCATAGTACCTACCACCCTATGCATAGCTTTGGGACTCTACCCATCTGTGATTACTGCAGCTGTATGCACGATGAACATAGTACAGTTTGTACCTACCATAAATGTAGATGTTCGAGTGCTAATACAGCTGCAGTACAGGTCCCTCCCTCCTTCCCTCTTGGTAAGGCCATGGGGCCTAAAAACCTCTTCATACCTCCTGACTGGGTTATCCTGCTATGTTTTATTTGCTTGCATTTGTGGATTAGCTTTATTTATGTATTGCCTTCCTTTTGGGGGCACCTGACATCTGGGGCAAGAAAGACTGAAGAACATGGCGTCGGCTGTGTCTTATATACTCTGGCCTTCCTGACGTCAGAAGAGTAAGCGACAACAACCGACGCCGGACCAAGACTTTGGAATTCGGCCGACCGAGGGACCGCCTGACGGCTGAAAACCCATCTGTGAGTACTGCAGCTGTATTAGCACTCGAACATCTACATTTATGGTAGGTACAAAACTGTACTTTCCTGAGTTTGAGAGGGTGGTCTGTAGCATGCTATAAACTGTAAGGCAGTTTTGCCTATGGTTAGTTGCACCTGGATAGTCTCCGATGCTTCGTGTGTTGCCACTAACCTGGAGGTGTGGGTATCTTTGATGAAAATGGATACTCCCCCTCCTTTTGTGGTTTGGTCTAAGTTTTGGGGCCGGAAAGCATGATATGAGGTAAAACCTGATAGTGCTGGGGTGCTCTCTGGAGCCTTGAACCAGGTTTCAGTCACTGCACAGACATCGATGTTCTCCATACTGAGGAGGGCTTGAGCGTGCATCTTGAGGTTTAGACTTCTGGCATTGAGCAGCATTACCATTAGTTTTTTCCACTTGTGTTTTCTAGGAGGTAGGTTTGTCATTTGAGCCTTGCCTAAAAAGGCACTATGGGGTGGCAAGAGCCTTGGCCAATATCCGGAAGCCCAGGGTGACAGGTGCAAGCCATCCCTTGAAGCAGCGTGGCTTGTCAAGCATGTCATCCCAAGCAGGCAGACATTGGATCCCCTTAGAATGACACCAGTAATTAAGCCAATTGTTAAAACTGATCATTTTGTCTTTGTACTGTGGCATCATTCTTGGTGAGGGTAAGATGCTGCTCAGGGTCAGGGTCATACCGGCCTGGGCTACATAATCAGAGAGCTCCTCTATGTCTCTTTTCATGTAGTCCAGGGAGGTACATCTCAGGTCGTTCACACCAGCATGTACAATGACTGAGTCATATTTGTACTTGCTGTGGAGTGACCTGAGTGCTTGTGTTATGTGGGATTCTAGCTCCCGACAGGCAGCTTACTGTGACCTTTTCCTTGTTCAGTCTGGTGAGCGGGACGTCAGTGTGTCTGACTATGGAGTCACCTATTACAAGTGTATCTGGCATGTTGTTTGGCCTTAAGGGCTGTGACTGTTTAGCACACTGACTTTGTGAACTATGTGTTGCATGTGCTATGTCTTGAGGTGGTGGTTGCTTGGGTGTCTGTTTTGGAGGCCTCTGTTGTTTTGGTAGATTTTTAATCAGCGCCTCCGAGTATGTTTTTGTGTGTTTATGTGCTTATTTTGCAGTTGTGATAGTTCTATGTGAGACTGGGTTTGTGGTGTGCGTGGTTACCTTCTCCTCCTGACTGGTCTTGCCAGTACTGAATTGAGAGAGCTCAGCCTCCAGTTTGGCTATATAGTTGCATCTCTCGCATATATTTGTATTTGTTGGGAGGAGGAGAGGGTTGTCTGTGTATATGAGGCAATTGTAACATTGCCTCAGGATTCCCAGATTCACCAGCTGAACAGGAGAGGACGCCAGCAACTGACCCTTCGACATGCTAGAAATAATGAAAAAGATTGCTGTGTAACTGAGTCAGAAAGGACCTATAGGGAAATGGGTACTCAACAGAATTTAGGTGAATGAAGTACTTTCTTTTGTTTAAGAGTGCTTTACCTGTGTAAAAAATGCTTTAGGAGCAAGTGCTGAGCTTTTCAGATAGAGAATAGGCTGTTTAGATTGCAAGTAGAACAGTTCTAAGGGAAAAATTGAAGAGCAGACTTGGCGGAGCCAGAAAAAGTTTAAAATTGTTTAACCAAGTTTAACCTTGTTTAACCGGCGCTATGCGACCAGCATAAAAAGCCGTGCAAACGCGGATTTTAAGCAGTGAACTACAAAACAGATAGGAATGGTCCCAAACAACCAATTACTACAGCTTCTTGTGCTGAGGTCACTTCCCCCAAGGACAGGTAGGCTGCTCAAGGCTCCCCACTCCCACTGGTGAGCAAAGAAACTTCCTTCTATCCAAGTAAGGTAATGGACAACACAGGAACTACACCACAGCCCAGAATACAGCAATGCCTGTATACTGGTCTAAACTAGTCGAGGAAGGCGGGAAAACAAGGATTTTTTTTTGTTTTTTTGGTAGAAACACACAGAAAATGCAGAGACAGTGATAAATTAGTTACACAGGCTAGCGCACTTTAGTGGGCAGCCTCCACAGTTAAATTAAACAAACAAACAAGCAAACTTTCGATCAAATTCGACTAAATGTAACTTTAAGTGCAGATTTTAAAATAAATGCAGTAATCAGTAAAAAAAACAGTTCAGGCTAGTTCAAAGTAAGCAACAGAAGCTATTTCCAGTGAAAAAAAGCAAAGATACTTAAATCCAGAATGTAGTCGCTTGTTTGAGTTCCATGCTGCTAGGACCACTCTGTAAACCCACGTGGAGCTTGTCTGAGCAGTATAGCCAGAAAAAAGCAGAGGCGGATTTTAAGCAGTGAACTACAAAAGACCTAGGAATGGTCCTAAACAACCAATTACTACAGCTTCTTGTGCTGAGGTCACTTCCCCCAAGGACAGGTAGGCTGCTCAAGGCTCCCCACTCCCACTGGTGAGCAAAGAAACTTCCTTCTATCCAAGTAAGGTAATGGACAACACAGGAACTACACCACAGCCCAGAATACAGCAATGCCTGTATACTGGTCTAAACTAGTCGAGGAAGGCGGGAAAACAAGGATTATTTTTTTGTTTTTTTGTTTTTTTGGTAGAAACACACAGAAAATGCAGAGACAGTGACAAATTAGTTACACAGGCTAGCGCACTTTAGTGGGCAGCCTCCACAGTTAAATTAAACAAACAAACAAGCAAACTTTCGATCACATTCGATTAAATGTAACTTTAAGTGCAGATTTTAAAATAAATGCAGTAATCAGTAAAAAAACAGTTCATGCTAGTTGAAAGTAAGCAACAGAAGCTATTTCCAGTGAAAAAAAAGCAAAGATACTTAAATCCAGAAGGTAGTCGCTTTTTCGAGTTCCTTGCTGCTAGGACCACTCTGTAAACCCACGTGGAGCTTGTCTGAGCAGTATAGCCAGAAAAAAATGCCCAGAGGCGGATTTTAAGCAGTGAACTACAAAAGAGCTAGGAATGGTCCCAAACAACCAATTACTACAGCTTCTTGTGCTGAGGTCACTTCCCCCAAGGACAGGTAGGCTACAAAATGTGCATATAGGTGCCCTTTTTGCTAAATCATGGTGCAAAGTGGGTGACTCCTGAAGCAGTTGTCTGCCAGTATTTTTATTGATTGCTTGTCTTTAAATTATTGTTTTTTTTTGTTTGTTTTGGAAGTCCTTCATGTGGTGTAAAAGGTACACATGCACTTGCAGTACACTGATGCTGTGTTTTGTGTCCTAATGCAAGGTCAGCTCCTGTCCTAATACTGGTTAAATCAACATAATGTCCTAGCACTGGTTATGTCAGCATGATGTCCTAATACTGGCCACATCATCATGATGTCTTAACAACAGTTAGATCGGGTCAACTTCATGTTGTCGAAGGCCGATAATATCGAAGCTGATATTGTCGACACCAGATTAGGGAAAGCAAAAACATTGAACGTTTAAACGGAAATCTCTGTAAGGCATTTTTTTTTATCTTTCGATGTTTCAGAATTCGATGATATGGTGTCGACCATATCAGATTTGATATTCTGAAACTTCGATAAGATAATATAGACGTGTTAGATCATCATTGTGTTCTAATACTAAGTAGTCAGCATGGTCTGTTAGTACCGGTCACACTGTCAGTGTCCTATTACTGGTTAGGTCAGCATAGTGTCCTAATATTGGTCACATTGTCAGTGTCCTAATACTTTTTAGGTTAGCATGGTGTCCTAATACTGGTTACACTGTCAATGTCCTAATGCTGGTTAGGTCAGCATAGTGTCCTTATACTGGTCACACTGTCAGTGTCCTAATACTTTTTAGGTAAGCATGGTGTCCTAATACTGGTTACACTGTCAGTGTCCTAATGCTGGTTAGATCAGCATATTGTCCCTAATACTGGTCACACTGCCAGCATCCTAATACTGGTTTGGTTGGCATAGCATTCTAAAACTGATTACGATAGCATAGTATCCTATACTGGTTAGGCGGCATGATGTCTATATACTGGTCACAGAACAATGATCAATATTAATATTAATATTTACCAAATCAATATTAAGTATAATGTTATTAAGATTAAGAGACTCCATTGCCTACATCTTATGGTCTAGGCCTAATGTTTGATCATCCAGACTACTCATTGATGAATGATGACTTATATTACAACTGCTTTGATAGCAGAAGGAGAAATAAATATGCATAGTTTGTCTTTTAAGTTTATTTAACCCTCTATTTCCCTTCCAGCCCCACTTTCCCTTTCACCATGATCCTGTTATATATTCCTTAGATACACCTGAATTAAGGATAGTGAAGAGTACTGGCCAAAGTAGTAACTTCTGCAGGACAGCAGTTGTTACTTTCCTTACTCCAGACATCAACTCTCTAATCACAACTTTCCTGATTTTTGACCCTACTTCAAGACCTTCTCACTATTCCAGAAGTTGAATATGTAGAACAGAATAAAAGGATTTGATGAAGCCAAGGTGGACTGCATCTTCTGTTATTCTCTGTCAAGACCTCCTGCAACCCATTAATCAAACTGGATCAGGTTTCATGGATAGCTCATTCAAGTCACGAACCCAAGTTTATTGCTGTCATGTAGATTGTTTCCTCCTCTGAAAGCAGCCAGCCTTTCTGTCAGGATTTTGTCACTTTTTATTTTTCTTCACTGGGTCTAAAAGACCCATCTTAGCCTCTCCTGGGCTCAGCTCAACTCATGTCTGGAGCCAGTAAAGAGATAAAGGATGGTGGTGCAGCAAAATACTGCTGCCACGGAGTGTGCACTAACTCCTGCCACCACATTTCAGCCTTGTGAGCTCCACAATCACTGTCACTGGGAGGTGTATGTGCACTTCCTCTACCATTTGACTAAGTGTTTCATTGCTTTAGCAGCAATGAGTTCACCAGGCACATAGCACTGCTTTATTGCAACCAGAGAAGGCTGCTCCATCCGCCAATTATGGGTGAGCTGATGTCAGACACATGCCCATCTCCCAAAGCCTCTCTAGTGCTGCTAGTTGAACACTATAGACCTTTAGTTCCCTAGATTTAGCTTGTTTCTCCTCCCTCTTCTAGTGGCACCATATATATTGTTCTTCAGTTCTCAGGCAACACACTGTAAGCATACTGGCCAAATTCCTGAGGGCCCTGAAAGGCAGCCCATTTGGTCTGTGCACTTTATTCTTCCTGAGAGCAGTTAGTTAACCATTCACCTCTTATAGGTTCTTAAGTTCATAGGTGTGTACTAGGCTAATGTCCCTGGAGCCTTTACGAGCCTAGCCCATACGATTACCCTGGCATCATGGTACCTGACCTTAGTTCCCAGTGGCTTTGTCGAGTAGAGCCACTGGAATGATCCTCAGGGTGAATTTTCTATTTCCCATCCACTCATCAAAATTTCTCTTGAAGAGGGCCAGTGAGGTGCTCTTTTTGACATGTATGGGAAGTCTATTCCATAGCATGGGCAGTCTCTGGGTTATGAACTTGTCCCTCCAGCACGTTCTGTTGATTGTGGTAATGAGGTTGAGGTCTCTGGAGCATGTGGTGCAGAGGGATTGGGATTTCTTTAGATGTAGCATTTCCAACAGAGCTGAGTCAGACATGGCTTTGTAAGTCAAGCAGAGATCGCCTCTAAGTAGGTGATACGAGACAGAGAATAGTTGGAGTTTTTTGACTCTGTCCATATAGGACAAGTGTTTAAGGATCCTCTTTGTGAGGTACTTTAGCGGCCTCTCCAGTTGTTGCAGGTATCAAGTGAGGTACATGCCAAATGGGGCATTGTACTCAATGACTAGCCTAATGAGGGAAGAGTAGAGGGAGGCAATGACCTCTTTCTTCCTGGATGCAAAACCCTTAATAATGAGATATGCCACATAGAAGGACTTTCTGACCACAGTGGCAATGTGGTGGTCAAAAGAGAGGTTGCTGTCAACCTGTGTTCCCAGATCTCTTATAACGCCTTCTGTGTTCATTGGACAACCATTGTTGTGGTAATTCATGGGGACCAGGTTTTTCCCAAAGGGGCTGATGACACATTTTTTGGCATTGATCTTAAGGCCATGGTTCTGACACCAGTCGTTGGTCTCAGTGTGGCCTTTCTGTAGGATGTCAACATCACTTGGGGAGTTAATAATAGCGCCCAACTTGCAATTGTCTGCGAACTTTGTCAGCCAGAGTCCCTTTGTGTTGGCCTGGACTTAAGAGAAGTAGATACCAAACAGGAGAGGACCTAGGACTTAACACTGTGGGACTCCACTTGAGACCAGTCAGTAGTCTGACTTGGAGTTAGTTACTTTCAAACTGTGGGTACTGTCTGTGAGCCAGTTTGCAACCCACCTAGTGATATAGGGGTTGATGCCTAGCTTAGTGAGTTTTTCTCTGACTCCTGAGTGGGGAATGTTCTCAAAGGCCTTGGCCAGATCAAGGTAGGCTGTATGAACCACCTTGCCTTCATCCACAGCTCTGGTGTCTGACTCAAAAAAGTCGACCAGGTTGAGCAGGCTTGATCTACCCTTCACAAAACCAAACTGTGTGGGATCCAGAGTTTGGAGATTCCCTATATCTTTGTTTATTAGGTCTGTGATGATGTGTTCCATAGCTTTGCATATCAGACTCGTCAGGCTAATGGAGCGATAGTTCCCAGGTAATGTAGTCACTCTTCCATTGTGGAGAGGGATGACTGTAGCAGTGCGTCATTCAGTAGGGACAAAGCCTGAGGTGAGGCTGTGATTGAACAGGGCACACAGGTGAGGTGCCAGTTCACTCTGTAGTTCATGCAGAACACAGCCAGGGATATTGTCAGGTCAGCTGTATTCTTGGCCTTGGACAGTGCTGTTTTAACCTGTGCAGCAATAATGCTGGGTGACTAGCAATCTACTGGTATTGTGATTGGTCCCTTGGGGGGAGAGAGGGGTAAAGTTGGCACTGAATCTGTTGGCCAGTATATTGCCAATATCTGTTGGTTCGGTATAGGAGGTACCATTGTGCAGTACCTCAGAGCAAATCTGGGTATTGCCATGGAGATTCTTTACATAACTATAGAAGGCCTTGTGGTTGTCTTTACTATCTGCTGCAGTTCTTTTTTCATAGCTAGCTTTAGAGGATTTGATGAGGGATCTCAACTTTTTTTTGAGGCTAATAAGGGAGATTTTCCAGTCTTGGGACTTCATCTTATTCCGCATCAGTTTCCTCCTTTGGTTGTAGAGTTTGTTTATGGCAGGGGACCACCAGATTGGCTTCCTTTTTTTGGAGGAGAGCATCTTGGTTCTATTCGGTATGGTGAGATCCATGTATTTGTGTACGTGTTTGTACAGTGCATTGGTGTATGATTTGGCGGTCATGCAACTATTCGCCATTTTCATGGGTGCTGTGAAGTTATCCACCTCTGTGTTTAGGAGCCCAAAGTTAGCTTTGGAGAAGTTTTTCATGGTGGTTACCTTTGAGGGGTGGAGGGATGTGGATTTCCAAGGTGATTAGTTTGTGGTCGGATCTAACCAGGGAGGAGTTGACTATTGGTGCAGAGCAATGGTCGCCCATGTTAGTAATGAGCAGATCAAGGATGTTGCTACCTCTAGTGGGGGTAAGAACGAGCTGGTCCAGGGCATTGGAATTAATGAATTCCAGGAAACGTTGGGCAAGTGTATTGGTACATGAGTAGTTTTCCCACTTAATGGAGGGGTAGTTGAAGTTGCCCAGTATGAGAGTGTTAGGTTGGACCCTAATATTCTTCCTCTTTATTCTGGTGTATGCCTACTACTGTGTTCAGTTTAACAAACTTATCCCTCTCAGAGCCTGGCACTCTCCCATTTAATTCACAATTGTCTGTCAGTTTGCCCCAAAGGTTTATGACTCTATGCAGGTAGAACTAGAGGCTGCTTTAATCCTGGGTATGATTCCTGTAGCCTATACTTGCCTTCTTTGTAACTCTGAGCAATTCACTTCAGGCATTGCTCCTGATTCACCACTGCAAAGGGACAGTGTGCCCACTGGGTTTTGAATATTTTTCCTTTGTGAAGACTGAAGCAAAGTATTTATTCATTCACAATAAATAAATAATAAATTAATCATCTCCTATAACCTCTAATTTTTCCCATTCTCTATGATCTCTCCTCCATCTTTGTTCTGCCTGTCCTAGTCTACCGGTCCTTTCCTCCATTCTGTTAGATGTCTAAATAGCCCTCATTTTAAGTCATCTCCTTTTCAGTTTCTACTTTTACTCAACTCATTATCTTTGATACACTTCTAGCCTCACTGTGCTGTGCCTCTGTCAAGCTCCACCTGCCTCCTCAACCCTTCCTTCCTTCCACCTCTTGTATATCGTATCTTTTATACTAATTCATGCTATCTTACTATATTTAATTATTTAATTGTTTATTTATTTATTTCAGTTTGACCGGGGAAGTCCACTGGGCTTTTGAAAGGCCCATTTTCAGTGGAGGGCCGGGGAGGTAAGCTCTATGACACAGTTACAATTATAATAACAGTTACAAGTAAATTACAAGTCAATTAAGAATTAAAAATCAATAAATCAAAAAATCAAAAATCAAAAATATATCGCAGTAGTAAATTAGGTCCATCATTAACAGGAAAATGTGCAGATCAGTAGATATATAATACATGTTACAGTGCAGCTTAATGAGTTTAGTATAAGTAGGTGTTAGAGTGAAGTATAGGTGTAGTGATGGTGAAAGTTTGTTCTATCAGCAGACAGAACATATTTAAGTATAACCAAAGAAGAATTTATAATATAGAGGGTATGAAAGATGGGTAGAGTATATGTATAAATGATGGGTAATAGAGTGGAATCTCATGTGGGTGAAGAGCAGGGGCAGATCCATTTGGAGGATAGGTAGGAGTGAATGAGTGAAGGAGGGATTTGAAGTTGGTGGGATTTGGAGTGTTTCGAAGGGTGGGAGGGAGGGAGGTCCAAAGTTTGACTAGGGAGTAAGACAGCAGGAAATGGCCTGGGGGCCGAGAAGGTTTGTGGATTTGTAATAGATTTTGGTTTTCTGACCGAAGTGGGCAATTTGGAATGTAGGGGGAAAGAGTGGTGGAAGGAGCTAGACAGCTAGAAGGTTTGAAGATGAGTTTGTGAGATGTGGAGAGTTTAGTAGGTTTAGGTAGTTTGGTAACTCAAGCCATTGTAGGGGTTGGAGAGAAAGGCAGTGATGAGATGAGTATTTGGAGTTGGTGGCAAATTTACTGATTTTATTGTAGCAGGATTCTAACTTGGACTGTAAACTTGAGTTGGAGGTTAGTGAACAGGGGAGCACCATATGTAAGAGAGGGGAGAAGGCAGGTGGAGGCTAAGGTCTTTCTGGTTGCTGGAGTGAGGAAGCGGTTATGTCGGTACAAGAGTCCTAATTTCTGATGACTTTTTTTAATAGCAGTATTTATGTGGATGTCAAATTTTAGGTGATCATCAATAATGACACAGAGGAGCTTCGTGTGAGATGCAATTTCAATGGGGGTGTTGTTTTGAGTTAATATAGTGAAGGAGGAATTGTCAGTGGTAGAAGTTCTGGAGTGAGTAAGTACCATTAGTTTAGTTTTGGTCGAGTTTACGGCAAGGTGGTTGTTAAGCATCCAAGATTCTGTTTTTGAAAAGGCTGACTGCATTATTAATAGTAAGTTAGAGGGAGTGTCAGCAGTGCAGATGATAGTGGAATCATCTGCATACTGAATTATAGAAGAATTGGGGATGGAGAGATGAAAGTTATTAATGAAAATGTTGAATAGAAGGGGGTCTAGCACAGATCCTTGTGGTACACCAGTGGGCGTATGTACGAAGGAGGAAATAAGTGACTTCCATTTCACTGCTTGGTGTCTTTCAGAAAGGTAAGTAGAGAACCAAGATAGTGTAGAGGGAGAAAGGTTGAGAGCAGAGAGTTGGGATAAGAGTATGGGATGGGAGATGGTGTTGAAAGCTTTAGATAGGTCTAGGAATAAGGAAGATAACTAGTTTGCCACTGTCACAAGCTCAATTGATGGATTCAAGGAAGGACAGAAGAGCTGTAGTGGTACTGTGACTGAGGCGGAAGCCATGTTGGGTAAGGGTGAGGAGGTTATTGTGGATTAAATGTGACATTAGTTGAGTATGAATACATTTTTCTAGTATTTTTGAAAGTGGAGAGAGAATTGCAATGGGCCTAAAATTGGTGGTGTCATAGTTTTTACTGCCCTTGTAGAGTGGAATGATGAATGCATGTTTCCAGATGGGTGGGACTAGGGATTCTTGGATGGATCTATTTATTAAGATAGAAATAGGTAGAGCTATGTTGTCGGCCGCAAGTTTGAGGAAGAAAGGGGGCAAGTTATCTGGTGCAGAAGAGCAAGGTTTTAGTTGGGTGAGGAGTTTTTTTATTGTACTTGTGGGAACAGGGTTGAGTTTAAAGGAAGATGGGTATTCTGTGCTGTTAGAAGGATGTGAAGAGGGTGGGGTGACAGAGCTAGGAGGAGGGTTGGGGAAGGAGGTGGTTAGTTTAGCTATACAGTCCACAAAGAAGGAGTTGAATGATGTGTCAAGTTCAGAGAGGTTTGGATTGGGGCAAGGAATGTCTTTGTTACCAGGACAGAGGAGATAGTATTCCAGAACTGTCTTGGGTTGGAGGGGTGTGCAGATTGTAGTTTGGTGTAGTATGATTTCTGGTCTGTAGTTATTAGTTTTTTTATGGAATTTCGGAGCTGTTTGTATTCTAGTCGGGTAGTGGCTAATTTGTTTTTATGGAATTGCTTCCATTTTTTTTATCCGTTAGTAGCGTGGTTTGCTTGGTTTCTTTTGATAACCAGGGAGATATCGTAGATTTCACTCGTTTGGTACTGAGAGGAGCATGGTAATTAAGTAGATTCAGAAAGGTGTCATTGAAGAAGGTGGTAACATTGTTGAGGGGCAGGATTTTTAGGGGGGACCATTCGATAAGGTTAGACAATCCATAAATATTTGTGGGTTGAACTTAGAAAGGTTTTGGGTTTGGATATAGTGTTGCTGTTTTAGGAATAGAGATGGGTGCCAGTCTGCAAAGGTGGGTAGGTGATCGCTGATTGGGTCAGGGAGAGTACCAGAGGATGAGATTAGGTTGGGGTGGGATACTAATATCCAGTCAAAAGTGGTGCCTGAATCTCCATTTTTGTTAGGTCTAGTAGGGGGTATTAATTATCTGGGTAAAATTAAAGAGGTTGATTGCTTGAGAAGGAGATTGTGAGAATTATCAACCACCTTCCCCATTTCTAATATTTCCACAGTTAAGCTGTCCCTTCTTTCCATTATTTTAATTGTGAGAAACTGCTTGTATTATAACAGTATATTTTTCACAGCTGTATTTTTATTTGCTATATACAAGCTTGTATGTATTTCTAATGAATGTTCAACACTGTATATACCTTTGCATGCTATGTACATGCTATTTTCCGAAATTATGCTTATGTAAGCTATTGTAATTTTTCTCTCATGTATGTAAACTTACCTATATTTTGCATTCCTTCTGATATCATGTACCTGTATTTTAAGTGTATGTCAAAACTGGTGTTAAATATGGAGCTTTTTTCCCTAGGCCTCCACTGATAAAGAGTTTTACCCAAGTTGGACTTTTCCAATAAACAGAGATAGATAGATAGATAGATAGATAGATAGATAGATAGATAGATAGATAGATAGATAGATAGATAGATAGATAGAATGCTAGCCTCACATTCCCATGTAGCCATATTTATATTTTCTTCTTTTTAAATCTTTATCAGAACCTTGTTCATATCCCCGAGTACTTCCTCCCTGATCCCTACCCCTTCTCATAACTTATTTTCTCAATTTGCTCCCCATTTCCTAGTTCATATTTATCCCTTGATCCAAGATCAGAATAATCCAGTCCCATAACATTACACAGCATCATCTTTGTCATTCTATCCTTACTCTGGCCAATACTTTTAGTCACACACTGGCACAATCACTCTAAATCCATTCTGCTTTTCCCTTGATAACCATGGCTCCCACCATGGTTAGGACCACTCCTGAATTTTATCCTTTCTTGTTTCGTCATTCATTGGTTGGCTGTGACCTCGTGACCAATGTCTCAACTAACTTCTGCTCCCTCTCCACCTGGGACATCAGAATTGTCCAGTACACTCTTGGCAGATGTAGATTCCCCTTGAGTATTGCTCCCTTCTTCTCATTCCAGTCCTTTATTGTCTCCTGCAGTTTCCCATTCTGCTCCCTCAATATGCCTGGGGATGATGGACTGTATAACTCCGTCAGCTCCTTCTTCGTTTTCCTTAGTTACCAGGGCATTTTTAGTCAGGTTCTTTCTCTCTCAGCTCCCTGGCTCCCTTCATGGGGTGGTGTTACTCCTACTCTTTGACCTCATAGTTGGTTCCCTCCTTTATGTAGCTCACTGTTTCTCCTCCATCCAGCCTATATTTTTCTTTCTTAAACAGCCTAGACCAAAACACCTCCATATTCCACCCCCTTATCACTGGCCTATATTTCTGTTATACTTTGAAAGCTCACCTTCATTGTCACTGTTTACAGCTTCCCTGTATTTCTACTTGGACTGCTTGGATTGCATAGAAATACTACCTAAGCAATCTCTGAGTCACCCTTGTTTGTTTAATTATTATGTTCTCCATCCTTTTTTTTCCATATCTTCTGCCTAACCCATTTACTGTTTCTGTGGCAGTCCTTCACCCCTCAGTCTTACTTTAAAGATACAACCATCAAGACATACCTTTCCATCTTATGTCTAAGGAGCACTGCCTCTTCTCTGTTAAGATAGACATTGTCCCCAACACAGAGCTGGTCTGTCTACCAGGTCTCTCCCATCCTCCTCTCCAAGCCAAGTTTTTGCCTTGTCTACTATTGCAGACAGTAATTGTACTCCTGATCATGTCTTTCTTCAGTATATTTGCTACTGGCACATGTATTACTTCTGAGATTGCCACATGCAACCTTATTCTGTCATCTTTCTGCCACCTCCCTGTCCATGACTTCAACTGTTTTCTAAAAGAGGACATTGCTGTCTACATGGACCACAACTTACATCCACCTCTTTCCGTCGGTGACCATCTTGGTTATCTATGCCCTTGTTTTACTACATACAAGATCTGATAGACCTGTTTCATTGTATTTATTTATTGTATTTATATTTTTGACCAGTATTGTCTGGTTGGGTTAACAGCCCCTTTTCAGTGGGGTACTAGACACAAGAAGGCTGCATAAAAAACAATAAAACAATAACAAAATCAAATATAAATGCAAATAATACAATAAGTTTTAAACAAAGGGCAATAAAATTAGCAGTCGAACTATAAATTAAAACAATGACAGCTAAAATGTAGGCTATAAAATATGCATACACAGCTCAATGGATACATTTATTCTGGCCACTTTTTTCTCTCTTGCCAAGACTCTTAATGCCCCTTATTTCTGAGTCTCCAAGCAGCAAAACTCTCTTCTCTGCTGTAATCTTCTTCACCACCTGCCCCATGCTACTCTTCCTCCTCCTCCTCCTGTTTGTAGTCTTTCCTCATCAGCCTCCTCCAAGCCATCATAACTGTCTTTGCCTCTTGCTTCCATCCTTGTGCTGTGCTTGATCGTTTTTCCATTTTTTCCCATAATCTATACAGGCCATGTCCAATGTTGGACCCCTTTCATTTTCTGCTACTCCTGTCTGAGTGTGGCTTCCAGACCACTTCAGCCTTGCACTCTTTGTGGTATTTACTCCTGTACGGATAGCTGTAGCTCTATCTACCATAGGTCCATAGGTAAGTACTAGGCTAGCTGCCCCTGTAGGCAATTTTAAGCCTATCCAGTTTTCCTCAAAGGTGAGACTCAAGCCCTGTACCTTGTGTCTGCCAGGTAAACACCTTACCCATTATGACAACCCCCATCATTTCACAATGCTGTCTGCACCAACTGTTTTACTTTGGAATTCTTCTTCTTGTCCTCTGATTTGTGACTTCATCACTCACATTTTCCCTTCACCTTTCTCTGTCACCTCCCACTTGCGTATACCCCTATGGTGACCTCTGTACATGACCTTGTGTGTTTTATCTTTCAATTTACCCTCTCCCTTCCCATCCCATCTACTGTCCTCCTGGTACCTACTCTTCTACATGCCTACTCTGTCCCTTCTGACTTAAATAGCCAATGCACTAGCATCTCAAGCTCCCATGTCCTGCCTTGAATCTCCCTGTTCTCTTGTAGAACTCATATTCTGTATCACCCCAAAACTCTCTGGGCCAAAAGCTATCCCATATCCTGAACACGTCACAGATCTCCTTCCCACCCTTCTTATCCAGCCATCAGTGCTGCTTTCTTTCTCTTCTATTCTTGGATACAGACTTTTTTTCCTTTTCTTGTTTTTATTTGTATAGCTATATCTTTTCAGCATCTACCTAGGCCTTTCTACTTTAAGTATTATCCCAGATTTGCTAAGCAAATGCCAGACTGTGAATGGGGCATTTTGCATTTTTTTATTTTTTACATAATTTTATATTTTTTATATTTTGGACCATTCTTGCTTGCTTACTTCAAATGTTCTAAGGAACTCCCATCTCTGTCCTCTTGTCCCCTCCACCCTGTCCCCACTCCTCCCCACTGGCCTGGTTAACATGACCCTCCAACACTCTTGGCAATGGCAAGGCTCAGTCTGTCCGTTGGCAGGTTTATAATTGATTGGTACTTACCATATTTTATTTGGTGCTGCCATTGTCATGAAGAAGAAGTGTTTAAAAGATATTTCAGCCAAGAAAGAAACAATAATGTACTACTGACATAATGCTGCTGCTTGCTGCCCTGACAGGCTGTCCTAGTGCCCAAAGCACTCTGTGAAGACATGAACTGTGGACTGGCTGGTAAGTGAGCTCTCCGATGGTCCTGTTTCCTACTTTTATATGATGGAGGGGGGGACAAGTCTGACTGTCAGTTCTTAGACATCACAACCAGATGGTGACAAATGGCAGTATAGCTAATAGACTTAGTAACTTCTGCAAATTCCTGCAACTATTTTTGAAATTGTTTTCTTTAGCAACAGTAGACATTGTTATCAGGCTTAGTGGTCTCTTCGTAGTATTTCCATCTCTGTCAGGACTTGGGATTACTTTCAAATTCTTCCAGAAGCTTCACTTTCACATCACACTTGGCCTTGGTCAGCACTGGCACACACATGTGTGAGTAGTAATTTAAATTATTTGGGAGGGAATTCCATATTTGAGGTACTTCAACAAAGAAAACTATGGATAAAAATAACATTGTGTTTTCACTTATGAAAAGCATTCATTGCAGATCTATCTGGGTGTTCCTGGTAATGTTTTTCACTTCAATAGTCTTTATAATGATCTGTATTTGTCTTGGTGAATAAGTTTAAAGGTAAAAGTAAAAATCTGGAGTTTGGCTTTGTATTTATTGGGGACCAGTTAATGCCCAAAAGGGAACTGATGGTATGATGATGAATGCTGTTAGTGCATACACTCCGCAAGTTGGGTGCATGGTGGATAAGAAAGAAACATTTTGGAATGCATTGAATGAAATGGTGGAGAGTGTACCCAAGGGTGAAAGAGTGGTGAATGGAGCAGATTTCAATGGGCATGTTGGTAAAGGGAACAGAGGGGATGAAGAAGTGATGGGTAGGTATGGTGTTAAGGAGAAGAATGCAGAAGTCAGATGATAGTGGATTTTGTGAAAAAGATGGACATGGCTGTGGTGAATACATGTTTTAAGAAGAGAGAGGAGCGTAGGGTTCATAGGTTCATAGGTAAGTAATAGGCTATCTGCCCGAGGGCATCTATAAGCCATCCAGAATGTCTTGACTTTCGCTGCCCCCTTAGATTAATTCCCTGTACCTCTGTCCAGCAGAGCCATTAGTTCCCTGTGCCTCTGTCCAACAGATCCACTGCAGTGATCCCTGGGGTAAATTTTCTGTTTCCCATCCATTCGTCAAGGTTTCTCTTGAAGAGTGTTAGTGAGGGGCTCTGCCTAAAGTAGATTGGAATCCTGTTCCAAAGCATGGGGAGTCTCTGGGACAGGAATCTATCCATTCAGCACATCCTATTTATCGGATGTACAGGAGTGGAGGAAGATGCACACAGGTGGATTATATTCTATGCAGGAGGGCCAGTCTGAAGGAGATTGAAGACTGCAAAGTGGTGACAGGGGAGAGAATAGTTAGACAGCACAGGATGGTGGTCTGTAGGATGATGCTGGCAAACAAGAAGAAGAGAAGGAGAGTGAGGGCAGTGCCAAGGATCAAATGGTGCAAGCTGAAAAAGGATGACTGTAAGGTGGAGTTCAGGGAAGAGTTAAGAGAGGCACTAGGTGGCAGTGAAGAGTTACCAAATAGCTGGGCAGCCACAGCAGAGGTGGTAAATGAGACAGCTAGAAAGGTGGTTGGTCTGGACAGAGGAAGGAGGACAAGGAGACCTGGTGGTGGAATGAGGAAGTACAGGAGAGTATACAGAGGAAGAGGTTGGTGAAGAAGAAGTGGAATTGTCAAAGAGATGAAGAAAGTAGACAAGAGTACAATGAGATGAGGCACATGGTGAAGAGAGAGGTGGTGAATGCTAAGGATAAGGTGTATGGAGAGTTTTCTGAAAGGATGGACACTAAGGAGGGGGCAAAGGATCTGTACTGATTGACTAGATAGAGGGACCAAGATGGGAAAGATGTGCAGCAGCTTTAGGGTGATAAAGGAATAAAGGATAACAAAGGAAACATACTCACAAATGAGGAAAGTGTGTTGAGCAGTTGGAAAGAGTATTTTGAGGGGGTGATTAATGAAGAGAATGAGAGAGAGAAGGTTGGATGATGTGGGGATAGTGAATCAGGAAGTGCAATGGATTAGCAAAGAGGAAGTAAGGATAGCTATGAAGAGGATGAAGAATGGAAAAGTTGTTGGTCCTTATGACATACCTATGGAAATACTGAAGTGTTTAGGAAAGATGACAGTGGAGTTTTTAACCAGATTATTTAACAAAGTCTTGGAAAGTGAGATGATACCTGAGGAGTGGAGAAGAAGTATATTGGTACTGATTTTTAAGAATAAGGGTGATGTGCAGAGCTATAGTAACTGTAGAGGGATAAAATTGATCAGCCACAGCATGAAGTTATGGGAAAGAGTAATGGAAGCTATGTTAAGGGAGGAGATGATTAGTGAGCAGCAGTACAGTTTCATGCCAGGAAAGACCACTACAGATGCAAAGTTTGCTCTGAGGGTGTTGATGGAGAAGGATATAGAAGGTCAGAAGGATTGCATTGTGTCTTTCTGGACTTGGAGAAAACATATGATAGGGTGCCTAGAGAGGAGTTGTGGTATTGCATGAGGAAGTCGGGAGTGGTAGAGAAGTATGTAAGAATGGTACAGGATATGTACGAGAGTAGTGTGACAGTGGTGAGTTCTGCGGTAGAGAGTATTAGATGCATTTAAGGTGGAGGTGGGATTACATCAAGAATCAGCTCTGAGCCCTTTCTTATTTGCAATGGTGATGGATAGGTTGACAGACGAAATCAGACAGGAGTCCCTGTGGACTATGATGTTTGCGGATGACATTGTGATCTTTAGTGAGATTAGGGAACAAGTTGAGGAGATCCTGGAGAGGTGGAATATGCTGTAGAGAGGAGAGGAGAGGAATGAAGGTGACAGATGGGTACTGGTAAGAGTGAAAGGAAAGGTCTATAAGATGATAGTGAGACCAGCTATGTTATATGGGTTGGAGATGCTGGCACTGATGAAAAGACAAGAGTCTGAGCTGGAAGTGGCAGAGTTAAAAATGTTAAGATTTGCATTGGGTGTAATGAGGATGGACAGGATTAGAAATAATTATATTAGAGGGTCAGCTCAGGTTGGATGGTTTGGAGACAAAGCCAGAAAGGCGAGATTGCATTGGTTTGGACATGTGCTTAGGAGGGATGCTGGGTGTATTGGGAAAAGGATGCTAAGGATGAAACTGCCAGGTAAGAGGAAAAGAAAGCCTAAGATAAGGTTTATGGATGTGGTGAGAGAGGACATGCAGGTGGTTGGTGTGACAGAGCAAGATGGAGAGAACAGGAAGAAATGGAAACAGATGATCTACTTTGGCGACTCCTAATGGGAGCAACCAAAATTAAAAGAAGAAGAAAGAAAGTTAATGCCTAAAAGGGTACTGGAAATGTTAGTGTTTGGTCCACTAGTAAAATATGTGCATGTGTTGAGGAAGGGCTATCTGAAGTCTGTTTATTTGCTTGACAGATGTAATTGATGTTATTGTTTGGGTATACTCAACAGTGAAAATAATTATCTATTTTGCTCATGTTTCTGTAGCCTATATAGTGAAATGGTTTCAGATTCCTGTATGGCAAGGTAAAAGATCTGCTTTGGACTTTGTTACCTATTTATATATGTGTTCACAGAAAATGAGAGCAAAGTCTAATGAGACTCCATGATATCTGTAGACTTGCTACATCTCTACTTGCAAGGCTTTTACACCTTTGATGTACAAACTATGTTTTAATTTTCTCAGTTCTTTATGAGTCACAAACAGCATATGTTTTTGTCCCGATTCACCTACAGCCCTAGTCAATTGCATACCTGTGTCAGGTTATAAATAACATTTCATATATGCACAGAGCTAAAGAGACTTAAGGAAAGTGAGGCTTACTGCTGTTTATACTAAATCTGTTTGCAGTGTCAACTTTATTTTTTGGTTTCGGTGACATAAGGCTCTCAATATTTTTGCTGTGAAACTTGAAATATAACGTTTTAAATCAAATCTATGTAATCACTGTAAAAGTAAAGATGGGTATAAACAGTGTTTTATGATAACTGGAGAGACAGACAAGTAGTAAGATGTTGGTATAACTCAGGATGGGGGGGTCTAGGGACCCATTTGGTTATAACCTAGCACTGGTCCTATGAGCATCGCTTTTTAATAAGACAAATTCTTGTTCACTTAGTCACAAACAGTTCTTGCTTATTTTTGTTTGGATGCAAGACTCCACAAAGAATAATATGGGCATTTGCTTCAAACCTTACAGCAGAGCTTAAAAAACTAACAGCTGTTAAGTACTTGCAAATCGACAAACTAAACTGAAATCTTGACACTTTTTAAAATGTGTCTGATTTAATGGTTAAAAAAGAAAATATAAAAACTGAAATCATAGGTCTAGCCTGATATAAATTCAACTCTATATTCTAGTTGTTACCTGCAAGTTAGCTTTATTTTTCCTCCATTTTCATGTATTTGTGTTTTTCACATTTACCAGCTGTGTGTGTGTGTGTGTGTGTGTGTGTGTGTGTGTGTGTGTGTGTGTGTGTGTGTGTGTGTGTGTGTGTGTATGTGAGTAATGGACTCTTATGCTCCCTTTGTTTTGTTTTTGATTGTAGTTTTTGCTAATATTTGTAATTGTATGTATTATAATCTGCCTTTGGTTCCAGGTTGTGCACTGAAATGGGACATGCACCAGTCCACTCACTGGGTAACAAGCAGTAAATAAATTCAATGTTGTATTTCAGTTGAATGTCAATAATAAGTCTGCAGTATCAGTTCTGAAATTGGTTTCCCTGCAAGAATCCAAAACATGAACCGGACACTAACAGTTGAAAACAACTGTAATTCAAACCAAAACAATATAAACTGTGAATCTTCCATCGGGTTTCTGATATATGATTACTTAACAAGCTTAGCTTCAAAACAAAAAGGATAACAAATCAAACAACTAAAAAATTTATTTAAATTTAAGTCAACCAGAAGTTGAAACTCCTTTGCTTTCTTGTTCTGCCTGGTCTCTTATTTGAAGCACAGTAAGTAAGCTGATATATTTTATTTGTTCTACGTGTAAATAGCCTGATTCTTTTGAAACATTTTCAGCAATCTTCTTCTTTTGGCTTTTACTGGTTAGGGGTCGCCACAGCAGATCACCTGTCTGCTCATGATTGGCAGTGGAGTTTTTTACAGTATCGAGTTGCCAGTCCAGCACCCAACCTTCCACAGAAGGCACACACATGCACGCACTCACGCCTGGGGCCAATTTAGAGTGTCCAGTCCACTTACATCATGTCTTTGGGATGTGAGAGGAAACCAGAGCACCCGGAGGAAACCCACATGACCACAGGGAGGACATGCATACTCCGCACAGAAAGTACCCCAGCCGAGGATCGAACCAGAGAACCTCTTGCTGTGAGGTGGCAGCACTAACCGCTGCACCACTGTGACCACCTTAATAGGGTGTAGACATTATACAAGAGGAATTTACAATAGTCCTCATAATACATGTTTCTGGAAGAATACCAAAATGCATAAAGCAATACCATGCATACTTAGCTAAAGTAAATAAACTTTGCTAAAGTTTCCAGATCAGTGGGAACAATGAACTCTTTTGACATAAGGTAGGAACATATTAACCTACACCATGGCAAGGACAAATTTCTCCTGACTTATCCTTGTGCTTTAGAATAGTTTCCCAACGCACACATGCGCACACACACATGCACGCGCACACACACGCACACACACACACACACACACACACACACACACACACACACACACACACACACACACACACACACACACACATCCGGATGGATTGTAACCTGGAAAGTGATGTTTGTGAAGAAAATTGCACTAGTAATGAGTCACTGTTTTGGACATTTCCTTTTTCTCTGAAGTTATGTGAATGTGGAGTTGATGTACATATGTAAGGGAGCATGTGAGGGTGAAGGTTACCTCATGAGCAAAAGAACAATAGATTTTTATTGTTTTTTGTTTTTTTTCAGCAAGATAAGGCTGCAGCTGTTTGTGTTCTTCTGATCATAACTGTGATGACAGTGCCTTGGCCCAGCAATCAAGGAACCTCACTGGCACAGTTATAGGGTCCGGGTCTCAGCCTAACTGGGCAAGCTAAAACCTCCAGTACCCTCTCTCTCCAACCAGTGCTTTGTGTCTCTGCCAAGTAGCTAACACACCACACACACACTTTGAGAAGAGGTTATACAACCACACAGACACTCCTGGGAAAGGCTGACACAGATTCTCCAGCTGTGCCCCTTTACTCAGACCATATGGTAGTAATCCCTGCCATCACCCAGCTAATAATATCAACTACTAAAAGGCCCTTAAAAGGGTTTCCAATTATTACTGTGCAATATTATTATCCAATGGTAATGTGACTATACAGTCTAAGACTTATTAGAGTGGCCTATTACAATAAACTCTATAAATATGCAATGTACTCTAGAGCCTGTCTCTACACAAACCAGCCACAGGTAGAAGGTTTTAAAAATATTTAATAATAAATAATTAAAACACTAGACAAAACTACTACACCACAGAGATATCTAAGAGTTCAGAGATCACACAGAAACTTAAAATAATACAGTAGGACAGGTCTGATTTCAAAGAAAAATACCTAATTAATCTTTACTAGCTTTAACTATTCCTACAAGAAATCACAGTGCTAAAACTTACATGTGAGCATAAGCAGAGTGCTGATAAGTTGGATATCCAAGATCAAAATGCATCAAAGCCTCTTGTGAGAAATAGTATTTAAGCATTACTAACAAACATGGCTCTAAGACCCTCCCAAATTACATCATTTTTGACACTTAGGTTTTCCCAGTATTCATATTGCATCATCTTAACACCTGGTCCGAGTTCTCAGGCCACAAACTGCATTATTTAGCAATATAACACCTGCTCAGAACTTTACAACAATACAAGGCATTTCACATATACACGCTAGCAGAAACCAGAGCAATAAAGCACATTCCACATCTAAATTCTGGTTATAAACTTTAGCCTTAAAACAATAGGCATGAAACCTTCATCCAGCCACACTGGAGCCGAATTCTAACATGAAAGGGTCACAACTTACTTCACTAGGCCAGTAGAGTGCAATGTTGTCACATATTTTGCATTTCCACATTTCACAGTGTTATTTTACATTCAAGAAGACATGCCTGAATTTTACATTTATTTACAAATGCCAGAATTATATATCAAATTCTGTTTGACTAGGCTGGCAGCCTTCGCCCATCTCTCCCAAATTGTCACATCTCTTCCCCCCCGGGCCCCTTGAGAAACATTGCTTGAGAGTGTCAGGTCTATCTGGGTGTACCTCACCCCATTCCCTGTCTTGAGAGACCATCTGCATTGGCATTGCTACCTCCACTGCGGTGCTGCACTGACATATCATATGCTTACAACCCAAAACTCCATCTTAGCAACTTAGCATTTTGCTGACTGGCACTGTTTAACCATGTTAAAGGGTTGAGATCTGTCATCACAGTGAATTTTCTTCCATACAGATAAGGCTGAAGTTTTTGTAGTGCCCCCACTATGGCTAGACATTCTTTTTCTACAGCTGCATAGCATTCCTCCCTGGGTTGGAGCCTATGACTGAGATAAACCACTGGGTGCTCTTCTTCCTCTGAAGAAATCTGGCTAAGTACAGCCCCCATACCATAGTTTGAAGCATCCACCTGCACAACAAAGTATTTGCTGTAAGCTGGATTGGCTAACACGGGCGTCCTCCCAAAGCTTCATTAAGCTTCTGAAATGCCTGCTTACATGCTGGGGTCCACACTACCTTATCTGGCCTGTTCTTCCTTGTCAGGTCTGTGAGGGGAGAAGCTATGGTACTATAATTGGGAACAAACTTTATGTAGTACCCAGCTGTACAAGAATGCCCTCACCTGCTTTTTGGTAACAGGTGCAGGCCATGCCTGAAAAACTTCCACTTTGGCAGGTTCTAGCCTTATCTTACCACTCTGAACTCTATGTCCTAGGTAGGAGACCTCTGCCATACCCACCTGACATTTTCTCGGCTTAATGGTCAACCCTGCCCTCTGTAGTCTGCCCAGCACCTCCCTGACATGCTGAAGGTGCTCTTGCCAGGAACAACTGTAGATAGCAATATCATCCATGTAAGCAAGGGCAAACCCTCCTGCTCCTGCTAAGATATGATCTACCAGCCTTTGGAAAGTTGCTGGGGCATTCTTCATCCCAAAGGGCATTTTTGTGAACTCATACAAGCCAAAAGGAGTCACAAAGGCTGACTTCTCTCTAGCACTGGGAGTCAAGGGCACCTGCCAGTAACCCTTGGTAAGATCAATGGTTGTAAGATACTTAGCCCCACCCAGCTGCTCTAGGGCCTCATCTGTCCTAGGCATGGGGTAAGCATCTGACTCTGTGTGACTATTTATTTTCCTGTAATCCACACAGAACATGTTGCTGCCATCCTTCTTTGGCACCAACACCACTGGTGAGGCCCAGGGACTGTTTGACTCTTGAATCACCCCTAGTTCCAACATCTCCTGTACCTCTTCCCTCAGAGTCTGTTTGACTCTCTCAGGCACCCTATAAGGGGCCTGTCTGATAGGCCTTTGGGGTCCTGTATCCACTTGGTGCTGTACAAGGTGGGTGCTTCCTGGTTTCCCGGTGAACATGCCCCCAAACTCCTGCAACACTGCTCGGATTTCTCGAACCTGGGTAGGAGATAGCTGCTGGGACATTGCTACCCCTTCCACTGAGGTGTCAGCCCAAGCCTCACTGAGAAGATCAGTCCCCAGATCTCCCTCAGACACCTCCTGCAAATCCACTGCAAATGCTCAGCACAAGGGCCTCCCTGTTATGGTAAGGTTTTGTCATGTTAACATGGTACAATTTGTGCCCCTGCCATCATTCTAGCATTTCCACCATGTAGTTAACATCACTTACATTTCTTACCACCTTGTAGGATCCCTCCCAAGCTGCTTGCAACTTGTTGTGTCTGACAGAAATGAGAACCATCACCTGCTGCCCTACAGCATACTCTCTAGCTCGAGCATTCCTGTCATACCACACCTTTTTCTGTTGTTGGGCTTCTGCCAGGTTCTCCTGGGCCAGGCCCATGAGTACCCTGAGCCTTGTCCTGAGGTGCAGGACATATGCCACAACAGACTCCTTGTGAGACTCACACTCACCTTCCCACTCATCTCAAATTAAATCTAGAGGTCCTCTCACCCTATGCCCATACAGCAACTCAAAGAGTGAAAAACCTGTAGATTCCTGGGGAACCACTCTGTAAGCAAACAACAGATGGGGCAAATATTTGTCCCACTCCCTCTTAAAGTGATCTGCAAATGCCTGTAGCATGGACTTGATTGTAGAGTTTAACCTCTCAACAAGACCATTAGTCTGGGGATGATAGGGGGTGGTCTTTATGTGCTTCACCCCACAGGACTTCCACAGACAAGCCAGCAGGTCTGACATAAAATTGGCACCTCTGTCAGACAGTATTTCCTTTGGGAAACCTACCCTGCTGAAAATCTCTAGAAAAGCATTTGCCACCTTCTCTGCCTCAATGGAGGACAAAGCCACTGCCTCAGGGTATCGTGTAGCATAATCTACCATCACTAGGATATAATTTTTCCCTGTGGAACTTGGGGTACTCAGATGACCCACAATATCCATAGCTACAGTCTGAAATGGCTCTTCAATCATAGGCAAAGGCATCAAAGGAGCTCTCACCTTGTCTCCTGCCTTGCCTACCTTTTGGCACTGTTCACATGTCCTGCAGTACCCTGTTACATCTCTGGAAATTCCAGGCCAACAGAAGTTTTGCATAATATGCCTCTTTGCACGTTTTATGTCCATATGACCTGCAAAGGGAATATCATGGGCTATAGCTAAAAGCACCAGATGGTAAGCTCTAGGCACTACCAACTGCTGTACTCTCTCACCTTCTAGCCCTACCTCAGGGGTCCACTCTCTGTACAGTAACCCTTTGTTTCAGTATACAGATTCACCCTTCCCTTAGAATCAGGTGCCTCCCTAGCTACCTGCCTCAGGCCTTGCAATGTAGGGTGTGAGAGCTGAGCCTGTCTCAACTCCCTCCTTGTAACCCTTCCCAGCTCCCCTTCCACAGGAAGTCTGGCATCCTCTGTCAGCGGTGCCTCACTGTCAGTCTGGGTACTACTACTCACCTCTACCTTTGCAGTTACCCTGTCCAAGGGAACATCAGTACCCACAAGCAGCTGTGGCTCACATTCAGTCTCACTGCTACAGAGCAGCTCCCTCCCTGAAGTAACCACCTCAGCAGTCCTGGCTGCAAGTATGCAGTCTGTCTGGGTCTCCCCCAGGCTACCAGACTCACATACTTGTCTCCTAGCCTGACTAGTTTTAACTGCATAAGTGCATGGTACTGCCTCATCCAAATCCTTCCCTCTCAGGACATCTGCAGGATGGTAGTTCCATACCCCTGTTGTCTCAAGACAACCTACTATTGACATTTTGTCTTTCCCACTTAACGGCCCTCTTACCTTTTGCACCCACCTTGCCTCCAAGGAAATATGTATGCCACATGGCCCCACTGGTTGCATTCAAAACATTTAGCCCTAGCTCCTGGACGTGTACCTGGACTAGTGGCTACCCCTGCTACTGGCGGATTCTGTTGAGGCAGTCTGTTCTGCCCACCATGGGTTCCTTTAGTCCCATGAGCAGTACTGGGGGTCCCTTTCCTGTGCAAGGCTGCCCTGCTTGCTAGGTATAGGTCTCCCTTTTCCCCAACTCCTCTGAAGTAGCACACTGTCTATCAGCTAACCAGATCCTCATGTCCTCAGGCAAAGTGCTAAGGGCTTGTTCCCTTACCCAGAGTTCTGCCAGCCCTTCAAAAGTGGTGACCTGACATCCACTCACCCAGCTATGAAACTAAGTGCTCAGTTCAGCAACATATTCACATACATTTTAATCTGCCTTGTGTCTATGCTCACAAAACATTTTCCTATACATTTCAGGTGTTAGCTTAAAACATTCTAATAAATGTATTTTTACAGCAGTATAATCAAAACAGTCAGTGTCCTGCATTTTTGCTAAAGAAGTTACAGCTTTATCATGGAGTCAGGGGGTCAGGAACCATATCCAGAGCCTTTGGTAAACTTCATACTGTTTACATACCCACTCAAACATATGAATGAAGCATCAAAATGATCCCCCTCTTTAACCTGTGGAAGAAATTTACTGACCTTTTGTGCTTCTGGGATCCAGTTACTGCCTTCCCCATTACCTCCATGACTCTGGTGAAGAGTCAGCATTTCCCTCTCATGCTTTCTCTGCCATTCCTGTTCTTCAGCTTCTAGGCTCCTCATTCTCTCAGCTACTTCTAGTTCCATGCGCCTGGGCCTCCAACTCAGGTCTCTTCAGCTCCAGCTGGATTTTTAAGTCCACTGCAGAAATGTTGAGCTGTCCATTCTCCGAGGATATTGTATCTCCGCTGTCAGTCTGATTGTCCTCCAGGCTGCTGTTTTCTGATGCAGCTATAACCAAGGCTGCAGTCAGGTCTGCCTTAGTCAGGTTTCCATGCACCAGCCCCCTAGCCTGGCACATCTCCGCCAGCTGGCTCCTTGTCAGCTTTCCATACTCCTCTGCTGACATGCTGCCTGCTCACCCTGACTAACACTAAACTAATAAAACAAAACAATTGTGATCTGAACTCTGAGTATACACTGTGTGGCTGTTTTAGAGTACAAAACACTTTTAGAGATCACTGTACATAAGCTACAGGAATTCGCTCTACCCACACCACTACAAGCCAATTAGTATGTGAAGTAGATCCCACCACTGCAAACCACTTGTGACGACCGTGCCCTGGCCCAGCAATCAAGGAGCCTCAATCCTCACCACTAACACCAGGGAGGTCGTCTCATAGAAGAGAAAAGGATAACTAATACACACAGTAAAGTACAATTTCCCTTAAGTGCACACAGAGATCACAGTCAGTCTGGGGCTATTTGCTCCTTTGCTCACCAGGTCCCCAATAAGACTCCCCATTGGCACAGCTATAGGGTCCAGGTCTCAGCCTAACTGGGCAAGCTAAAACCTCCAGTACCCTCTCTGTCCAACCAGTGCTTCATGTCCCTGCCAAGTAGCTGACATACCACACACACACTTTGAGAAGAGGTTATACAACCACACAGACACTACTGGGAAAGGCTGACACAGATTCTCCAGCTGTGTCCCTTTACCCAAACCATACAGTAGTAATCCCTGCAACCACCCAGCTAATAATATCAGCAACTAAAAGGCCCTTAAAAGGGTGTCCAATTATTAATGTGCAATATTATTATCCAATAGTAATGTGACTATACAGTCTAAGGCTTATTAGAGTGGCCTATTACAATAAACTCTATAAATATGCAATGTACTCTATAGCCTATCTCTACACAAACCAGCCACAGGTAGAAGGTTTTAAAAATATTTAATAATAAATAATTAAAACACAAGACAAAACTACTACACCACAGAGATATCTAAGAGTTTAGAGATCACACAAAAACTTAAAGTAATATAGTAGGACAGGTCTGATTTCAAAGAAAAATATCTAGTTAATCTTTACTAGCTTTAACTATTCCTACAAGAAATCACAGTGCTAAAACTTACATGTGAGCATAAGCAGAGTGCTGATAAGTTGGCTGTTCAAGATCAAAATTCTCCAAGTGTCTTGTGAGAAATAGTGTTTAAACATTATTAACAAACATGTCTCTAAGGCCTTCCCAAATTACAACATTTTTGACACTTGGGTTTTCCCAGTATTCATATTGCATCATCTTAACACCTGGTCTGAGTTCTCAGACCACAAACTGCATTATTTAGCAATCTAACACCTGTCAGAACTTTACAACAATACAAGGCATTTCACGTATACATGCTAGCAGAAACCAGAGCAATAAAGCACATTCCACATCTAAATTCTGGTCATAAACTTTAGCCTTAAAACAATGGGCATGAAACCTTCATCCAGCCGCACTGGAGCCGAATTCTAACATTAAAGGGTCACAACTTGCTTCACTTGGCCAGTAGAGTGCAATGTTGTCACATATTTTGCAGTTCCACATTTCACAGTGTTCTTTTACATTCAAGAAGACATGCCTGAATTTTACATTTATTTACAAATGCCAGAATTATATATCAAATTTTATTTGACTAGGCTGGCAGCCTTCGCCCATCTCTCCCCAGTCGTCACAATAACGTCATCAGGTTTTTACTAGACAAACCACAGCAGAACCCACAGGCACATCAGGAAGCAATTGATGATGTTCATCATATTGATCACTGATGTGGTAGCCTTATATGGGTTATATCCTGTCAAAGATATAACAGCCATCCATCTTCCAAAACTTCAGTACACATTCCATGCACCCAAACTGTCAGACAGCTCAAGCTAAGCTGACTAAAAGACAAGTTTGGGTTCCGAGTTCTTCAGACCTTTACTGCCACCAAAGAGTATATGCTTTAGAGAAGCATACACCGCTGAAGAGTATGCTCCTCTGAGGCTTTCGAGGATCGACAGCTGGCTTATACTGTTCCTTTGCTGAGCAGATAAGTCACCTTTGAGGAAAAACTTCCATTTGTTTTATCATGTTCCTCTTCAGGAAAGTTATTTTAAAGCTAGGTGTTTTGCTTTTTTAACAGAATGTTGTTTTAACAGAATGTCATGAGACTGTTTTACTTTTAAACAGATTATTTTTTAATGGAACGTCATGAGACTATTGTGCTTTTAAACAGGATTGCTGTTTTTTTCCTGGCAGTGTGAAAGTTGTTTAAAGTAACTGAAAACTATTTTGTCTGCAGAGAAATTGTGTTTATTTTACTTTTCGGGGATGGGAAATTATTTAAAGGGCTTTTTAAGTTTTTTTTTCTGTGAATTTCGGCATGACCATGGAACAAACTACCAGTCCCCATTCTTGGGGTCTCCTCAGCAGGCAAGGAAGATCTACTCTTGTCAGTCCTTGGAGAGGGAACAGGGAAGGCTTCCCTGTTGTGTCAGAATGCTGTGCCCATCTTTAGGGAAGTTACTGCTGCCATTAGTAACTCAGCTGATCCCATTTTTCCTGTCAAAAAAAATGCATCTATCTTCTTCTCAAATTTCCTTAGACAGGGATAGTTTACTGGGTCTGGCTCAGGGTTTAATTCAGTCTACTGATCCTTTTTATAAAGTATTTTTTGTTCTTTTTTTTTTAAACAAGAATCATCTTTACTGAATTATCATTTATGACATAGGCAGTCATATATTTATATAAATGAAAACAAACCATATTGGCAGATTTTCAGTTGCAAACATTATACACCACATATAATCTTCTATATAGTCATTTTCATTTGAACAGTTCATAGATTATTCAATTCCTGCCTCCCCTTAAACCTCATTCCTCCTGCAAAACTTTATTCCTCATGTATTCTTCCCACAATTCCCATTTTTGCTATGTAATTTCCTCCTACTCTTTGTTTATTCTTTTATATCTGTTAGTGTATTCACTACTTCTAGTTCGATTGATTTAGACTTTGATTTCCATTTTCTAGTAATTGCTTTTTTGGCAGCCACCAGAATTAAACTCAGCAAAGTCGTACTATGTCTAGGTAATTCTGATTCTGTATCACTGCCGAAAAGCAATAAAAAAAAACATTTCCTTAGTTACACCAATTTGCTCACTCAGTGTTTCTGACAGAATAGTTTGCAGAGAAGTTTTAAAGTCTGCCAACCCATTATGCTCCCAAATAATATGTTTTCAATTACAGGTCCCTGTTATATGAATGAAAAATCAACATCTCAAATGGATGAAAAGTCAAAAATGCCGTTCTTAGAAATTGTTATTATGGGGGGCTGTGCCCCCCACACCCCCTGCTAATTATATATACCAACTCCGAGATCACACTACAGTGAGGAAAGGGCAATTTTTCTGATCTTCACTGTACCACAATCTCACAATAGCGACCTTGAAGAATGGCATTTTTTACTTTTTAGCCGTTCGTGATCTTGATCTTTTGTTCATCTAATAGCGACCCCTCAATTACCTATTTCTTCCCCACTATACCTCCAACATTTCATTTGTAATCTAGCTGAGGAAAACTTCTTTAGAATCTACACGAGGTATAAAAATACTTATGAAAACACTTCCAAGCAAAAATCCTAAATTTTCTAGACTTTGTTGCATATGTAGCAGCCGTAGATATATCCTCCAATTGTTTCTTTGTGAATTGTTTATACAGTCTTTCTTATAGCTGTCAACCTTCCATCTTCAAAATGAGGATCACAACCTTTCATAATGGGGAACAAATGGGGAATACTCACTAACAGCTTACTAACAACTTCATCTAGGAAGCTCATAGGATGGGTAAAATGTGATATTTGTAATTATAAATCATTCTTTTAATAAATTAGTTTGATTCAGTTCTATTTACCATGGATATTAGTTAAAAAAATGCTAACATTGAATGTGTGACATATACTTTCAATGTTGAACTTCAAGGAACATGAATGTTTTAAGACTCTAAATGAGGAGCATTCTTTCTAATGAGGTACACATGAGAGGTATGGTCTCTCTTCCCAATCCTTTCTAAACTTCTCTGATTAACTCCTATAGTTATCATGCATTCCCTACTAATTATTCCTTTTTAAACACCAGCTCTTGTTTTAGATTCCGCTAGAAAACTCTACCAGTGCTAGTCTTCCAGTTACTACCCCCCATCTATTTCTCTTTGCCTATATTCTAATGTCAATCCTTGATTGGGAAGGCAATCTCTAGCTGCAGTCCAAATGTATTCTCGGTATCTTCCAATAATTTATCGTTCCCTCTCTAATTATTTGCTCCCAATACCTTGATTAATTTGCCTGATTTCTCCAGTAAATTCTAGCCCCCTCTTGCCTATTCTCTATACCCCTAATTGCAGGCATCCCTATAGGTAGAATCTTTTTTCTCCATTCCTGTGTTGGCTTAGTTCTTGAAGTACTTTCTGCTACTTTCTGAATATAATATTTCGAATGGTGCTATTCTTAAGGACTTGCTTCAAAAATCCAATTCTCTCCTCATTTCTGGAGCATCAGCCCGTTTCACCATCATCCCTTATCACTTTGAATTATAGCTTTCTACTTGTGCTATGTATAACAGCCTTAACTGTGTAGCTCTGAAATACCCATTCAGTCAGATAATCCCAATCCACCTTGTTCAATTGGAAGGATCATCTTATCCCACTTGACTCTTGCCCTTTTCCCCTCCCAGGTAAATTTCATCAATTCATTATTAATTGCTATTCACAACTTCTCCTCTGGTTGATAAAAACATGCCTGACCTGGGTATAAAACTAAAGGGGACTTAAAACATTTTCACTGCTTATATCTTGCTATACATATCCATAAAACAGAGCTTCTGGTTTCACAATTTTTGTATTATCTTTTGTTTAGTCTCTTCCCACATATCCTGAGCTGCCATAACAGAATCCTTTTTAACCCATACTCTAAGTACTTCATTTTGTCATTTCCCCATAAATATGAGCTGAACCAATTGGTGTGTGGGTACATAGTTTACAACTATTGCCTTTGTTTTATCTTTATTAATTTTGTATCCTGAAAAGATTTGAAACTGTCTCAGAATGTTTCACAACACTGAAACATCCTTTTCTGCTTTTATCAGGTACAATATAATATCATCTGCAAATAAAGCCAACTTTTCTTGGTTATCATACTGATTATAGTTGTGAATCTTTGAGTCTGGTTCTAAATATAATGTAAATAACAAAAGGGAAAGAGGACACCCCTACCTGGTTTCTCTCTTCAAAAAGAATTTATCAGAGAGGAACCTCCCTACTTTTAAATTTCACCTCTGATCCCTCATATAGTCTCCTAAATAACATTATTATTGTGCCAGTGAATGCAAATGCTTCCATTGCCCTAGCCAAAAAATCCCAGTTTATCCTGTTGAATACTTTCTCTGCATCAAACCCACTAACAACAGTGGTATTTTCTTATATTCTGCTTCCATCTTGATCATCTTTGTTCTATTAATGTTGTCAAATGTTTGCCTCCCTTCCACAAAATCACATGGATTAAAATCTATCAATTTTGGCATCACCTTTGTCATTCTTTTAGACATTATAGACACAAACACTTTATAATCGTGATTTAGAATTGAAATGGGACTATATGAAGTTGGATCTGATGGGTCTTTACTATCTTTGAGAATTACAGCCACCACCACTTTCTTCCAAAAGGTTAGTGCTTCTCCTCCTTTTAAAATACTGCTAAACAAAATCTTTCAGCTCTTTATTACCTTCTTCCCTCCTAACTTTCAAACTTCCACAGGAATACCACCTATGCCTGGATACTTTCCTGTAGATTGGTTATACGTCACCATTTTTATCTCATTTCTTCCTATCCTAATTGTTAATGATTGAGCCTCATCTAACTCTAACCTTTGCATATTTAATTCTTCCATAAACACTTACAATTGTACTTTTTTATTTCTACATTTCTCTATTTTATACAGACTTTCATAACATTTCTGAAATATTTCTAATACTTCTACAAGATCTCTGGTTATTTTCCTTGTTATAGGCTTCCTAAGCTTGGCAACAACCCCTTCTGCTTTCTGTTGCCTGAATGATTGTGCTAAAAACCTGTTATCAAAAAACAGTTGCTTAATAGCAATCTGTAAACTCATGCATATTATCCAAGTAGTCCCTTATTTTCTTTTTTTCACTCTGCAGTTGCACCTCTTCTTGTTCTCTAATTTCCTGTATTCTACAATGCTTTAACCTTTGTCTGTCCCTCTAAATAATCAATACTACTTCTTAACCATATCTCTTTTTCTTTTATTTCTTCCCTAGTTTTAAACTCCATTTTCATTTTATCCCACTTTCTAGCTATATTTTCCTGAAGAAAAGTCTATCGTCCCTAATGACTCCCAAATAACATCCACTACCCATTAATTAAATTCCTCTCTAACAGATAGGTGTGGAAGTGTCAGTGTCTAATTTTTATTTCATAACCCTGCCTTTTTATTTCAGTTATTATTAGCAAGTGATCTGAAATAGTCATTGGATATATATCAAAACTTTCAATTAAATGCACATGTTCCTGTGAAATATAGTATCTATCTAGCCTAGCCTAGTTTTTATGCCTTGGGGAATAATATGCAAATTCTCTCTGAGCTCCTTTTACTGAATTCACATCTTCATACCAAATATTTGCATTAATTTCTTCAAAAATCTACCCTCCTAGGCCCCCAGATACATTCTCACTGTTGCAAGTCAAATTCCAGTCCCCACCTATAAGTAATATTTCCTTCTGAAAACTGATTATTTCTCCCAGAATTTTCTTAAGCTCCACAGTGGCAGTTCTAGGTAGAATGTAAATATCTGGTGGATAGCCAACTGGCTCACAGACAGGACCCAGGAAGTTAGGATTGGGGAGTCCACCTCTACAAAGAGGCCATTCACAAGTGGAGTCCCTCAGGGATCAGTCATTAGAATGCTCTTTTTTTGCATTTACTTCTCAGAAGTCAAGACCAATGTCAGTGGTCGCTGGCTGACTAAATTTTCAGATGATTGCAAATTAGGAGCGGTCACTGAATATCACACTGACACAAATGTTCTCTGGGAGGGGCTGACACAGACAAACAACTGGTGTCAGAGCCATGGACTAAAATTAAATGCCAAGAAATGCATAATAGTATCCTTTGGGAAGTCATCCATCCCTGGTAAGTATCATATTGACAACATACCCCTTAGAGTTGACCCAGTAGTCAGGGACTTAGGGACACACATAGATAGTAATCTAGCCTTTGATCATCACATGTCTACAGTGGTGAGGAAATCATTCTATGTTATGCAACTTATAAACAAAGGTATGGCATCTAATTCCAAGGAAGTCAATGTTCCACTGTATTTGGCATTCATCAGACCTATCATTGAGTACAATGCCCCCTTTGTTATGTACCTAACCATGCATATCCAACAACTGGAATGTCCACAGAGGTTCCTCACTGAAAGAATACAGGGAGTAAGTAATATGTCCAATGCAGTCTGCCTCAAGGCCCTATCCCTGTATTCTGTCTCCTACAGGCTATTGAGGGGAGATCTATGCCTGGTATACAAGGCATTGTCAGACCCCACTCTGATGGACCTCCTGCATATTCACAAAACAAACAGTACCAGAATTACCCATTATAAAGACATAAACCTTGCCTGTGATATAACTAGGACCTGCTGGAGAGATAGGTATGTATCCCAGAAACTACCCCATCTATGGAACAGGCTCCTCATCCATGTGAAGCAGAGCTCCTCCCTAACCCAATTCAAGTGCAACTTGGACAATTGGATGGGAAACCATAAATTCATCCCTGGTTTGGCACCTATGTCTCTAATGCAAACAGGAAACCAGTAAATGGTTCATCTCCCAGGCCCATCCTTACACTTATCAAAGGTATCAGAACTTGTCAGAGATTTGAGATGAATGGTTAGGCTTAAAAAAGCCCTAGTGGTCATTAGCCTAGTAAACACCTATGAACCTATTATTATATTTTTCCTCCTCTTTCAGTATTGGAGCTTCTCTAGCAATTAATGTAATTGCCACCTTTTTCTCTGTTCCAGATATTCTGATGAATAACTATCCTGAAATACTTTCTTTATCAAATTGACATGCTCATTTCTTTTCAAATGTTTCCCCTGTAGCATAGTAATGTGCATTCTGCATTTCTTAATATAGTTCACTGCTTTCTTTTTTGTATATATGTCTGTGAGACCATTGACGTTTACAGATAATATGGAAAGTGCTGCCACTGTGATAAGAAGTTATTATTACCACCTCTTATGTATAACAGCTTTTTTTAATGTCTAGATTCAGCTTTTTTGTTATATGCATGCACTAATGTTTGGCAGAATGATCTTTAATACAGTTGTATCTCATCATATCCATTTGAACCTATGTCATATCTTATGAGACTTTTTGTTTTAATGAAAACCCTCAAAAACACACACACACCCCAGATTGCCCATATAATCTATTATCTGAATACAAACATATAAAACTGTGTACATCTTCAAATAATGAAGTTTAACCATCCTAGTCTGACAATTGTCCCAGAACGACAGCTACATTTACAGGCTGTAGTTAATCTGTAATCAAGGTTGTCCATGCTAAGATGCATGGTACAGCCTATGCTTCGACTTACAGTAAGTACCGTCTGTTTTTGTCTTATGTTTTTAGAAGACATGTATTTATTTGCCATTGAAAGAAAAATTGTTTTTTTTTTTTTTTTTTTGCCTTTATCAACTTGTCTCAATGGAAACGTGAGAACCAGATATACAGTTACACTCAGCTACAAGCTTCTCATGTTGCTCTGTGAAGATTTCTTTGCTAAAGGAAAACTTTTCATTACATTCAGTATTCTTTTATTTGCTTGTTTCCATGTAAATCTTGCTGTTAGATCAATCCAAGGGCCTTAATCTAGTCATTTCCTTATACAAAAGTAAGAAAAAGCATATCATGTTTACTTATTTCATGATCTGTGTACTTTTACAAATAATCCCTCACCTCAGTAACCCAAGATTGCAGCCTATTATCTTAAACAAGTTTTTGTCCAGGCTTTCTTCTCTTTTTGCATTGCAGTGCCTACATTTCTTAAGACTAAACAAATTAAAAAGTTAAAAAAAGAGGGCACCTGTTTACTTTAGTATCCCTGTGGCACAAAAATAAGGGGAAATGTTTTGCTATATAACATGCAGCATATGTCATGTTTTATAAAAATACTTTTAAGAATAAAAATTGTTTTGCTTACAGTTACCTCTTTCATTCATTCTCCCCTCTCTTTAACGTTCTTCCAGACATTAATGATATGAAGTAGGGCATATGCTTTGGAGTCTCCTACAAGGTTAACAAAGCCAAAACCCCAATATTTCCAAGTTTTCTTCTTCAGCCATATTTCACAGCTGTGGTTGATGCTTTGTATTCCCATGTTTATTCATTAATTTCTGAGTTGCTGGTTTTCTTTCTGTTGATCTCCCTCTCCCAACTCCATTCTCTGGTTCATTTCCAACATACTCCTGGTTCTTCCAGTCAATTCATGTGCTTTTCTCTGTCTCTCAAGCATTTTCCTTTAGAAGATTGGAAAAGGTTTCACTAGCATACTTTCTCTATGAGCTTTATTATCAGACGGATAAGAAACAGAATCTCCATCTGTTTGCATTTCCTCATTAGCATGTTCTGCATCAAAAATTACTTTAACCCTTCACGATAAAAATATTCTGAAGATAGCTGGATGTAGCAGCTTGAATCTCATACTTGCATGACACCATTCCATGACTGCTGGAATAAATTTACTCCTCTTCTGCCTGGTGTACAGTGAGTAATAATTTTCCACAAGCACTATACTGCTTCCAACTTTTAGTACTTTGTCCCTTTGCCACAATTTTGTCTTTTCTTCTGGTAGGATTGCATCTTTACTATTAGAGGTCTTGTCTGCTTTTCTCATGGCCAGGTTGGGTGCATACACACAATGTGCCTTTTCAATTAACATCTACTGCTGTGGAATAGCAGTCCAGTTGCTTATTTGTGCTTTCAAGTTTTTCTGGTACAACCGAAAATCTCAGGTTTTCCCTATATGCTCTGTCCTCTAATTCTACCATTTTTTAAAACATCTGTTCTTGAGCAGTCTCATTCTCAGACAGTATTTTCTTCATTTTGACCTCTGATTTTTGTAACTTTATCAACTCATCTGAATATCTGTGTAAAGCTTCTTTCATTTTTCCAGCCTTATGTTATTTGAGTTGATATATTCCTTCAGTGTTTCATTTATTTTATTCATCTCTGAGCTCTGAGCACATATGACTTATTTTTTCCTCTAGACTACTGAAAGTCATATCTTACACAAGCTGGAGCGTGAACTGCTTTTTGCTTTATAGCTGCAGAATTCTTTCCAGACAATGCTTTCTCCTGACCGTTTGTGGTTGATTTTCTTTCAGGTTCTCTAAATTTCTTCTTTGCTGGCATTCAGGCAGTGCACTTACTAGCCAGTAACTGAAATTTACCCCCCAAAAGAGGCAAATTCATTGGCTGTCTTTTCTGAGTTTCTGTTTTCACACTGGAAGTCCACTTGTAAAGTAGTTTCTGGTAAAAGAAAGACATATATCTCTTTCCTGAACAGATTTAATATTCTGAACCTGAACAGGAAGATGAATGGACAGATATAGGGTTTTCTTCTCAGATTTCTGATTCAGACTCAGCGGAGAGCTCAGTTTTTGATTCTCCCCATGGGGGTTTCTCTTTCTCTCAGACTATTGCTAGAATGTGCCATTGTTTGCAGAGGGAGTTCACTGAGATTTCTCAGTGTCTCAGAAAGTACTATGAGTTGTTACAGAAGGAATTTCCATAACCTGCACATATTACTCCTGTTCTGTCTGCTTTAGAGGATACGTGTGTTACTATATGCAATTTTCCTCATAGTCAGACAGTTGACCCTAGAAAGGTTGATAGGATATATAAAGTTCCTCAGTCTTTTAAGTGTTTATACACTATTCCCAAACCTGACCCAGCAGCTATAACTTTAGTTGATTCCACTGCTGTTAATCATATTCTTTCTGATATGGGTGGGAAAATTATTGATAAGTATAGGAAAAAAGTGTATACTTCTGCAACTTTGATTTTCAGAATATTGATTTTGTCAGGCTCATATGTTAATATTTGTTCTAATTGTGAAAGTGTGAGGAATGTTTTATCTTCAGTTTCTTCTTGGGAAGAAAAATCTGCATTAAGTAATTTAGTTGTGTCTGTTGCAAATGTCACTACTCATTGTTTACAGCGCGTGTATGACTCTGTTGATATTTTTTCCAGGTCTATGGCCACTGGTATGGTTTTGAGGAGGTTTGTGTGGCTGCATTCTCAAAACCTCCAAGATAATGTTAAAAGTAAGATTTTAAATTCTGCTTTAGATAGAGGTTTCTGTTTTGGCCCCTTTGCTGCAGAAGTGATCAAAAAGTGTGGTGAAAGAGGTAAGCCGATGAGAGAATCTCTACATTTTTTCAGCCCTCCTTTTCCAAATTTACTAAGGGATTCTCTAACCCTCTTATCCAGTTTTGGCAAAATACAAAATAAATAGTCTCATCAAAATACAGGTAATCAAATGTTTAAGAAGAAATGGTGAGGAGGTTCCAAAAAGAACCCTTAGGCCACCCCAAACCAGGGACAGTCCAACAAGTCTGAATGATTATTCAAAACAAATTGTAACTCCCTCCCACCATAGCCCCCTTTTTTTCTTCTAGAAGGTGTGAATCTCCATTTTTTTCTCTTTGGCAACAGTTTCTGAAGATCATTCATCAAGGTTACAGATGGCAGTGGAAGCAAATTCTTCCTTACCAGGGGGTTGTTCCTCATTCTTTAGATCAAACTCTTTTGTTTCCACTGGCCTTTAGCACATACTGTCCCAAGAAGTGATTGAACCAGTTCCTCCTTGTCAGGTGGGGAAAGGTTTTTATTCAAGGATGTTCTTAGTACCAAAAGAAAGAAAATGCTTGGAGAGAAGTTCTTGATATTTCTTTAATAAATCTGTTTGTGATGGTGCCAAAATTCAAAATGATATAATTTCCACAACGTTACCTCTTTTTTCTCCTTCATGTTTCCTGGTAACACTAGACTTAAAAGATGCTTACCGTCATATCCCTATTCATTCATAGGCCACCCCAAACCAGGGACAGTCCAACAAGTCTGAATGATTTTTCAAAACACCTTGTAACTCCCTCCCACCCTAGCCCCCTTTTTTCTTCCAGAAGGTTTGAATCTGCATTTTATTCTCTTTGGCATCAGTTTCTGAAGATCATTCATCAAGGTTACAGATGGCAGTGTAAGCAAATTTGTCCTTACCAAGGGATTAGTCCTCATTCTTTAGATCAAACTCTTTTGTTTCCACTGGCCTTTAGCACATGCTGTCCCAAGAAGTGATTAAACCACTTCCTCCTTGTCAGGCGGGGAAAGGTTTTTATTCAAGGATGTTCAAAAAGGAAGAAAATGCTTGGAGAGAAGTTCTTGATATTTGTTTAATAAATCTGTTTATGATGGTGCCAAAATTCAAAATGATATAATTTCTACAACATGTTAACTCTTTTTCCTCCTTCACATTTCCTGGTAACACTAGACTTAAAAGATGCTTACCGTCATATCCCTGTTCATTCAGATTTCAAATGTTTCTTAAGGTTTTCTGTGTCTGGATCATTTTATCAGTTTTTTGCCTTACCCATTGGACTGTCCGCTGCACAAAGAGTATTTACAAAGTGTCTAGCTCCAGTTATAGCTTATTTCTGGCTATAGGATATCCACATTCTCCATATTTAGATGACTTGCTTATCTTTGCAGAGTCTTTTTCAAAGTGTCAATTTTCTCTTTCTTGGGTGAGAGATCTCTTACACATACTGGGATTTTAAGAGAACATTCAAAAGTCTTTCTCGACTCCTTCACACAGGATTGTTTTCCTGAGTTGTCAACTAAACATCTCAGTTCAAAGAACTTTTCTTTCACAGGAAAATATAGATATATATATATATCTAGATCCATTTTAATGTTTTCTACACAAACTTCAGTCAGTGTGAGGGAATACTACAGGATTTTGTGTCTTATGGCTTTTATGATTCTCACAATACCCCTGGCAAGACTGCACATGAGAAAGACACAGTGGTATCTAAAGTCTCTTTGGTCTCAGCACCAACATCCTTTGTCTTTTCAAATCTCAGTGTTGAAGTATATCAGAAGAGAAATCATTTAGTTGAGACAACAGATATCCTTAAATCCAAATTTCCCTTTCTCCCTCCTTTTTCTAAAGCAGTCAGCCACCACAGATATCGCAGACTTTGCTTGCGGAGCAGATTCAGGAAGGATAAAAGTTTGCTTGAGGATCAGTTTCAAGAGGGATAAAAGTACAAGGTGTGTGGGACAACAAGGACAGACTCAAGCATATAAATATCAAAGAGATTTATTTTATTTAATTTTATTTAGTTATTTGTTTACAAGGGTAGTGCACTGATTTCAATGGACCATTTGCAGGCACATCCTGGATGAAAAGCATCACATAAGAAATGAACAAAACATATTTACAGATACAAAGATATGCTATAAAACATAGGTGTTTGCCATGCTCAAAGTTCTCAACTCTTTGAATCATCTATGGTCCCTGGGACCTCTTCAAGTTGTTACAGACAATACCGCAGTCATGTGGTACATTAACAAGCAAGGGGGAATCAGTTTGTACTCCCTTTGTAGACTAGCCATGCTAGCTTGGCATATAGCCTCACAGCACAATTTCACTTTACAGGCATCATTTATTCCATCAGAGCAAAACTGTGTGGCAGACAAGCTGAGCAGGTTGAGTGGCAGACCCTCATGAATGGGAACAGTATCAGGAGGATCTTCCAAGATTTGCTCCATCTGTGGGGAGTTCCTTAAGTAGACTTATTTGCCTCCTCTCTGAACAATCAACTGGCAAATTTCTGCTCTAGGACTACATGTAAGAAGGCCTGGAAGACAGATACATTTTCTTGTCTTTTCCTTAGGACTGTTCTGTATACTTTTCCACCCTTTCCACTTATACATAGGGTACTTCTGAAGGTTCAGAAGGAATCCCCCAAAATTATTGTGATGATTCTCTTCTGGCCGAGGCAACTGTGGTTCATAGGTTCATAGGTTCATACTAGGCTAGCTGCCCTTGTGGGCCATTTTAAGCCTAGGTGAAAGTCAAATCCTGTACCTTGTGTCTGTAAGGTAAACACCTTAACCATTACGCCAACCTCCCTTCTTTTGAAAATGGCCAGGGGCAATTATCTCAAGCTTCCTCACAGACTGGATCAACTCACAAAAGAACAGGGTTGTTTTATATATCCCAATATCAATCAACTTCAGTTGACTGCCTGGATGATAGGGTCTTAATTCCCTTTAGACACCTGTTTTCTGAGGACATGTAGCAGGTACATATAGAGGCAAGAAAGCCTGCTACGAGAAAGTCATATATTAGCAAATGGAAAAGGTTTTCTAGTTGATGCCAACAACATACCCAGCACCCATTCAGGGCTAGTTGTTCCCTGGTTTCACACTATTTGTGTGAGTTAATATCCTATGGCTTTTCTTATTCCTCTATCAGGGTTCATTTCTTAGCCATTTCAACGTGTCTGCCAGTGGATCCTCCTCTTTGAATGCAGTCTTATATCAAAATGATTTTTAAAGGGGTTTTGCATAAGAGGTCTCCAAAAAAACTATGACCTCTCCTTGGGATTTTAATTTTGTGTTAGAGAAGCTTACACTCACTCCATTTGAACCAGCTAACCTGGATGAGTTGAGGTTTACTGATTGCTCTGACCACTTCAAGAAGGGTATCTTATGGTGAGTTAACTCTACATCATTCCACAAGGGCAGAGTTTCTTTGAGAACTAATCCTTCTTTTATGCCTAACTGTCCATCTTCACATTTTTTTTTGCTGAACCTAAAAATGACGGAGAAAGGATACTCCATAACTTGGATGTCCACAGACAATTCACATACTGTCCTGACAGAGCTAAATCTTTCAGATCTTTGGATCAATTGTTCATTTCTTGTGAAGGTAAGAAGAAGGGACAACCTGTGCCAAAATAGGCTATTTACAAATGGTTGTCTAAGGCTATTACATTTTGTTATACTCACCATAACAAATCTATTCCAGACAGGGTCAAGGCCCACTCTACCAGGGCCTTGGCTTCATCTGTGGCTTTTTGGAAAGCGTTGGATTCTAGAAGCATTCTAGAAGCTGCTACTTAGTCCTCTGTACAGACCTTTACAAAACACTATAAGCATGATTCCCTCTCTGTGTCCAAGTCAAGCTTTGCTAGTACTATTCTCCAGGGATTCCTGGACTCTTCTCCTTCAACCTCCCAAATGTAGTACTTTAGGGTAATCTACCCATATAGGTAAAGGCTAATGCAGTGTTGATCAACATGATGAACATAGTACAGTTGTGTAAGTAAACCTACCATAGCAGTAGATGTTTGAATGATGATTGCTGCTGTAGCCTCTCCCTCCTTCCACACCCTTGTTTTTGGTGTGTTTTTTATACCAGGATGTGGTCATTTATTTTTGGTCCCTAGCATTATCCTTTCAAGGCTCCCCCCCCCCCCCCCACACACACACACACACACATACTCTATTGGCAGGAAAGCTCTGAAGGATTAAGCACCAAAACTTTTCTTTTAATCAGCTCAGCTTGAGCTGCTTGACAGTTTGGGCTCATGAAAGGTGGCTTGAAGGTTTGGAGGCTGGCTGACTGTAATATTCTTGGCAGGATATAAACCATGTAGCTAAAGCTACTGCAGCAGTGATCATTCAAACATCTACTGTTATGGTAAGTTTACTTATACAAGTGTACTTTTCTTTACAGAGGTGCTTCTTAATAACCTAATACTTTCTACTAAATGCAGCAGCTTAGATAAATGTTAGTAATGACTTTGATGACGATGGTAATGATGACATTAAGATTATTTGGCTTTCCTTATTGTAATACCAGTTGGAAAACTTCCATTTCTGATTTAATGCCATTGTATATTTTACAAAAACTGTAAATATTTTAAAAATGACATGCTTAGAGTGACCTTTTTGCTGTGTTAATTATTTATGTTATCATTTGCTGCAAATTTTACTTAATAAGAATATTATCTAAGCACCTGGTACTCGTCTTGTGGTGGGTGTTCACTAGGCCAGTTCACCTGCTTGGTTAACTGTCAGACAAGCAAACAAAGAAGGAAATACTTCTGGAGAAAGTAAATGCTGAAACTAGTGCAGTGATACAGATAGCTGCACATAATTATAAAATAGCAGAGTCAGTAATGTAGTCACTGAAACATGATATGAGGCAGGTGACCAGTTAGCTATTGGAGATGGAGTGAGTCTATGTATGTGGGCTTTTAAATGATGCTTCATATTACAGAACTTAATATAAAACTTTACATTGGGCCCCAGAAATCTGAATAATATTCATTGCATCTCTCAGTGCAAAATTGGATAACGTCTAGTTGTCTGGGGCAGGGACTCGGATTACAAAGGTTTCTTTCCTTTTTGCAATGTTTTTATAAACTAAACAGTGTTAAGTACAGAAGGAAAAGTATGAGCCTTTGTTCCTACTAGGAGGTAGGTGGGATGGGGGATGGCACCACTGCCATCAAAGTGACACTGGTGGACAGGATGCCACCCACTGTAAGAGCAAAATGACTGGTACTGGTGGGATTTAAATCCCACCACTGTCAAACAAGGATGAAGTATTAAAAGAAAGTGCGCACAAATCTATTTCATTAATTAATTCACAAAATACAACCTAACCACAAGATCATAAAGAGAGTATGCACTGCTGTGCTGAGTATGAGCTTCAAACATCCCTACTCAAACTGGACTTTGCACAGGCTACTAATAGAGCTGAATTTTTTGCCAAGCACCTTTAGGCTCTTGTCTCGCTGTTGTTTGTGAACCAATGAATTCCAGTGTCCCTTTATCTATAGTAACTGCCTTTCACACAAAGTAATATTCACACACACACACACACACACACACACACACACACACACACACACACACACACACACACACACACACACACACACACACACACTCTTACACTTCCCAGGAGAGGCTAGTAAGATTCTTCAATTCTCCAGAGTTTTCTTTTTGCCATGGTAGTACTGCCACCACTCTGGGTTATGGCCAGAGACAAACGATTATCTGGATGTTCTTAATAAAGTCCAATGCAATCATATACCAATTAATATCTCTTTCACTGGTAATAGGCCTAAGCAGTCTAAGAGGATACGCTTGCCTCAAAGCATATTAACCAGTAGTGTAAATACTGCTCACCCTCTTCTCAGATAAACAACAGCAGACACGCACACATGGAATACATACCATTCATGGAAATGTCAACCTGTTAAAAAGAAAAAAAGTACTGTGCAGCTGATCAAAAATTAACTTATTGCACTTACCTTTTTCTGTGTGGGATTGCAATACAATGGAGGTCAGGGAATTTACCCATTACATCTGTAGTGTGATCTCAGAGATGATTTATATAATTAGCAGGGGTGTGAGGGTATGGAGGGCATGCCACCTGTAAAGAAAATTAGTTTTACTTTTCCTTATTCTCTTTTTTTTTACTTTTCAATAGGTGCTGAATGACCAGTTGTGTTTAATCAGTTGCCATTTGATATTTTGCTTTTTCAATGTATTGCTACCAAACAACTTCAGAAAGTGCCAAACAAAATAAACTAAACTAACAAAAAAGCAAAATAAAGAAGCACAGCTGTTCATGGTCAGGGCACATTTGTTGACAAAAAACTTTCATGCTTCGGCCACAGTGGTGCAGCGGTTAGCGTTGCTGCCTCAGAGCAATAGGCTCCCCAGTTCGATCCTCGGCTGGGGTGCCTTCTGTGCGGAGTCTGCATGACCTCCCTGTGGTCACGTGGGTTACCTCCGGGTGCTCCGGTTTCCTCCAACATCCCAAAGACATGCTGTAGGTGGATTGGATACTCCAAATTGGCCCTAGGCATGAATGCATGCATGTGTGTGCCTTCTGTGGAAGGTTGGATGCCAAGCTGGCAACTTGACACCATAAAACTTCACTGCCAATCGTGAGCAGACAGGTGATCTGCTGTGGTGACCCCTAACCAGGAAAAAGCCAAAAGAATAAGAAGAAGATGCCAGGTACCTACATAACTTCCTCATAATAGTATGACTTAACTTTCTACCACTTATATACTCATAAAATGAATATTCATTCATAAACTGACCAAACAGTTACTTATAAACTATTGTAAATAAGGGGATAAAACTTAATTTTCCTACTGGGCATGACCTCTGATACTAGTTTATCCAGCATATTTAAAGGAGATTTTCTCTCCAAAATAATTATTTTGATAGTGATAATTGTTTTAGTAAAATCTCTATCATTTGAGAATAGTCTTGAAAGCCTTATTTTCCTCTTAACTGGATTTGTATTTTGCTTTTGTGGGTGTTGTGTGCTGTAATGCAAAAAAATCTATTTGAATAGGTAGACTTCCTGTAAATTGTGAACTCAAAAGTCTAATTGATAACATTTTCAAACATTTTAATATATAAAAAGTTAGTTTCACAATCATGAGTAGTATAAGAAAATTCAAAAAAGGATGTTGTACTGTTATTATAATCCATACATTCATCAAATTAAATCAAGTTTCATGTCTACAAATAAAAATATCATCCAGATATCTGAAATACTTAAAAAGATGCTTGTTGAATTTGGATTGAAAAAGATGGTTGGTTTTCTACCACCATAAAATAAAATTGGCAAACATCAGGACTGCTGCAACACTCTTAATTTGCCAACATCCTCCTTCAGAACACACAAAGTTACTGTAAAATACCAGATCCATAAGTGATGTAAGCATTTTAATGTCATTAAAAGGAAGTTGGTAATGTTCAGACAAGGCTTCCATTAACCACAGCAGTCCTTCTTCATGGGGAAATTACTAGAAACAGGTCCTTAATATTGATGGTAACCAAATAACATGATACATTGAAGACCATCTTGCCAATAGTCTTCAAAAATACCAGGAATCTATTAATACACAAGGAATGTCATTAAACAAAATTTTGATTCTATGGTCTGTATGCTTAGCAATCGATTCTGTGTTGGATCCTCCTGCTGCTACAGTTGGTCTCAATGGTGGATTACCCCAGGATTTATACACTTTGGGTATGAAAAAAGTAGCTGGTATCAATAGTTTATTGATCTTTAGATAATCCTGGGTGTTCTTAGTAAGGTTAATTGTCACAACATAAGTCATTAAGCAATATCTATTCTGTGTTATGCTTTATTCACCTCTTTTTGGAGATAACAATAAAAAACTACTGTTATTTAAATAGTCCACCCTTGTCTGGCTTCATTATATATATGTTATTATTGAGTTTCATTTCCTCTAAAAGTTGGTTTTCCTTAACCATCAACTTGTAAATCATGGGAACTTTTTTCTTTGAACTATATAGGACTTTAATGTCCCTTTCATATAGTTTTTTAAAAGCAGCTAGGGGTGATGTTAGGGGTGGGTTGAACTGACTCTTTCTAGTTAATTCATTGTTGTAAGTCATTCATCCCTCATAACCTTGGAAGTAATGCTTTAGATTTAACTTCCTAGTAAAATTTTAAGTTCCAGTAGTATGTCAGTAATAGATGAACTATAGGATGGGACAAATGTAAATCTTTTGGACAATAGGTCTCACAACTCCTTAGTTATATTTAAGTAACTGAAGTTCATAAAGCATGAAAGCCCAGTACAGTACCTGTGTTGGGATTCACTGAGTCCTCCATTGTCCTCTGTTCATTTCACATCTCCTGGTCAAGCATTCTCTCTGACATCCTACTTAGTTATACATCAAATACTCTGTATGGGGAGGACCTCTGTTTGTCCCTTAGTCTGAAAGACCTCCTTAATTGTGGAAAAATGGATAAAAAAATTAATTCTGTGTGTCAGTAGGTGTATAATTCTCCACCTTACAGATAGTAAGGTCATTGGTTACACTGACATCCCTGCTGCCTATGTGTTTACTTAACATGGGAGGTGGGTATGCTGTATTGTCCAAGTAATCTTTCTCATCATACTTTAACTTTGTCTCTTTCCTCCAACAAATGTCCTCACAGTGGTGCTCCACATTGGTAAAAGCCCAATGGTACAGTTCACTGTATTGGTTAAAACACAAATTGTTTACTATACTTGTTTATAGATCCTTAATTTCTTCTTCAATTTTTATCAACTCTCTGTTGTTGTCTGTCGTTAACAATCTTATTTGTTCCAGACCAGTTCTGTCAAATAAATCAATCAACTCTTCATGTAAAATTGATCCCTCAATCAGCCCACTAGGGAACTTATAACACTGCAGGCCTCTTGGAGCCCTTTTCTGTTCATGACAATCTTCAGAATATACATAGTCCAGTTGCAAGCTCCTATATTTCTTTAAGAGCTTCTCAAGTGTATGTATTTGGTCTTTTAAAAAGTCCAACGTGGTGTGTTGTGTTTATTGGCTTGTTTTTATAGAATATGTTTTTCTAAACCAACTATTTAAACAGACAGTTGGTATATTAAGTTTCATCCCCTTATCAAATTCCCCCAGGCCAATTTGAATAAGGGGTTTAGTACAATGGATCACAGTACCTAAGTGGTATTAATGTATGACAACAAAGCACAAGGAATAAGGGAAATTCTAAATAGAAACTGAACTGTGTTCTTTGACGTTTTGGGCTTAGAGACAAGTTAGATAGTAAGCCATGTTTTGTTTACAAAAAGGGTAGGATTTCAAAGTCACAGTTTGAGTCTAATAGCTGTACAACTATAAGAGAAAAGATCCCACTTGGGGTATGATCAGATAGGGCTATGGTTCACAATGTTGTTTCATTAACATTACAAGTAATGTTACTATAGTAGACAGCTCTAGAACTATTACCACAAATGGCAAACATAATTGTGGTACTGTAGGGGTGGTATGTGTAGCTACATACAAACTTCAATGCCAAGGACAGGTAGGGTGAACTTCTGATGAAATCCTGTTTTGGAGGAAAGAGATGAACATTAAAGAGAATTTCAGCTTCTCCTTCACTAGTCACATTGATATTGTGTGATTTTTTTGTTTGTTGTTTTATGTGTAGCTACATGCTTTTCCTGCTCAGCATTTTATGTTGTCAAGACTGAAAAAGCACTTAGACTTGGGATTTAACAACACTCTTATCTTATTAAGAGCAAGGCCATGGACAATGCATTAGCCAAGCATTCTATGAGTTTTGTCAACTTTAACAATTTTTTTATTTTTTGTTCTGGAAAAAGATTCAGTATAATGGGGGGTTTGGAATTACATATTGTAGATAATATGATTATTACAAAGAGTCACAAAAAAATTGATGATGGATCATGGTACTTATTTTTTAGATAGTAACAGCTGCCAACCCCTCCCCCATATTTTAAAGGCTTTGCCTTATAATGAGTTGCTCAGAATAAATAGGCTGTGTAATAATATGCAGTCTCTCAAGGAAGAGATTTTACATTCTTGTATAGCCTTTAAACAAAGGGGATATAGCAATGAACTCATTATTAATTATCTGAATAAACTGCTGTGCTTGAGAAGGGATACCACTAGTGTGGTTGATGTTTCAGATGATATGAAGTCTGTGAATAGATAAAGTAGTCATGCAGGGAATGCCAGTGATAAAAAGATATATTTGGCTCTTCCTTTAATATTTATAATGTTGAGTTAGTCACACTCTTAGGATATTACTGGCCATTTTTACATAAGGGGAAGTCTGGGGTTAAGAATTTACCCGAGTCTTTTACTGTCTCCTGTAAGAGAGATAGAAATATAAAATACATTGTTGTGCATAATTTCATCTCTATGCCTACTGAAATTTTAACAATTTTTCTACAAAATTCTGATACATTTCCCTGTGGTAAATGCTCAATTTGTATTCATTTGGTCAGAACCTTTGATAAAATAAATGGCATTTCTTTTTACCCTAGGGCTATTTTCTCCTGTGTGTCCAAGGGAGTGGTTTACTGTCTCTCATGACCTTGTGGTTTCTTCTATATAAGAGAAACTAAAGGAATGTTCAAAATCAAAGTACGAGAGCATGTTAGAGATATTAAGAATCAAAATTTAGATAGCCCTGTGGCATCACATTTTCATGCAGTACACTTGGGGTCTTGTACCAGTTTGAAAGCATGTATTTTAGAACAAGTTCTGATTAAGGATGCTGTTGCACTTAAAAATAAACTGTTATATAAAGAAGCAGTCTTTATTTTAAAGTTTGGCACTTTGGTGTCTCATGGTTTAAATAAAGAGCTTGAGTGGAAGGCTTTTCTGCATTAAGTGTTAACTATTAGGTTATGTTTAATTGTTTTATTTAATTGATTAATGATGTGATATCTGTTATTTAAATGTAGCTTGTGCTACTCTGATGTTAACTCTGAAAGGCTTGTTAGCCGAGTATTAAACATTTTTTGATTTTATGCTTCTGCAGTTTGTGTTTTTCGCTTTTTCTGTGATTTTTTTATTTTATTTTTATCTGTTGTTTAGTCAATTTGAATAAGGAGTTTAGTACAATGGATTACAGTACCTCAGTGGTATTAATGTATGACAACAAAGCACAAGGAATAAGAGAAATTCTAAATAGAAACTGAACTGGGTTCTTTGATGTTTTTGGGATTGGAGACAAGTTAGGTAGTAAGCCCTGTTTTGTGTACAAAAAGGATAGGATTTCAAAGTCACAATTTGAGTCTAATAGCTATACAACTATAAGATCCCACTTGGGGTATGTTCAGATAGGGCTATGGTTCACAATGTTGTTTCATTAACATTACAAGTAATGTTACGATAGCAGACAGCTTGAACTATTACCACAAATGGCAAGCACAATTGTGGTACTGAATAGGTGGTATGTGTGGCTACATGCAAACTTCAATGCCAAGGACAGGTAGAGTGAACTTCTGATGAAATCCTGTTTTGGAGGAAAGCACTAAACATTAAAAATAATTTCAACTTCTCCTTCACTAGTCACATTGATATTATGTGATTTCTTTTTTTGTTTGTTGTTTTATGTGTAGCTACATGCCTTTCCTGCTCAGCATTTTATGTTGTCAAGACTGAAAAAGCACTTAGACTTGGGGTTTACTACCACTCCTATGTTATTAGGAGTAAGAACATGAACAATGCATTAGCCAAGCATTCTATGAGTTTTGTCAACTTTAACAATTTTTTTATTTTTTATTCTGGAAAAATATTCAATATAATGGGGGATTGGGAAGCTTATTTGGAATTTAGGGACCTGCATTGTCTCATCCTTTTGAATGCTACACAACCCTCAGATTTAAATGGGGGTAAATCCATTAACAGTATTTTGACACAGAGAGCAGGTAAAATAACAGCAAGTGCTTAAGTACACTTTTAAGCTTATTCATATATAAAAAAGTATGTTTTATATTTTGAATGAATGTATGTATTTAAGTGTATTATAATGAATTTCAAGTGGTTTTTAATGCAGTAACATTTATTTTAATTTATGATAATTTCTAAGTAATTGATTGGTCAGTTTGTAAATAATTGAAAAAGTAATAACTTGCGATTTATGCGGACTGATAAGGGCAGTAGTTTAGTGATCATGAAACAGTATGACTATATACAATTGATGGTTAACATTTTATAAGATGACACCTCCAGAGAGGCCTCTATAAATTAAATAATATATTGTATAAAAATGATGTTCAATTATATGATATGCTCATGAAGGGACAGGTTGGTCTCTCTGATTATAAATTTATGAATGTGACACAGCCTAACATTTGAGCAATTTTTGGAGTGCCAAAAATCTACAAATAAATTCAGAATCCACCTTTTAGGCCAATAGTAGATGCTGGCATTTGTAAAATGAGTTTTATTGCATGACACTTAGATTTTAAAGTAAACAATGAGGTTAAGAATATTGAATACCTCATGAAAGACTCATGGAACTTTTTAAATAAATGTAATAATTTAGATAATGTTGAAAAGTTATATTTATAACTATTGATGTTCACAACCTAGTTAGTTGCATTCTGCACCTAAAAGGACTGACATGGTTCACATAATTTATGATAAATGTATTGCATTTAGAACAGGATAAAGTTAATACTTTAAGTAAACGTATGGAAGTTGTCTTATACAATAATTATATTCACTTTAAGGGGCATTATTTACACCAAACAAAGCCATGGGTGCAGCCTGTTGGCCATTATATGCAAATGTCATTATGGCAGCTTGGGAGAGTAGGTTTCTTTTCAGCAGTCAATATATATATATATATATTATGCTGGAGTCTATATACACATTTTAGATGATATATTTATAATGTGGATAAATGATGAATGCAAAATATCAGAATTCACTGGTTATATCAAAACACAACTATTTATTTTAAATTTACATACAATATAAGTATTGATTCAGTATTGTACTTGGACGTAAAATTAACTAAAGATAGTATAAGTAAAGGCATGGCATCTAATATATACAGGAGGACAACCTATTCAAATTCATTTTTGCATTTTTCTAGTACTCACCCATACCATCAGAAATGGGCTGTTGTAAAAGACCAGATGGTAAAGGCAGCAAAGATGGTTTCAGACTTTGGAGAGTTTGAAAAAGAATGCAATTTATTATGAACTATGTTTTTGAACAGGGGCTACCCTCTATCATTAATAAATTCAATAGTACATGAAGGAACAGCTAAGAAAAGTTAAGGAATATATGTTCCGTTATTATATAAGAAAGGTTCTGAGGAAATTATAAATGGTTGCATGCAATCTCAAAATAATGAAGAGAACCCACAAGAGGGAATGAACAAGTAATACTGACTGACCAGTAATATTGACTGACCAAATAGCAAACAACAGTCCAACATTTATTACTACTTATTCCCGCAATAGTAAAGCCATTGCTGATATTATGATAACAAATTGAAAACTTATCAAGAATAACAGAGATTTATTATGTAAGTTAGGAGAATGCTCACAAGTTGTGTATAGGACAGGCACAAGATTTAAGAACAGCTTTGAAAATATGATGACTGAAAAAACTATGAACGTAGAATATAAGATGACAAAATGCAGGGCTTGCAAGCAATGCCAATATAGTTCTACTGACAATAACTTGAATGTAGGGATGAGAAAGTTAAAATTACCGGGCAGATATAATTTTAATACATGAGTAGTATATCACAGTTTGTAAGCCCCGCGGCTCATTTTATGTTGGAAAAACAGAGAGAAAATTGAAGGAGCTCATCTACGAACACATTTATGAAATAAAGAAAAAGCAACTAATGCATTATATAATCATATCATGAATAATGGGGATCATTATTTTTTTATTTTCCATATTAGAGACAGTAGAACAGAGCCCTAGGGGTGGCCCATGGAGTACGATTTTAGAACAACGTGAACAGTAGTGGCAGATATATTCAAAGTTTTTGGTGCCACCAGGATTAAATGAGATTATATCTGTTAACAGGGTTTTAAAGATGAGAGCTTATGAAAGACGAAATTAATATTTTATGTTTTATGTATTAAATGGATGGATGTTCAGTATTGTTTCTTTAAAAGTTCTGTCACACCGTTGCCCATATGGTTTTAATGTGATTCAAAGTATTGAATGGAATGAGTCTAGCCATGTGGCAAAAAGTGCAAGTATTTAAACTGTTTTTAAATGTATGAGTTTATCTGATGAAGTCTGAACTATAAGACAAAAGCACTTATCTTTTACAATAAACTGAGTTGTGAACACTTTTTTCTGGTTTTGTTTTTTTGATTGATTAGTAGTAACAGTCTTTAGTGGATTAGTTTATAAATGAATACTTTTTTGATTATTTAAGTGGTAGGAAGTTACATCATACTATTCTGAGGAACTTCTTTAGTTACCTGGATCAAACAATCTCAAGTTTATTGTCAATAAATGTGCCCTGACCTAGAAAAGGTGCATTTTTATTTTCTTTTCCAATGTATGGATATACATCCATATAGATAAATTGATAGACAGAGATCTAGACATAGATATATAGATATTAAAAATGGATATCAGCCACAAGAGCTTAAAGGTGCATAGAGTAACGTTACTTAAATAGTAAAGATAGTAGTGCAGAGATAGATTAAAATATATGTAGGTTTGCACACAGAAATAAAATAAAGGGGTACTTACGTATTATCGCAACCAGATTTTCAAGCTAAAAGTATTCGCTTGTGTTTTCCTTAAATAAACGGAATTAACGGTATTAAAACTAAATAACATTTTTTCTATAAAAGTTTTAATTTATAGTACTATTTAAAGTTGAAAACACAGAGAAAAGAACATTTTAAAATAGCTTGACCCTTTTTTACCACTATTTACGCATGTCAGTAAAGCATCTCTCTATGTGTTCCATTTCTCGTGCTATACAAAAGTTGTCAAAGCTCTAGTCAACAGGTTATTGAAAAGGCATATAGTTATTAACCGTCTAAGTAGATTTTTGTAGTCATAGTTTTGTAAAAAATGCACTTGTGGGATTTACCTAAGACAGATAAGGAGGCAATTCAGTTATTTCAACAGTATGGAATTATACACAGTTTTAAGGAATGCAGTTCAGGACATGAAATGAAATTATACTATGGAAAACAAATATTTTGGAAATACAACTCTGCTAAATGCTACCAGCATATAGGAGTTCGGGAAGGTAACTTTTTTGAAGGAAGTAGAATTTCTTTTATAACTGCTGAACGTTTTATATACTGTTGGTGTAAGCAGTTAACTAGCATTAATTTCTGTCGTGAAGAATTGGATATGGCTGACAAAACAGTTATCGACTGGAGTAATTACTTAAGGGATGTATGTACCATGGAGTTGGAAAAACAAGAGAAGAAAATGATCGGAAGGCCAGGGCATATAGTGGAAATCAACAAAAGTTTATTTACTCGGCGGAAAAATAACAGTGGTCGTATCCTACCTCAACAGTGGATTTTTGAAGGGATCTGTAGGGAAATGAAAGAAACGTTTGTAGTAAAAGTGCCTGATAGAACTGCCTCTACATTGTTTGACCAAATACAAAAAAGCATCAAAGAAGGTAACATTAAATACTCAGACTCCTGGAAAGCATACCAAACAAAACAACTAGAAAAAGCTGGCTTCAGCCATGACAAAGTTAATCACAGCTACAATTTTGTTGACCCTGACACTGGAGTGCATACACAACATATAGAAAGAATGTGGGGCTCAGTAAAGTGGAGAAACAAGAAACAGTGAGGAACTGCACATTGCCATCTACATTCCTATCTTGTTGAGTATATGTAGCATGAAACACAACTATCACATTCAAAAGACTGCTTTGAAGAACTATTAAAAGCCATCGTTAACAACATTCCTCCACAAAAAAAAACAGAAAATCCATACCAAGTACCACACCAATTAACCAGCCAACTAAGCTCTCAACAGTAAAAAACAAAACAACACCCAGTGAACAATCCACATCTTCTGAACTATCTACACTGACAACCAATATAACAACAGCCAAATGAAGAATCCACAATTAACAATATTAAACAGTAGAGCCCTAACAGCTATGAAAATTAATGACATTCGAATATACCGAATATACATTACAACCAAGAAAGAAGCAAAGCAGTACTCTGAATTTACTTATATTAAATTGCATATGTACCATTTAATAAATACAGTTTAACCATTAAATAATTTTTCTCAATCACTTACCTTGTCTCCATTTTCTTCTTTTTTTTTAAGTAATCCAAGAACTGAATAAAGGAAAATACAGCTGAAAAATAAATCTCCACATGTGTAACACATCCAACGACAAATCCCAAACCAAAAGCTCCTTTGATAACCCCAACGATAGCTCCAAAAGTCTTTTGCAACCAATCTAAGTTCCAGTAATAGCTCCCAAAGTCCTTTGATAAGTCCAAATTAAAAAATACAATTGACTGCCCCAACGATAAATCCAAAAATCTTTTTTAACCAAACGAAGTTCAAACGATAGCTCCCAAAGTCCAAAAACACCGATTGTCCCAATGATATATCCATAAAACCACAAACGAAGTTCCAATGATAGTTTCCCAACTCCTTCGATAGCTCCAAAACGAACACCACCTTCCAACGATACATCCAAAAGGAAAAGCACCTTGAACGATCCCCAAATCCTTCGATAACTCCTTACGATACGAACACCTTCCAACGACAGCCAGAATTGGTAAAATCCTTCAATAAGTCCTATGCAACCATCTCCTTCAGACGACAGCTCTGAAATGGAAAGCACCTTCAAAGTTTGCGTATAAATATACGTACCAATGTAATGCTCAACGTTTTCAGCACACTACGCACCTATCCAAAAAATTTACCCATGAAAACATAAAAAAAACCCCACCAATATCCCAGCATACTTTTAAACACACTACCCTTCCCTAATACACTGTCTTTCCTAAAATTTAAGCTAAAGGCGGAAAGTACACTACATCGCAAAATCTGGTTGCAATAATACGTAAGTACCAATAAAGGAAAATAAAACTGACAGGCTGCATACAGAAAAATCTAATTTCCAGGTACCTAAATTCCCTGGGTTTCATTGCCATATGTTACATAACTTAATAGCTAACACTCACTGATAGATCCACTACAAACAAGACAGCTTCAAATCATTTCTATCATAGCACACAGCAGTTATATACAAAGGTTTTCCTACACACCCCAATGGTCACCACATGGCATAGTTTTCCTGACACCATACAATAGTAGTTATACCAGTTTTTTACTCATTATGGCAATGGTTCCAAGGAATAAAAACTTAATTAACAATACATATCCAAGTCTGCTTCCTTCCCTTGGCTCTACACTGATGTGTTAGTGATATGCATAACAGTAAGTCCATCAGAGATTACAGGAATTACTAAAATTAGAGACAGTTCCTGGTATCTTACCTTGTTACTTTCACAACAGAAAACAGCAAGTCTGGTGATCCAACATACCTCAAAAGACATTCCCTGGTCTTTTATATACAAAAAGACCAAAGTTACAAGTTTCTATGCCATGAAGGCAACACATATTGAGTGCAGATGAACAAGACAGAAGAAAAAAAAAACTCAGTTAATTTTAGTCTGCATTATTCCTAACATTATTGCAGATGCAAAGTTTGCAGCAAAAACCCTACAGTCTCGTTCAGCTAGATGTTTGTGTACTGTTTGGGAATAATTTACATGTACAGTATGTAGGCTACACTTTGTTGTGTTTTTTGGCTTTTCCAGGCTACACTAAATATAATAAATGTTAATTTAAATGAACAGTGTGTCAGCTAGACAAAATATAATAAATACTATTTAAAGATGCTTTAGGGGGAGAGGTAATTTAAAAATAGTTCAAGCAATCTTATAAACTGACATTGATAAATTATGCTGCCAGAAGCTAAGGATGGTAAAAGTGTTTGCTTTGAAACATGTTGTTAAGTCTTGCAAGCACCTTCAAAGTTAATTAGGTGAAACTTTGGGGTTGTTTACTCAATTTCTTGGCTGGAAGTTACACAGTTATCAGTGGAAGTTACACAATTATCAGTGGAACCTATTGGGTTAGTTACAGGATACACTTAAAGAATGATGTATCGGTACTTAGAAACAGTCTGCTGACCAAGGTAATGACGAATGCTTTCAATATGGGAAAGAAGCATTTATTTGGGAAAATATCCTTAACTAGGTCAGAGAACTCTAAAGCATGCAAGATAAAGGAGAATTTGATAAATGGTGTGTAATGTGAAAAGACACCTCTTTGGAGATGTAATATGGGCTATGAAAACTGGCTAAACAACTGAATACAATAAATGTTGTGTACGTGACGGGTAAAGCAACATTTCTCACTTACTAGCATGACACAAAGGTAAATGCAGCCAGGTCTAAAGAAATACATATACTACTTTCAGTGTAATTATAATTAAAAAATAAAAGGTGAACTTTCTGCTGAAGAATATTTTGGTGCTGTTCAGGAGAAGGTAATTCAGATAAAGAAAATGTAATGACTAATCAGGGCAATGTAATATTTGGTAAATGAGGAAGTCAGAGGCATGACATGTACTGCCAGCTTCATCAGCACAGACATCAAATGCCAAATAACAGGAAGGGAGCCATATTAGCATTACAATGTACAGAGAATACCTCTCTATAATTTGTTAAGGGGAATAGCCACATCAGTGACCACTGTATCATTATGTTTAACTTCTGTGCAAGCATTAGTGTCCTGCTTTATTCAACCAAAAATGCCACAAGATGCAAACAAACTTGTAAAAAGAACAAAGGTAGCGTAATGAGGCAGAATCACTATTTTTCACTTTATTAAGCGCTTTTGTCCACACAGAGCAGAACTTCATCAGAATAAAATACATACAAAACCACAACCTTGTATAAGAACCAGAAAAAAATGTGTGTATGGCCCCTTCCACCAATAAACCTATTAATCCACATTTTTATCAATTAAACAACCATACACAGTAAACTCTAGCACCATGCTCATAGCTGTCCTTAGGCATCGGCCAACCAGGCGGCCGTCAAGGGCGCCGGTCTAGCAGGGGCACTTTTCCAGCATTTATTTGGTGTAGGTGGACCAGGATGGGGGCACTAGGTGGTGTGGGGGGGCACCATGGAGCCCTTTTGCCTAGGGCACCAGTTGAGCTAAGGCCGCTCCTGCCATACTGTGCGTATAAATAACACTTAAAAATATAAGAAACATATAATGCTTATTTAAAAAACATCCATGTTTATAAAAAAGACAAACAGTGACAAAAACACACTTTAAAAACATAGAAGACCGAATTATCAACCATAAGGTTAAAGGAACCTAGAACAGTCCTGAGAATCAAACATTTCACAGAGCACTGGCAGCTTTTAACCTTAAAACTGAACTGATAGAAATATTTTCATTTAAGCCTGGTAGACCATGGCATTAATGCGTAGTTGTCACTGTAATTCTTTAAAAAAAATCATCAGCTGGTCCACTCCGCTGTCCAAGTTCAACATGATCAATAATAGTAAACTTAAAGGAATGCCCACTGTGTTCAGAAATATGACTATATAGCACATTATTATTCTCCTTTTTATGAATATCATTTATATGTTGATAGACCCTTTTTCTGAAACTGTTCTTAGTTTTCCCAATATAGAATCCAGGGCATTCTTGACACATTGCCATATAAACTATACCTTTGGACCCACAATTATACCTCTTTTTTATTTTTATCATTCCAAACCCTTGAAGTGTCACTTCATTAACCTCCAGTATGTATTTACATTGGTGACAGTGCCCACATTTTACCATCTTACCCTTGTGCCTCTATTCAAACCCACTCTCCAACATATTCTTAAAGCATCTGTCTTTTTTATATACTATTAAAGATTTTTGCCCTACAACATCTTGATAGTCCCAGTCAATTCCAAAAACACACCAGTTGTTGTTGTTGTGTCTTTCGGCTTTTCCCGGTTAGGGGTCGCCACAGCGGAACTCCCGTCCGCTAATGATTGGCAGTTGATTTTTACGTGCTGAGTTGCCAGCCCTAACGCACAACCTTCAACGAAGGTACGCCCATTCACGCATGTCTCCACGCAGAAGACGCTCTAGCTGAGAGTCGAACCGGACAGCGTCTTACTGTGAGGTGACAACGCTACCGCAGCACCAACACCACGGGTTCAAAAACACACCAGTATTTCTGAATAATATGTCTCACATCATCAAAATGAATATATGTAAGTACTAGTGCCTTGCTAAAGTTTCCATTATTCCTACTAACAGGACTGGAACTAGTTTGCCAAACTATTTGGCCTAATAGGGGTACATAGACACCCACAACCTTTTCTGGGTGACCTCACTAAAAATGCCATCTAAAAACATACAGGGGTAGCCTCTACTATACAACTATACAACATACCCCTTAAAATGTCACATTGTATATAAAATTAATTCAGGTCAGATACCATACGGGTTAACTGGACAGACTGTCCTTTCACCATTGACTTCTTTTGATGAATCTGATGCCAATTATCATGAAGTAACATATTAGAATATGTAGGCTTCCTATAAAATGTTGACACAAAGCACTTATTCACAATGTCCTTCCTGATGGTGACATCCAAGAAATTAATCTTATCACAAAAAGTCATAGTGAATTCCAACAAATCAGTAGTACTGTGAATGTACTCAAAAATTCATCCAATCTTTGGTGTCATTCCAAAAAAGTTATTATATCATCCAGGAAATGGCCATATAGTGGCCATCATGGACTGAATTTGGAATTAAAAATAAAATTGGCCTCCCAGAATGCAAGTACTAGGTTGGCAAAAATGGGGACACATGCTGCCTTCATTGTAACACCCCTTATTTGTTTAAAAAGTTGTTGTTCAAAAATGATGAAATTGTTTTCTAGTACTGTTTCCATCAATGTTTTTAAAATACAAATAAGATCCTGGTTTAACTTGGAATAATGAGATAGGATACTCAACTCCTATATTATGTGGTAAGACTGAGAACAAATATTTGACGTCAGTGGTAACAAATGTACTTTTTTCATCATATAAATCTTGTGACACCCTCATTAAAAAGTCCAATGAGTCTTTAAGAGAAAAGAATGTTCTTAGTATAATAATCAGTAAATTTAGCTATAAAAAATGTTTTTGATGCTTTAACGCCCATGATTGGTCTAAGAGGGGGATACCCAGAGATCCTTATGTATCTTTGGCATCCTGGAAATAGTAGGAATTCTGGATTCCATTGCCTTCAAATAATTATATTGGGAGGGGTTAATCTGGTTATTCAAAAGAAAGTCTTCCAGAATTACATCAATATGGTGGTATGCTATATTCATAGCACTGAGACTTGTTTCTTCATAGAAATCAGTAACATGGACAATAACTTATTATTCTAGTCATTGGTGTCCATGATAACAAGTCCCCTCCCCTATCAGGTTTCATAACTCTAATATTAGGGTTCTGACATATCTCTTTAAATATATTAACGTCATCCAAACTTAAACTGACCTGCACACTATGTCTCATCTCTCCCCTCTTAAACAAATCATGAATTTCTGTTTCACAAAGCTTTTCAAACACAGACACTATAAAGTGCTGGGTGGGTTAAAGCAGCTAGGCCGCACACACCCTAACTTTATGTTATTATTGTCATCCCAGCCCTTGAAATAAAACCCAAAATTCAGTTTTCTCTGGAACGTTTTAAGGTTTATTAAAATTTCATCAATATTGGCTAGTCTGCCAGGAACAAAAGACAAACCTTTTTCAAACAAATCAGCATGACCAGTTTATAAAGAAACATTACTGTAATTATATATTTTAAAATCACCTTTTTTGTTACAAACAACATCCAGGTCACAGTTATTCCCAATCAGTTCTACTATCCCTTCCCTCTCCCTTTCCCCCTCAGTTTGTGGGGATGGCCCTATCCATTGTTCACATAACCCGCTGAATACCCCCCCTCCCCTGATTCATGAATCGCTCTAACTTCCTCAGGGGCAGGTAATCTAAAGGGTCAGATTCTTCAGGTGCCGAAGCAGTGGAATTATGCAGAGAATTGTTTATAAAACCATTCAAGCCAGTCTCAACTGAGTTAGGGGAACTTTTTGCCAATGGGGGTGGGGGGTAGGCAGTCCCATTCTCATAGCCCCTCTGGTCACTTTAAAGTTTCTTGACTTTATTTGCTTTTAGTTCTACCAATAAATTATCAACTTTAGTAAACACAGCACTATATTCAACCTTTTTATGTTCAAACAAATCAGAATGTAAATTCTTGTCTAGCTTGAAAAATATTGCTAGTTAAAACAGTCATTTTTTTCTCATTGTTCTTAATTAATAACTCTAAAACTTCACAACCATGCCTGTTGAACATGTTTAACAACTCACTGTGAAGTTCAGAGCTCCGCACTATGCCTGTAAGAAATTTCCATGTCCTTAGTCCCTTGGGAATCCATCCATTAAGCAAACATTCCTTAAAGTAACTGTTTTCTGGGTCTATATTAGAACACTGAACATTTGAAATGTTGGGTGTTCTAATATCGACCCGTTTTCAGCGAACGCTGAAAATATCGAAGTAACAGGAAACCAAATTCTTTCCTAGGGAAAGAATTCGGTTATCCGTTTCTGTTGCTTCAGTATTTTCAGCACTCTGGTGGAAAGTTACGGGTCAGGTTCAGGTAAGTGTGCGATTGTGTGGACGTGTGGGTTAGGGCGGGTTAGGTGAGTTAGGGTTAGGGTGCAGGTCAGGTAAGTGTGCGATTGTGTGGACGTGTGGGTTAGGGCGGGTTAGGTGAGTTAGGGTTAGGGTGCAGGTGAGGTGACTGTGCGATAGTGACGGACCTTAGGGTTAGGGTTTGGGTTAATGTAAGTGGATAGTTAGTGGTGTTTGTATAGTTTAGTGTAGGGTTAGGTGTTAGAGTTTAGGTGTATGTGTGTGGATTGCTGTTTGTTTGGTGTGCTTGTGTTGTGTGTATGTGCTTTGGAACAGCAAATTTTTTTCCCTAGGAAAAAATTTGCTGTTCCGAATGTTCGATGTTTTTTTTTTCAATTGCTAGGTTTCACTTTTAGAACACTCGACATTTTGAATGTTCGGTGTTCTGATATAGACCCCTGTATTCTAGTTGCAGCTTCCTGAACTTGAAGACACTGTCTTCCAACAGATTAAGCTGCCTGTCAACTGTACCAAAATGCTCATTTTGTTGGTTAAACCCATCAGAAAAATCAAAATCACCATCAAGCCATTCTTTTAGTGAGTTATTACCAGTAAAAGAAAGCCCGCTTGTTCTCTCTCCATCATTTAACCAGGTATGCAAATCCTGCAAATCCAATTGGTTAGTGGGAGTCACCCTGGATCTCTGGGCCGGGGTAATACCATTGTCAGCAATAGAAAGTAACCACAATGATTTCTCCAGCTGAAAGCACCCAGCACCAATGAAGGCAGTCCACAGGAGGATACGAGAACACAGTATAGACTCCACAAAAACTTCAGTGAAACAAAATGATCAAGACTGTAGTATAAATACACACTCCACTTTATTCACGGTCTGACAAACATAGATTGAGCACTTTCTTATCCAAAAACAGGAAACTTCATCATAATCTAGCATTAAAACATACTTGGGAAAAGGAATGCTGAGTTGAGCCACTAAAACCATTGCAGCTATTATCCATTTGGCGGGTGTCTATGTACCCCTATTAGGCCAAGGAGATGGGTAAACTAGTTCTAGTCCTGTTAGTAGGAATAATGGAAACTTTAGCAAGGCACTAGTACTTACATAATCATATTAATTTTGGTGATGTGAGATAAGTTATTCAGAAATACTGGTGTGTTTTTGGAATTGACCAGGACTATCAAGATGTTGTAGGGCAAAAATCTTTAATAGTATATAAAAAGGACAGGTGCTTTAAGAATATGTTGGACAGTGCGTTTAAACAGAGGCATGAGGGTAAGATGGTAAAATGTGGGCACTGTCACCAATGTAAATACATACTGGAGGTTAATGAAGCAACACTTCAAGAGTTTGGAATAATAAAAATAAAAAAGAGGTGTAATTGTGGGTCCAAAGGTATAGTTTATGTGGCAATGTGTCAAGAATGTCTTGGGTTCTATGTTGGGAAAATTAAGAACAGTTTCAGGAAAAGGGTCTATCAACATATATATTATATTCATAAAATGGAAAATAATAATGTGTTATATAGTCATATTTCTGAACACAATGGCTATTCCTTTAAGTTTACTATTATTGACCATGTTGAACTTGGGCAGAGTGGTGGACCAGCTGATGATTTTTTGGAGTATAAAGAATTACAGTGGTAACTACACACTAATGCCACGGTCTATCCAGGCCTAAATGAAAATATATCTGTCAGTTCTATTTTAAAGTTAAAAGCTGCCAGTGCTCTGTGAAATGTTTGATTCTGGGGACTGTTCATGGTTCCTTTAACCTTATGGTATATAATTCAGTCTTTATGTTTTTAAAGTGATAATCACAAACAACACTAATATTGGAAAAAACGAAGATAAAATAAAATCAAACCAAATCAGAGCCAAAAAGACGAGAATAACTGTGATTTTAATCAAAAATAAATCCACATCAAACATTAAGCACTTTCATTCGCACTGGACTTGCAGTCTGAAGAAGTCCAGTGCAGATGAAAGCACTTACTGATTGATGTGGATTTATTTTTGATTAAAGTCACAGTTATTGTCGTCTTTTTGGCACTGATTCAGTTTGATTTTATTTTATGTTTTTAAAGTGTGTTTTTGTCACTGTTTGTCTTTTTTATAAACATGGATGTTTTTTAAATAAGCATTATATATTTCTTATATTTTTAAGTGTTATTCATACACACAGCATGGTGTTAGGGTTTACTGTGCATGGTTGTTTAATTGATAAAAATGTGGATTAATAGGTTTATTGGTGGGAGGGGCCATACATAGACATTTTTTTCTGGTTCTTAAATAAGGTTGTGGTTTTGTATGTATTTTATTCTGATGAAGTCCTGCTCTGTGCGGGCGAAAGTGCTTAATAAAGTGAAAAATAATGATCCTGCCTTGTTTCTCCACCTTTGTTGTTTTTACATGTCCTGCTTTATTGCTTTACAATAGAAAAAGAATTTGTTGTGATTACTTGCAACAATCTTGGCAAGAAGTTCATGCTGTGCTTTATAGAGATTCACTGTCTTCATGGGAGATGCTGAGGAACAGGTATATTGGATACTATTAGGCATGGTAAAATGGAGTAAAAGTCTTCCTATAATACATTTCCTTCTATATAATTTCTGGATATTGTTGTTTCAGAAGCATAGTTTGTTACTAAATTTCAGAGTTTGCATATAAATTGGAATATTCTCTTGAATTAAAGTGCAAAACTTTTAATGTAGCATAGTCAAACAGGCTACTATAATGCTGTCCATTGCATACTGAAGCCTGTTCCAATTCCTACTATGACTTTTGATAGGGTCTATATTAAGTCATTGAATGCTTAGAAAAGTGAACGATGATTTATCGACCCCATGTAAGCGAAAGCTTACAAACTTGGAACTCTTAGAACATCGATTTTTTTCCAAGGGAAAAAAATCACTGTTTCAAAAAAAAACACTTAAAACATAACATAAAGTGGGGGGCTGTGCTCCCCCCACACCCCCCTACTTAAATACACCAACTCCGAGATTGCACTACAGTGACAAAAATGGCAAAGTAACGGACTCGGACAAATGATTTCTTTCCCAGGGAAAGAATTCGCTTATATGCTGCTTCGTCATTTTGTCTTTTCAAGTTCGACCAAGACGCATTCGAAAGAATGCATCTTCGGTCATCTAGTAGGGACCCCTTTTGATGGTATTATAATCTGCTTAAACATGTGGAATTTTTGGAATACACTACTTCATACTGGACCTTAATTGGGATGGGCCAGATCACAAAAACACTGGGGCAGCCAGAAGACTTTATTAGACAGAATGGTTTAAGTTCAATATTCCTAAAGTCAAGAGGATTAAATATCATGCCAGTACATGTTCACATCTTGGAAGAAAGGTACAATTCTATTCATAGCGCTACTAATCTAATAATAAACACTTTAATGACTTCCTTGCCTTACTGCATACACGGGAACATTAGAGAGAAGGTGCACTCCTGAGAAGGAAGTTTGGAAAACCATGAAAAAAATTGACATGTTGTTAACCAAGCAGTTATAGAAAGAGTTAAATGTGAAAGAGGACAAAGCCCAAGGTTTGAATTAGCCATGTCAATGTTCTTTAACAACTGGAAGTGGGACCGTCAAACTTTTTGCTGAATTATAGTATCATTTTCATTGTCACTGCCTGGAAGTGGGGTGACTGAAGACTGAAGGAGAGTAGCACTACTTCAGGAAATTACAGGCGTGTCCCTATTAAGATAATGGAGAAGTTAATTACACAAAGGTCACTAAGTTTCTGGAAGCATGGCAACGTGCAGCATGTAATAACAGATTATAGCAGTCCAGACTGATTACACTGTATGATCTGGTGACAAGGGTGTTAGATAGGGATGAAATGAAAGCAGCTTAGCTTGATTCCAACTAGGTCTCTATCATAATTCTGCAATTATCATAACTGTAGCAATTATTGCAGCATACAAAAGTGCTACCAGCACTAAAAATTCTACAAGGAAACAGCTCCAGTACTTACTATTAATGCCCACCCCTCCAGCCATGTTTAAAGGTCAGTTCTGTGTGCTTTCTCCTATTAACCTGGTGAATTGGGCATCCTGAGGCAATGTAGCAACTGCGTCATGTACTCTGACAACCCTCTCCTCTTACCTCCCAACACTCAGACTTGTAAAAGATGCACCTATATATCCAAATTGGAAGCCAGGCACTCTCCAGTCAAGACTGGAATAGCTGGTCAAGAGGAGACGGTCAACAACTGCACCACACCACATGGAACACATAGCCCTCCATAACACACACCAGCACTGCCTTCACATAAAAACACAAACCACACATCCACCTTTGTGGAGGCTCTCAATAAAAATCTACTCAAACAGCAGAGACCGCCAAGGCAGAAATGCACTCAACCACCACAACAAAACACTAATCATGAGACACATAACTCTCCTAAACAGTGTGCAACTCAACCAAAGCCACTAAGGCAAAACAGCATGCCCAACACACTAGTCATGGGTGACTCGATAGTGAGGCACACTAATGTCCCACTCTCTAGGTTGAATAAGGAGAAAGTAACAGTCAGCTGCCTGTTAGGTGCCAGGATCCGCCACATAATGCATGCACTCAGGTCTCTCAACAACAGGTACAAATATGACTTTGTCACTGTACATGTGGGTGTGAATGACCTGAGACATACTTCCCTGGACTACATGAAAAGAGACATGGAGGAGCTCTCAGATTATGTAGCCCAGGTGGGTATGACCCTAGCCCTGAGCAGCATCCTACCATCACCCAGAATGATACCACAGTACAAGCAGAAAATGATTGACTTCAACAATTGGCTAAGTTTCTGGTGTCTCTTTAAGGGGATCCAGTATCTGTCTGCCTGAGATGACATGATTGACAGACCTCAATGCTTTGCCAGAGATGGCCTGCATCTGTCACTCCTGGGCTTCTGGATACTGACCAAGGCTCTTGCCAACCCTATAGTGCCTTTTTTAGGCAGTGTTCCAAAGACCAAATTACCACTATAACAACTACAAAAATTACAATCTGAGGGTCATGCTGCTCAATGCTAGAAGTCTAAATCTCAAAATGCACTTACTCAAAGTTCTCCTTAAAATGGAGAACATTGACATTTGTGCTGTAACAGACACCTGGTTCAAGGCAGCAGAAAGCACCCCTGTACTACTAGGCAATAACTCATTCCACACCTTTCAGCCCCAGAACTTGGAGCGAAGCTCCAAAGATGGTGGTGTTTCCATATTCATAAAGGATGCACACACCTCCAGACTGGTAGCCCAACATAATGCATCAGAGATACTTCAGGTGCAGCTAACATTGGGTAAGACAACGATTCAGGTCATAGCCTGCTTTAGGTCCTCAACCATGTCCCAGGACTCACACTCCATGTTCATAAGCACCCTGGAAAATATTAGGGTCCAACCTAACACTCTTATACTGGGTGACTTCAACTATCCCTCCATTAATTGGGAAAACTACTCATGTACCAATACACTTGCCCAACGTTTCCTGGAATTCATTAATTCCATTGGCCTTAATCAGCTCTTTCTTTCCCCCAGTAGAGGTAGTAACATCATTGACCTGGTCATTACTAACATGGGCGACCATTGAGCTACACCAACTCCTCCCTGGTTAGAGCTGGCCACAAACTAATCACCTTGAAAATCCACATCCCTCCCACCCCCACCCACCCCCCATAAAAACCACCATGAGAAACTTCTCCAAAGCTAACTTTGGGCTCCTAAAATTAGAGGTGGCTAACTTCACGGCACCCATGCAAATGGAGAATAGTTGCATGAACACCGAATCATACACCAATGCACTGTACGAACATGTGCACAAATGCATGGATCTCACCATACCCAATAGAACCAAGACGATCTTCTCCAAAAAAAGGAAGCCAATCTGGTGGTCCCCAGCCATAAACAAACTTTAAAACAGTAGGAGGAATCTGATGCAGAATAAGATGAAGTCCCAAGACTGGAAAAACTCCCTTATCAGCCTCAACAAAAAGTTGAGATCCCTCATCAAATCCTCTAAAGCTAGTTATGAAAACTGAATTGCAGCAGATAGTAAAGACAACCACAAGGCCTTCTATAGTTATGTAAAGAATCTCCATGGCAATACCCAGATTTGCTCCGAGCTACTGCACAATGATACCTCCTATACCAAGCCAACAGATATTGCCAATATACTGACCGACAGATGTAGTGCCAACTTTACCCCTCTCCCCCCAAAGGATCAATCACAATACCAGTAGATTGCCAGGCACCCAGTATTACTGCTGCACAGGTTAAAACAGCACTGTTCAAGGCCAAGAATACTATGGGACCTGACAATATCCCTGGCTGTATTCTACATGAACTACAGAGTAAACTGGCACCTCACCTGTGTGCCCTGTTCAATTACAGCCTCACCTCAGGCTTTGTTCCTACTGAATGGCGCACTGCTACAGTCATCCCTCTCCACAAAAGAGGAGTGACAACAGACCCTGGGAACTATCGCCTCATTAGCCTGATGAGTCTGATATGCAAAGCTATGGAATGCATCATCATGGACCTAATAAACAAGGATATGGGGAATCTCCAAACTCTGGATCCCACACAGTCACAGTTTAATTTTGTGAAGGGTAGATCATGCCTGCTCAACCTGGTTGACTTCTTTGAGTCAGTCACCAGAGCTGTGGATAAAGGCAAGGTGGTTCATACAGTCTACTTTAATCTGGCCAATGTCTTTGATACCATTCCCCACTCTGGAATCATAGAAACACTCACTAGGCTAGGCATCAACCCCTATATCACTAGGTGGGTTGCAAACTGGCTCACAGATAGAACCCACAGTGTGAAAGTAGCTGACTCCAAGTCAGACTGTGGAGCAGTCCTGAGTGGAGTCCCACAGGCTTCAGTCCTGGGTCCTCTCCTTTTGGTATCTGCTTCTCTGAAGTCCAGGCCAACATGAAGGGACTGTGGCTGACAAAGTTTGCAGACGATTGCAAGTTGGAAGCTATTAGTAACGCCCCAATTGATGTTGAAATCTTACAGAAAAGCCTCACTGAGACCAACGACTGGTGTCAGAACCATGGCTTTAAGCTCAATGCTAAAAGATGTGTCATCATCCCCTATGGGAAAAAACCTGGTTCCCATGAATTACCACATCGATAGTAGTCCACTGAATACAGAAGGCATTATAAAAGATCTAGGAACACCAGTTGACAGCAACCTCTCTTTTGACCACCACATTGCCACTGTGATCAGAAAGTCCTCCTATGTGGGACATCTCATTACTAAGGGTTTGGCATCCAGGAAGAAAGAGGTCATTGTTTCCCCTGTACTCTTCCCTCATTAGGCCAATCATCGAGCACAATGCCCCATTTGGCATGTACCTCACTAGACACCTGCAACAACTGGAGAGGCCACAAAAGCACCTCACAAAGAGGATCCTAAACCTTAAACACTTGTCCTATATGGACAGACTCAAAAAACTCCAACTATTCTTTGTCTTATATCACCTACTTAGAGGCGATTTCTGCTTGACTTACAAAGCCATGTCTGACCCAGTTCTGTTAGAAATGCTACTTCTAAAGAAATACCAATTCCTCCACACCACACAATCCAGAGACCTCAACCTCATTACCAAAATCAACAGAATGTGCTGGAGGAACAGGTTCATAACCCAGAGACTGCCTATGCTCTGGAATAGACTTCCCATACATGTCAAGCAGAGCACCTTGCTGATCATCCTCAAGAGAAATCTTGATGAGTGGATTGGAAATAGAAAATTCAACCCGAGGATCACTCCAGTGGCTCTACTCGACAGAGGCACTGGGAACTAAGGTTGGGTGGCACAATGCCAGGGCAATCCTATGGGCTAGGCTTGTAAAGGCTCCAGGGGCATTAGCCTAGTATACACCTATGAACCTATTAGCACAGTGAAGAAACAGGGACTGCTTAACTTTGCCTCCTAACAACCCTACTACTATTTCCCAGGCAGATACACACCCACACATGCAGCCCCTCACATACACTGAAGAACACACCTCCTATGACTACCTTACCACTAAGCTTGCTGGGCTTACTTTTGGCCTGGGTTCAGTACCATGATGTGGAAAGAGTGGCTATGCTAATCTTCATGGTGGAGGGATGCTGTAAACTACTCTGCATGTTAATGTGTTCCTTGTGCCAGTTATGAGGGAGAGAGCACATGCTTAATTAGCATATGCCTATCCCTACTGATGGTTTCATTAGCACGAAGCACAGCTGCACAGATGGCCTACTATAATTTATCAATGACAGATCATGTGGTTTCTAAAAAGATCACCATAAACTATTGCATTTCACAAGACTCAACCGAGTATTTTTTTTATTTAGTTATTCTCTGTTGATCCGGTTAATCCCACTAGGCTAGTAGCTTCTTTCAGGGGAGACCCAAGGTGATATTTATACTACTAAGGAAAAATTATATATATATATGTATACCAACTCTGAGATCACCATACCTAGGAGAAAAAGAAATATTCTGAGAAATGGCATCTTAGACTTAAAATATACGTAAGTCAGTTATTTTGGCCATTTAATATCTGTATTTTAGGACTCACTCTATTTGGTTCCAACCTTTCAAATGGTTACTTGTCTTCACTAACCTAACCCAGACTGTAGATGCATTTTTTCAACACCATTCTAATGAACCATCTCATAGACATTGGAATTTGCCCTCAGTTTTCTCAATGGTTTCAAAATTTCCTCAGTGGTAGATCATTTCAAGTTAAAAGAGACTGCTGTCTCTCATGTCCAGCCTATACCCTATCAGGTGTCCCACAAGGGTCAGTCTTTGCAATTCTCCTGTTCTCCATCTTTATCAGTAAACTTTCTTTTGACTTACCTCATGTTCATATCCTTTTTATATGTTGCTGACACGGTGATATACAGATCCAGACCCTCTTATCACTTTATCTACGACCATCTGCAGGCAGACTTCCATGAAACAAGCAGCTGGCTTACCACCAAAAAACTCAAACTTAATTAAAAAAAAAACAAACAACAAAAAAAAAACAAATAAACAAACAAAACAAATCCATGATATTTATTTATTTGTCTTTGTTTACCTGGAAAGTCCAACTGAGTAATACCCATTTTCAGTGGAGGTCCAGGGGGAAAAGCTCCATTTGTTTACATTGCATTATACTTAGTTCAGTTAAACACAGAGCAGCTACATTTCTATTTACATTTATACACATACAGTAGTTACATTTATACCTTGTAAGATTTTTTTTTTACAGAGGTAGAAGTTACTAAAGAGAATGTCGATGTGCAACTCAGTGGATTGTACAGGCAGCAGTTATGTATAAAAACTGTTTTGTCATTTCAGTGAGAGGACAAATAAAACGGTTGCAAAATGTCCATCCATTTTCCACATTACTGACCAGCATAACAAGCTTATGGAGGCAAGAACCTTCTTTAGATACTCAGTCATCTGGCTCAGTCAGTCCCTTAACTTTCAAAGTTATGTAAGCAAACTCAGATCCAAAAGTAATCAACTATTCTGGGCTCATAAACTCTCATCTTTTCTTTTGAAACCTGTCAAAGCAGTCATAGGTAAGTGCATCTTACATGACTGGAATATGGGTTACCACTATTTGCTTTCACCATTAAAAAAATACCACCATACTACAGACCACTTCTAATAAAATAAATCTGCCATTTCATTGACAACTTCCCCTGTAATGAACACTACTGCTTAACCTTTACAAAGGCTAAATGGTTACCAGTACAAATCATATCCATCCTCCTCCTCCTGGGATACATGCTGTTTGAACTACTGCACTAAGACACCCCCTCCCCCATTAGCCATGAAACTCATTGCTTCCACCCCAGCCTATAAACTTAGAAGCCAGCCAACAGCAGGCCCACTCTAAAGACACCCAGAAGAAGACTATACTATACTGACAACATCTTCATTCTGGTACCTAAACTATGACAGTCCTTCCACTGGACATTAATAACCTCATCAATTAAGTGACCATCCCATAAAGAATTTGACTCAAGATTCCCACACATGGCTACTCACGCCCACCAGCCACTGTAACCTGGGACTACTTTCTCTGTTAATTTATATAAACCCTCTTCCATACTATCTACAGTCGACTACCTACTTTGTTCTACTTTTAAGGCATCGACTTACTAAAACTACAGCTTTACTGATAGAATAGAGAAAATATTCCATATGTAGTATATTGTAACCTTCACTATTATATAATAATGTTTGCATAATTATTTTGGTTATAAATGCCACTGTCTTACTGAATGTTACTGTTGCTAATATGTAATTGCAACCTGGACTGAGCCTGAAATTGGTCAGTGTTCATCAGTGCCTCAATAAAGAAATGTTAATAAACAGTATACAGTAGAGAATCGATTATCCGAACATCAATTATCTGAAAAGTTAATTATCCAAACCCAGTCTTCCAAAGTTTTTGGGTAGAAAAAATCTTAAAGTCTGAATATATAAACATTATATGTTTTAGCTTGTGCATGTTTTTTGAACTTGTAGCCCGCTTGTGTGTGAAAAATGCTCTTTATTGTCCACTGGACTTGCTGAATGGTTGAAAAGTGTATTCCCTGAGTGCAGAAAAACAAGATTTTAGAAGTTTTTTATCCAGTTCAATGTAAGTTGATTATCTGAACAGTTTGATTATCCAAACTGCCCTTGGTCCCAAATAGTTTGGATAACTGACTCTCTACTGTAGATCTTCTTCTTTCAGCTTTTCGCGGTTAGGGGTCACCACAGCGGATCATCTGTCCACTCATGATTGGCAGTGGAGTTTTACAGTGTCGAGTTGCCAGCCCGGCGCCCAACCTTCCACAGAAGGCACACACACGCACACACTCACACCTAGGGCCAATTTGGAGTGTCCAATCCACCTACTGTGTGTCTTAACTTTCATAAATCCCTCAAAACACACCATGAATAGCAATTAATATCATTGACTTGACTACAAAGGTTAGACACATCTCCATTACCATCCCACCTGACTCCACTTAAATTATTAAAACTTTTGTGCAGACACAAACAGGCCCAGTAAATATTTCTGTATGCTATAAATAACTCTTATAAGACCCCCAGTCTCCACTGCCTTCCCCTCCTTAAGATTTCTTCTCCTAACTATACCAATTCTATAATAATCAAACTTTCTTTTCACCCTCAACTTTTTTTTTATCAAATTTCTTTTTTATTAAATATTTTTTTTCACAAAATATGCAGAAGAAGATAAACAAAGCATATACATGTGGTACAGTTGATGTTACAGAATGCATACCATAAGCAAGTAATAATAGTTATTGCACACTTTACTAATTAACATTCAAATTAGGCAGTGGCGGCTGGTGACTTCAAATCAAAGGGGGGCTGCAGGAGACATCTGAGTGGGTGGGGCCAGCACGAAAGGGTGGGGTCAGCAAGAAGGGGGTGGAGCTATGCTCAAAACCACAAAAACTGGGGTTTTAATTAAATACGCTGCCGTGGGTGCCAAACTGTTATTATGAGAGTCAAATCAAGACAAAATAAAGTGGAGAAGAAAAGAACTCAGTGTATTGGCTACATGACAGCTTACTTAATATCTAGATGGAAACAAAGGTTGGAGGCATGAAAAAATTATTTACTTTTTAAATACATTACTGGAATGCCAGTCAAAATATAAGTATAAAAAAAACAAGCTACACTCAACTTAAACCACTGCACTCCAGTTCTAATTATAGTTTATATTCAGCTTTATAAAAGTACCAAGTAAGGTGCAGCCAATGACATGCATTTTCTGAATAATAAGAAGCATAAATCAACAGTATAAAAGTATGACAGAAAACCAGAACATTCTGCAAAATCAAGGACAGATGAAAAGCCACTGTACTTGTGTCTACCTTGGATCAGGGGATACTCTGCACGCTTACACTGCATAATGTCTCCTTTCCATGCTTAGACACATCCAGAGTCACCACATGGGGAGTGGTGTCAGAACCATGGCTTTAAGCTCAATGCTAAAAAATGTGTCATCATCCCCTATGGGAAAAAAACTGCTTCCCATGAATTACCGCATCAATAGTAGTCCACTGAACACAGAAGGCATTATAAAAGATCTAGGAACACCAGTTGACAGCAACCTCTCTTTTGACCACCACATTGCCTCTGTGATCAGAAAGTCCTTCTATGTGGGACATCTCATTACTAAGGGTTTGGCATCCAGGAAGAAAGAGGTCATTGTTTCCCCTGTACTCTTCCCTCATTAGGCCAATCATTGAGCACAATGCCCCATTTGGCATGTACCTCACTAGACACCTGCAACAACTGGATAGGCCACAAAAGCACCTCACAAAGAGGATCCTAGACCTTAAACACTTGTCCTATATGGACAGACTCAAAAAACTCCAACTTTTCTTTGTCTCATATCACCTACTTAGAGGCGATTTCTGCTTGACTTACAATGCCATGTCTGACCCAGTTCTGTTAGAAATGCTACATCTAAAGAAATCCCAATTCCTCCACACCACACAATCCAGAGACCTCAACATCATTACCAAAATCAACAGAATGTGCTGGAGGAACAGGTTCATAACCCAGAGACTGCCTATGTTCTGGGATAGACTTCCCATACATGTCAAGCAGAGCACCTTGCTGATCATCCTCAAGAGAAATCTTGATGAGTGGATTGGAAATAGAAAATTCAACCTGAGGATCACTCCAGTGGCTCTACTCGACAGAGGCACTGGGAACTAAGGTTGGGTGGCACAATGTCAGGGTAATCCTATGGGCTAGGCTTGTAAAGGCTCCAGGGGCATTAGTTTAGTGTACACCTATGAACCTATTAGCACAGTGAAGAAACAGGGACTGCTTAACTTTGCCTCCTAGCAACCCTACTACTATTTCCCAGGCAGATACACACCCACACATGCAGCCCCTCACATACACTGAAGAACACACCTGCTATGACTACCTTACCACTAAGCTTGCTGGGCTTACTTTTGGCCTGGGTTCCGTACCATGATGTGGAAAGAGTGGCTATGCTAATCTTCATGGTGGAGGGATGCTATAAACTACTCTGCATGTTAATGTGTTCCTTGTGCCAGTTATGAGGGAGAGAGCACATGCTTAATTAGCATATGCCTATCCCTACTGACTGTTTCATTAGCACGAAGCACAGCTGCACAGATGGCCTACTATAATTTATCAATGACAGATCATGTGGTTTCTAAAAAGATCACCATAAAACTATTGCATTTCACAAGACTCAACGGAGTATTTTTTTATTTAGTTATTCTCTGTTGATCCGGTTAATCCCACTAGGCTGGTAGCCTCTTTCAGGGGAGACCCAAGGTGATATTTATACTACTAAGGAAAAATTACTCGGGCATCAAGGAACTTCCTCTGTCCTTTTCAGTAGATGCCATGGAATCTTTTACTATCAACTCAAGCAGATGGAGTATAAACTGGTTGAGTCTTGGGATATTTCCAGAGTTTTTTATTTTCATTTGGCTTCTAAAAATATGTCATTATTTGTTGTTGCACAGGACAGCCTATTAAATTGCTCCCTAATGACATTTTTTCTTAAATTCTGAGTAACTGTTGTTATCCTATATGCAGGAATTTACATTTGCAGAGTGAGTATTTTGTAAAGTCCATGGTTCCAACAACCAGGCTTAGCATCAAATTTAAGAGATACATTAAAAAATGACTTACTGTTTTTAGAATATTTTTAAAGATCTGTGCTATAAAATGTGAAATTTCTAAACTGGAGTTCAGGATAACAAGGAATACATTAAAAGCAACCCATTGTCATTCCAGATAAGAAAAATATCATCAATAAAATGTCTGTAAAAAAATATGTGAAAATTACATATTTCTAGACAGCAATGTGGTGCAGAAGACTAGAACTCTTAATACAATCCAGTTCAATTTGTGTTATTTTTTTCATATATACATACATATGGAAGGTGCTACTTTTGTCAAACAGCACTTTTGATGACATATGTTTAGTTGGCACAGCTTGTTTGACTAAAGAGATGGTCAACACCTGTCGACAAAAGTAGCAGATCCAGCAATTTTTGGGGTTAGGGAATCTGCCTTTTCCTGAGAAATGTGAGATCTTGTAGTTAGACTATATAGCTAGCAGGGGGTATGTGGGGTGCAGAGAGAGACTTGCCCACCTGCAACAAATTATATATTTTTTTATAATTTTGCATTATGTTTTCTGCGTATGCAGAGATTGATACGTAGTAGCTTGTGTAGTAGCATGTCGACATGAATGATGTCAGTGATTTGGTGTCAGCATTATTCACGTCGATAAAAGTGCCATTTGATAAAGGTAAGTAAATATACAGATACACACACGCACACACACACACACGTGTGCGCGCCAACATATATATACATGTTGTGTTTTTAATGATTTTTCATGCTATTACTCATTTCTTTCTGTCAGTTTAATTTCTCCAGATGCTTAGTTTTTTTTTTTACATACCTTGATGGGCGTGGACTGTATGCCTAAGTCAGGACATAATTAACATTCATGAAATTAGTATTCTTTCAGTCTTTGATGTTAGCCAAAAGTGCTCTTCTCAGCCCCTACAATGTACCCAGAACTGCCTCTGTCTGCCGTTCATACAGGAATACATGTATTGGTAGCATATGTAAGTATGATTGTAAATTCTTTTTATTGTTCTCATTGATTCTACTACTGTTGGAACTGTCTAGGTGTCTTTCTACTACATTGCTCTTCTTCTGCTTTTAAATCCTGAAATTTTAAGAATTTGTGTCTATCCGTATGTAAGGCATTATAATTGCTGGATAAAGCAGTTTCAATGAACAATGCTACTTTTGTCATTTTTCTTGGATTACTGTCTGGTTTTCTTGCATATATTTTTGAACTGCTGGTAATGGGCAATCCTGTGTAATATAAACTGCATCATTTTTGGTAATGCTTTTGCACCAGTTTTTTCTACTTTGTAGAGAAACACTCAATATTCATTTCCCATCAGTGCCCTAGAATCTTTTCACAACATAAAAATAATTCTCAGGTTCATCCACTAACTGTGAGTACCACTGCCTGACAGTTAAGAAATCTAACTATCTGTCAGTAGAAGGAACAACCACCATCCTTCTCAAGACTTTTACATATATACAAACTCTTAAATGACTATTACTGCTCCCCCTTAAAAACCTCCTTCTCTTTAAGAACGCTACACGTACCCTCAGGAACTCTGGTGCCAGTGTTCTAACCTGCCTGCATTGCACACTATCCACAGCAGAGAAATATTTTCCTAAACTAATAGCATTGAGCTAAAATAACCCCCGTGCCACCAGCACTAGACATACTTAACTACAACTGGGAAAATAATAAGACACAGCATGGATTCTGGTCAGGAAGGATGCATGAACTCTGGACCCAATCTAATAGCATTCTAACCAACATGGATGGAGGCAAACTAACTGGAGCTGTCTTCATGGCACTAGAAATGATGAGTGCCAAAATGCCGGGAAAAAAAAAAGACTGGAAACACAGGAGAAGATCAAATCTTAAAGATCACTCCTCTCCTTAAAACTTCTTTTTGCAGGTGTGGCAAAACATCCACACCCCGTGAACTTATATCCCTAGGAGAAAAAGAAATATTCTGAGAAATGGCATCTTAGACTTAAAATATATGTAAGTCAGTTCTTTTGGCCATTCAATATCTGTATTTTAGGACTCACTCTATTTGGTTCCAACCTTTCAAATGGTTACTTGTCTTCACTAACCTAACCCAGACTGTAGATGCAATTTTTCAACACCACTCTAATGAACCATCTCATAGAAATTGGAATTTGCCCTCAGTTTTCTCAATGGTTTCAAAATCTCCTCAGTGGTAGATCATTTCAAGTTAAAAGAGACTGCTGTCTCTCATGTCCAGCCTATACCCTATCAGGTGTCCCACAAGGGTCAGTCTTTGCAATTCTCCTGTTCTCCATCTTTATCAGTAAACCTTCTTTTGACTTACCTCATGTTCATATCCTTTTTATATGTTGCTGACACGGTGATATACAGATCCAGACCCTCTTATCACTTTATCTACGACCATCTGCAGGCAGACTTCCATGAAACAAGCAGCTGGCTTACCACCAAAAAACTCAAACTTAATTAAAAAAAACAAACAAAAAAAACCCAAATAAACAAACAAAACAAATCCATGATATTTATTTATTTGTCTTTGTTTACCTGGAAGGTCCAACTGAGTAATACCCATTTTCAGTGGAGGTCCAGGGGGAAAAGCTCCATTTGTTTACATTGCATTATACTTAGTTCAGTTAAACACAGAGCAGCTACATTTCTATTTACAGTTATACACATACAGTAGTTACATTTATACCTTGTAAGATTTTTTTTTTACAGAGGTAGAAGTTACTAAAGAGAATGTCGATGTGCAACTCAGTGGATTGTACAGGCAGCAGTTATGTATAAAAACTGTTTTGTCATTTCAGTGAGAGGACAAATAAAACAGTTGCAAAATGTCCATCCATTTTCCACATTACTGACCAGCATAACAAGCTTATGGAGGCAAGAACCTTCTTTAGATACTCAGTCATCTGGCTCAGTCAGTCCCTTAACTTTCAAAGTTATGTAAGCAAACTCAGATCCAAAAGTAATCAACTATTCTGGGCTCATAAACTCTCATCTTTTCTTTTGAAACCTGTCAGAGCAGTCATAGGTAAGGGCATCTTACATGATTGGAATATGGGTTACCACTATTTGCTTTCACCATTAAAAAAATACCACCATACTACAGACCACTTCTAATAAAATAAATCTGCCATTTCATTGACAGCTTCCCCTGTAATGAACACTACTGCTTAACCTTTACAAAGGCTAAATGGTTACCAGTACAAATCATATCCATCCTCCTCCTGGGATACATGCTGTTTAAACTACTGCACTAAGACACCCCCTCCCCCATTAGCCATGAAACTCATTGCTTCCACCCCAGCCTATAAACTTAGAAGCCAGTCAACAGCAGGCCCACTCTAAAGACACCCAGAAGAAGACTATACTATACTGACAACATCTTCTTCATTCTGGTACCTAAACTATGACAGTCCTTCCACTGGACATTACTAACCTCGTCAATTAAGTGACCATCCCATAAAGAATTTGACTCAGGATTCCCACACATGGCTACTCACGCCCACCAGCCACTGTAACCTGGGACTACTTTCTCTGTTAATTTATGTAAACCCTCTTCCATACTATCTACAGTCGACTACCTACTTTGTTCTACTTTTAAGGCATCAACTTACTAACTATAAATCTACAGCTTTACTGATAGAATAGAGAAAATATTCCATATTTAGTATATCGTAACCTTCACTATTATATAATAATGTTTGCATAATTATTTTGGTTATAAATGCCACTGTCTTACTGAATGTTACTGTTGCTAATATGTAATTGCAACCTGGACTGAGCCTGAAATTGGTCAGTGTTCATCAGTGCCTCAATAAAGAAATGTTAATAAACAGTATACAGTAGAGAATCGATTATCCGAACATCGATTATCTGAAACGTTAATTATCCAAACCCAGTCTTCCAAAGTTTTTGGGTAGGAAAAATCATAAAGTCTGAATATATAAACATTATATGTTTTAGGTTGTGCATGTTTTTTGAACTTGTAGCCCGCTTGTGTGTGAAAAATGCTCTTTATTGTCCACTGGACTTGCTGAATGGTTGAAAAGTGTATTCCCTGAGTGCAGAAAAACAAGATTTTAGAAGTTTTTTATCCAGTTCAATGTAAGTTGATTATCTGAACAGTTTGATTATCCAAACTGCCCTTGGTCCCAAATAGTTTGGATAATTGACTCTCTACTCTAGATCTTCTTCTTCTTTCAACTTTTCGCGGTTAGGGGTCACCACAGCAGATCATCTGTCCACTCATGATTGGCAGTGGAGTTTTACAGTGTCGAGTTGCCAGCCCAGCGCCCAACCTTCCACAGAAGGCACACACATGCACACACTCACATCTAGGGCCAATTTGGAGTGTCCAATCCACCTACTGCATGTCTTAACTTTCATAAATTCCTCAAAACACACCATGAATTGCAATTAATATCATTGACTTGACTACAAAGGTTAGACACGTCTCCATTATCATCCCACCTGACTCCACTTAAATTATTAAAACTTTTGTGCAGACACAAACAGGCCCAGTAAATATTTCTGTATGCTATAAATAACTCTTATAAGACCCCCAGTCTCCACTGCCTTCCCCTCCTTAAGATTTCTTCTCCTAACTATACCAGTTCTATAATAATCAAACCTTCATTTCACCTTCAACTTTTTTTTTATCAAATTTATTTTTTATTAAATATTTTTTTTCACAAAATATGCAGAAGAAGATAAACAAAACATATACATGTGGTACAGTTGTTGTTACAGAATGCATACCATAAGCAAGTAATAATAGTTATTGCACACTTTACTAATTAACATTCAAATTAGGTAGAATTACAATTCTGTGTTACTATGAGGATATGCTTATATTATGAGTTAGTCCAACAACTTTTATCATATAGCAGTTCTCTTGTATATTATTTTACAACTGCGAGCAATACTAGAGGTATAACATCAACCTAAAGAATAATAACAGTTTACTCTACTATACCATATATATATATATATATATATATATATATATATACATATATACAAAATATGTCACCTTAATTATTGTGGTTACTAATCTCAACTAAGTGATGTGCTTACTATTTTTATATAATTAGCATTTAACTTACTGTTTATGGTAGACTATCAATTAATGCTTTGTAGTACCTCTGATAGTAGGTTTGGTTCTTCTGACTTTTTGTATAAAGCTTCTTGGCCAATATATGTTTTTTCGCCAAGCTTTTATATTCTGACCATAGGTTAGTCTTGATCTTTCACCCTCAGCTTATGTGTTACACACTGACACCTGCAATTTGTACTATTTGTAGTATGTTAATCTGTGCATTTTACTGCTGTAAATGCAAGAGCTATATTATCAATCACGTTACATGTATTATGCCAAAAATGCCATTCTCTTTGACATGTATACTTTGTATTCCTTTGTATGCCATTGGTTGTGTAATAAATTTCAGAAACTTTATCCCTTTTGTCTGTATAACAAACTAAGTAAATGTTTCACTTTTATAAATAATGTCACTTGCAGATAATCCCTGCAAATGTGTAACAATTTCCAAGGCATTTCCTAACTCTCTCAGGTACTTTCTCTAGGTCATACTTTTGGTTATAGCAAGGCTGATAGAATATATTGAATGTGTGAAGTAAAAGATGCATACAAAACTTTTTTTTTCCATATTGTTCTGTGGTTGGTGGGTGGGTGTCCTGCCAAACTGTTTCAATCAGGTTCTTAGATGACTAGAAATATTAATCACAGTACTATTAGGTTATCAGAGTATTAGCACAGAGTTGTACAGTATAACACACTTCAAGTGCCCAGCTGTTCAGAAGGACCTGTAGTAAAATCCTCTGCTAAAACCTGAATTAAGTAGAAGGCCTTGTGGAAGTTATGTACTATTTTAAGAAGTTGAATATGGAATACACATGTTAGTAATGTATTTTATTTATTTTTATTTATTTTACATTTGTTAACCGGGCTAGTCTAGCTGGATGTATTTCTATTTTCAGTAGAGGCCCGAGGAGAAAAGCTCCAATATAACCACAACAGAATATACAAAACTATATATACACAATATAAAGGATAAAAGATGAAACTGTTAAACAGTGCCAGACAAAGTTGGATAAAATCGATAAGTTTTACAATACATAGGTAAAAACAGTACAATAGGTAGTATAGGAAATACTGTTTACAGCTCTGTCCTTAGAGGGATAAACTGCAGTGTTTATGAAGGGAAGTGAAAGAGAGTGACGAGAAGTATAGAATAAAAGGATTAATCAGGATTACTGCAGGGGCATAACCAATGGATTTTCAGATGGTTTTTGAGGTTTTATTTAAAAAGAGGCAGAGAGGGAAGTAAGGTGAGTTCTATAGGTAAGTGGTTCCAATGTTTACCTACAGTGTTTGAGAACAAGGAATCACCTGCTTTGTTGTTGAACTTTGTTGTTGTAGCTAGAAGTTTGTTAGAGGAGCGTAGTGAATCAAGGTTTTTGTAGGGGATGATGAAGTTAGAGAGTATAGGAGTATTGTTAGGTTGGTATAATAGCTTGTAGGCAATGGTGAGTTGTGTATATGCCAGGAGATTTTGTAATTCTAGCCAGCCTAGTTGCAGTAGGTTCAGACAATGATAGATTCTAAAGGGGTTGCCAGTAGCAAATCGGGCAATACTATTGTAGCAATTATTTAGTTTGCTAAGGTTATTTTTTTTAGGTTAGAGTAAATGGGTGAGGCATAAAGAAGTGTTGAGATTAAGTGAGAGTGAGCAATTTTGGTTCTTGCTGATTGTGTTAGGAAGGGTTTGATTCTATATAAGGAGCCAAGTTTTTTGTTTACAGATTTTATAGTGTTATTTATATGGCTGTCAAAGTTAAGGTTATTATCAATAGTAATTCCTAGCAGTTTAGTAGTGGAGTCTGGGGATATGATGGTTCCGCTGTTAGAAGTAATTGAGAAGTCTATTGGGGAGGACTTACTGGTAGGGGCAAAGAGTAGGAGCTTTGTTTTCTTAGCATTTAGAAGGAGGCAATGCTTTAAGAACCAGGTCTCAATTATGTTGAATACCGTCTGAGTTGAAGAATGTAGTTCTGAGGGGAAGTTAGCTGAGCATATGATTGTTGAATTGTCTGCATATTGTATACAGGTGGCTTGAGGAATTGCTGTATGCATGTCATTAATGAATAGTGAAAAAAGGAGAGGGCCTAGAATGGAGCCCTGAGGGACTCCAAGGGTGACTGGTAGGAGGGATGAAAGGTTCTGCTCCAAGAGAACTGCTTGTTGTCTGTTGCTAAGGTAGGACTTGAACCATTGGATAGCCAGAATATCAAGGTTAAGGGACTCTAGGATGTTACTAAGAAGGGTGTGGTTAACCATGTCAAAAGCTTTTATGTAGGTGGAAAATATGTCTGTTTGTAGAATTGATTACTGCTTCCATGTCCGGTCAGAAAAGAATGTGTGAACCTGGCCAATGTGCTTTTGGTAATGGAAATGACCCTTTCACTCAGTATTTTGTTTGTCAATATACAGATGTCTAAATTCGGCAGAGCAATTAAAAAGCTGGGTAGTTATGTAACAATAAAGCGAGAATATGCAGGAAGGCTGTAATGTGTACTTAATGATGAGTAAGAGACTCACAGGAGCCTGAAAATATGTGTTAGAAGTGCTTCTGTCTAACTATGGAGAGCTGTTGCAAAATAGTAGTTGAACTGGTAGGCACTGGCCTCGTGCTGTTAACTTAAATGGGTAGCTTTTTGCAGAATGTTTGTTAGGCAAATATTTAATTTGTTAACCAAAGCATATGAAGTCACGGAGCACAATATATTTACTCTCTCTCTCTTTCTTTCTCTAACATATATTTTACAAATAAGTATTCTCTTTAACAACTGTCTCTTCTGTTGAATAATTATTCCTTCTTCTACAGCCTAAGAAATATTAAAAATATCCATTAGCATGAAGGAAGTATCTTATATCCTGTACTGGATGCCTTTTTCCAGTGTAATTAAGATTTTTGCTTGCAAAATATAAATAATGTCAAAGTGACAAGTAAATAAGTATATAAATTCAGTGAACAGTAAGACTTACTCTAAACCATTTTTTCTGCCTCTTTATCCTGGTCAGCTTCACTGTCTTATACAACACTCTTCAATGTCCTGGATTTCCCTGCTGGAATTGTGCCTGTAACCAAAGTAACACAGGAAGATGAAGAAGAACTCAAGAATTACAAAGGATTCTTAAATGACTATGTGGATAAAATGTTTCGGCAGGTAAAAAAAATTACGTTTTCCTGTATTTTACTGTTTCTGTCACCAGCATTATTTTCTGACTGACTTTATGTATGTCTTCTACTTATATAGGTTCATAGGTGTGTACTAGGCTACCTGGAGCCTTTACAAGCCTAGCCAATAGACGTGCCCTGGCATTGTGCTGCCCAACGTCAGTTGCCAGTGCCTCTATCAAGTAGAGCCACTGGAGTGATCCCCGGGGTGAACTTTCTATTTCCCATCCACTCATCAAGATTTCTCTTGAAGAGGGCCAGTGAGGTGCTTCAGAGCATGGGGAGTCTCTGGGTTATGAACCTGTCCCTCCAGCATGTTCTTTTGATTGTGGTAATGAGGTTGAGGTCCCTGGAGCGTGTGGTGTAGTGGGATTGGGATTTCTTTAGATGTAGCATTTCTGACAGAGCTGGGTCAGACATGGCTTTGTAAGTCAAGCAGAGATCGCCTCTTAGTAGATGATATGAGACAGAGAATAGCTGGAGGTTTTTGAGCCTGTCCATGTGTTTAAGGCCTAAGATCCTCTTCGTCGGGTATGTTTGTGGCCTTTCCATCTGTTGCAGGTGTCTAGTGACTTACATGCTAAATGGGGCATTATACTCTATGACTGGTCTAATGAGGGAAGAGTAGAGAGAAATGATGACCTCTTTCTTCCTGGATGCAAAACCCTTGGTAATGAGATGTGCCACATAGAAGGACTTTCTGACCACAGTGGCAATGTGGTGATCAAAAGAGAGGTTGCTGTCAACCTGTGCCCCCAGATCTCTTATAACTCCTTCAGTGTTCAGTGTGCTCCCATCGATGTGGTAATTAGTGGGAACTGAGTTTTTCCCAAAGGTGATGACAGTGCATTTTTTTTTGGCATTATGATTAAGGCCATGTTTTTTAACACCAATCATTCTCAGTGAGGCCTTTTTGTAGGATGTCTGCATCACTTGGGGAGTTAATAATGGCTCCCAGCTTGCAGTCTTCTGTGAAATTGGTCAGCCAGAGGCCCTCCGTGTTGGCCTCGACTTCTTAGAAGTAGATGCCAAACGGGAGAGGACCCAGGGCTGATCCTTGTGGGACTCCACTCATGACTGGTTGGCAGTCTGACTTGGAGTCCACTATTTTCACACTGTGAGTTCCATCTGTGAGCCAATTTGTAACCCACCTAATGATATAGGGGTTGATGCCTAGTTTGGTGAGTTTCTCAATAATTCCTGAGTGAGGAATGGTATCAAAGGCCTTGGCCAGATCAAGGTATTCTGTATGAACTGCCCTACCCTCATCCACAGCTCTGGTGACTGACTCAAAGAAGTCAACCAGGTTGAGCAGGCATGATTTACCTTTCACAAAACCAAATTGCTTGGGATCTAGAGTTTGGAGATTCCCTGTATCCTTGTTAATTAGTTCCACGATGATGCGCTCCATAGCCTTACATATCAGACTCATCAGGCTAATGGGGTGATCATTTCAAGGGTCTGTAATCGCTCCTCCTTTATGGAGAGGGATGACTGTAGCAGTGCGCCATTTGGAACGGACAAAGTCTGAGGTGAGGCTGTGAGTGAACAGGGCATAGAGGTGTGGTGCTACTTCACTTTGTAATTCATGTAGAACACAGCCATGGATATTGTCAGGTCCCATGGAAGCTGTATTCTTGGCCTTGGACAATGCAGTAATACTGGGTGCCTGGCATTTTTCCGATATTGAGACTGGTCTTTTGAGGAGGGGAGAGGGGTAAAGTTGGCACTGAATTTGTCAGCCAGTATGTTGGCAATATCTGTTGGCTGAGTGTAGGAGGTACCATTGTGCAGTAACTCAGAGCAAATCTGGGCATTGCCATGGAAATTCTTGATATAACTATAGAAGGCTTTGTGGTTGTTTTTAGTGTCTGCTGCAATTCTGCCTTCATAGCTGGCCTTGCAGGTTTTGATGAGGGATCTCAAGTTTTTGTTGAGGCTAATAAGGGAATTTTTCCATCCTTGGGACTTCACCTTTTTCTGCAACAGTTTCTTCCTTCTGTTGTAGAGTTTATTAACGGCAGGGGACCACCAGATTAGCTTCCTTTTTTGAAGGAGAGCATCTTGGTTCTGTTGGGTATGGCTAGTTCCGTGCATTTATGTACATGTTTTTACAATGCATTGGTGTGTGATTCAGCAGTCATGCATCTATTTTCCATTGGCATTGGTGCCATGAAGTTAGCCACCTCTGTTTTTAGAAGTCCATAGTGAGCTTTGGAGAAGCTTTGGAGAAGTTTTTCATAATGGATACCTTTGTGGGGGGGGGGGGGTGAGATGTGGATTTTCATGGTGATTAGTTTGTGGTTGGAAATAACCAGGGAGGAACTGACTATTGGTGTAGAGCAATGGTTGCCCATGTTCGTAATAACCAGGTCAAAGATGTTGCTTCTTCTAGTGGGGGAAAGAATGAGCTGGTCCAGGGAATTAGAATTGATGAATTCCAGGAAGCATTGGGCCAGTGCATTGGTGCATGAGTAGTTTTCCCAGTTGATGGAGGGGTAGTTGAAGTCACTTAGTATGAGAGTGTTGGGTTGGATCTTAATAGTTTCCAGGGTGCTTAGGAATGTGGAGTGAGAGTCTTGGGACATGTTTGGGGATCTATAGCAGGCTATGACCTGAATCGCTGTCTTACCCAATGTTAGTTGTATCTGGAGTATCTCAGATGTGTTATGCTGGGCTACTAGTCTGGAGGTGTGCATATCCTTTATGAATATGGAGACACCGCCACCTTTGGAGCTTCAGTCCATCTTCTGGGGCTGAAAAGTGTGGAAGGAGTTATAGTCTGATAATGCAGGGTTGCTTTCTGCTGCTTTAAACTAGGTCTCCATTACAGCACAAATGTCGATGTTCCTCATTTTGAGGAGTGCTTCGAGTGAGTGCATCTTGAGATTTAGACTTCTAGTGTTGAGCAGCATGACCCTCAGATTGCATTTATTTATAGCTGTTATGCTGGTAATTTGGTCTTTGGAACACCGCTTAAAAAAGGCACAATAGGGGTGGCAAGAGCCTTAGCCAGTACCCGGAAACCCAAGCATGACAGATGCAGGCCATCTCTGGCAAAACATCAAGGTCTGTCAATCATATAATCCCAAGCAGACAGATATTGGATCCCCTTAGAATGACACCGGAAACTTAGCCAATTGTTGAAGTCAACCATTTTCTATTTGTACTGCGGTACCATTTGTAGCAATGGTAGGATGCTGCTCAGGGCTAGGGTCATACCTGCTTGGGCCACATAATCCGAGAGCTCCATCATGTCTCTTGTCATGTAGTACAAGGAGGTGCATCTCAGGTCATGCACACCCACATGGACAATGACAGAGTCATACTTGTACTAGTTGTGGAGTGACCTAAGTGTGTGTGTTATGGTTCTGACTGGCATTTGATAGACAGTTGACTGTTACCTTCTTATTTAATCTGGTGAGTGGGACATCAGTGTGCCTCACTATTGAGTCACCTAAGATTATTGTATTAGGTAAACTGCTTTGCCTTACGGGCTTAGGTTGAGGGGCACTGTCTAGGTGAGCTGTGTGTCTTGTGGTTTGTGCTGTGTTGTGGTGGTCGAGTGCATTTCTGCCTTGGAGGTCTGTGCTGTTTGGGTAAATTTCTATTGAGAGCCTCCGTGAAGTTGGGTGTGTGGTTTGTGTTTTTATATGAGGGCTGTGATGGTGGGTGTTCTGGAGGACTGTGTGTTCCATGTGGTTTGGTGCAGGTGTTGACCTTCTTCTCTTGACCAGATATTCTGGTCTTGGCTGAAGAGTGCATGACTTCCAGTTTGGAGATGTAAGTGCATCTCTCACAAGTCTGAGTGCTGGGAGGTAAGAGGAGAGGGTTGTCTGTGTACATGAGGTAGTTGCTACACTGCCTCAGAATGCCCAAGTTCACCAGGTTAATAGGAGAAAGCACAGGGAACTGACCTTTAGGCATGCCAGGAGGGATAGTCAACATTACTAAGTACTGGAGCTGTTTCCTTATAGGACATCTAGAGTTGATAGCACTTATGTGTGCTACAATAATTGCTACAAAAAGCCTGATGAAGTGCTAGGTGAATAAGTTAATTAAAGTGTGAGAGAGAAGAGAACTACCAAGATCTAAGGGAAAAATTGAAGAGCAGACTTTCTGGCATCGGTAAATAGTTTACCGCTTTTAAACCAGAAAGTTGAAAGGAATAGAAAAAACTGCCCAAACAGCCAATAAACTACAATTTCAGAGCTAGAAACTACTCCTCTTGTGGTGGATAGGCTACCTAGTGCTTACCACTTCCACTGATAAGCTGGAAGGCTTCCTTCTAACGCAAAAAGTTCTGGGGAACTCAGAAACTTACAAAACAGTTCTGGATACAGCAAATCTGTATCTGGACTATTCTAGTAACAGGAGAAACAAGATTAGATTTTTTTTTTTTTGCAGAAAAAAAAACAGTTAAAACAGTAATAAAAATACTTTAAATGCAGTGCAAGCTAGCACACTTGAGTGTGTAGCAATATTAAAGCAAATACAGTTAAAATAAATGCAGTTAAATGACAAAATGACTTAAATCAAGTACAGAAAGCAGTATAATCAGAAAAAAAAATCAAAACGTAGGCACTTAAAGTCTCTCTTTCTCCTTTTTGTTGCTCTTGTAGTCTGCAGGATGCCAAAACAGGATCCACGGAGCTTAAACAAGCTCAAACCCGCACAAACACAGACTTTTAAACCAGAAAGTTGAAAGGGATAGAAAAACTGCCCAAACGGCCAATAAACTACAATTTCAGAGCCAGAAACCACTCCTCTTGTGGTAGATAGGCTACCTAGTGCTTACCACTTCCACTGATAAGCTGGAAGGCTTCCTTTTAACACAGAAAGCTCTGGGGAACTCAGAAACTTACAAAACAGTCCTAGATATATGTATACTTGTAAATGTATACTTATTCTGTTATTAACCACGTGTAACTATATTTTCCTGTGTGTGTGTGTGTATATATATATATATATATATATATATATATATATATATATATATATATTGGAATTATGTCTTCTGCTGTATACTGTATTTTAACATATTGTTTGAAAATTCTCTGTATACTGTATTTTAACATATTGTGTAAAATTTTACTTAATGTGGAGCTTTTCTCCCTGGACCTCTGCTGAAAATGGACCTGTGTCCAGTCGGACTATCTCGGTTAACAAATGTAAAATAAAATAAAATAAATAAATAAAATAAAATAAATAGATACAGCAAATCTGTATATGGACTACTCTAGCAACAGGAAAGATGGGAAACAAGCTTAGAACTTTTTTTTTGTTTGTTTTATGTGAATGCATACAAAGCTGTGCAATGTGTGTGTGTGTGTGTGTGTGTGTGTGTGTGTGTGTGTGTGTGTGTGTGTGTGTGTGTGTGATATATATATATACACACACACACACACACACACACACAAACATATATATATATATGGTGAAAGTGCTCATTTGTTTAATGATTTTTATTTTTAATAACTATAGATTTATTAACAAGTTGTAAGTACCTGATTACTTTGAAGTCTTAGCTGAACTTGTCAGTAGTTCATGGTTCTTTTTCCTGATTTAGAGGTATCTGAGACAGCAGCTTTGTTCCTTTTGAAGTACAGGTTTTCCTTATATGTTATCTGCTATCTTTCTGTTTGTTATTTTTTTTGTATAACCTATTTACCATTTATCATGATATCTGTAGCTATATCTATTGCTATATAAAAATATATGTACTTAAAATATCTAAACATGTTAATATTGACAGCCTAAATATTAACTCAAAAATATTTAAACTCCTTAAGATCAATAGGTACAAATCTAATCATTAAATATTGAGAAAATAGAGGTAGTAGTGCAGATAATTAAACAATGCATTTGAAACCTGACTTGAGTCTCAGAGAAGGAAGTATAAGGAGGCATAAGCTGGGACTCATGAAAGTCTTGTAACTCACAGAAGACACTTTGCTCATTGCTTGGATATTTTGCCCATTTCAGACACCACATGATCTCTTTGCATTTACAGTCCTGCCATGCTAAAGGTTTCCAAAATACCCTTAGGTATATGTAGCAGGCGGGGCATGTATTTCATGTTTGGTGGAAGATATAGCAGAGAATTCTACAAAAGCTGATTTACTGACCCTCCAGAAACATGAATAGCTTCCATCAGTTTTACAATAGGCAGAACCACCTTAAATCTGATATCCACATACTAAAAAACATGTCAAACTCCCCACCTGTACATTCCATATGCTAATTAATGCCCTCAGCATTTAATAGCCTAGTTAGTATCATTGGCCTCCCTTGTCTACAGCTTAGTCGTTACAGCAGACAATCCCTCATGAAGTCTTCTGGATAGAACAGTCTCTGCCACTGCTATAATGCTTTGTGTTAGTGATCAGTGTCTATGGTATTCCCATCTGTCAGTAATCAGAATTGCCAGCCTCCCATCTCCATTCGTGTTATTAACTGCTGTTCATGGTCTCACCTTCCTGCTACTGAATTTAGATCTGTGTCTGCCCACACCTACCCTATCAGCGAACGGCCAGTTTGCATTTGTGTCCATTTGGCATTCACTTAACCCTACTCACCCCACATCTGTATTAATGATGACTGTAATGCTATGCCTATTCTCTGAATGTGACCACCCTGCAAACAATGAAAATATGTACAAAGGTCCTTGAAAAGTAAATACATCCAGCCAAAAATCTGTGCATCTAATTAGTATAACATCTGAATACCGAAGAGCACATACTCTTCCTGCTTCCAGTCAGAATATGGGATGCTACTCTGAAACACATATTTAAAAAGCAGAGAGTGACAAAATGATGGAGAAATGTAAGCAAATTATTAAAGTGATAGTGTAGAATCTGTAGAATTTTTGCTTTTGAAAAAGGTAGATGTAAGATGTGTGTTCTCTTTCCTTAACTTATTGGTGCCTCTAACATGTTGGCCATGTAATGGGGTTTCCTGTATACTAGACACCTTCAAAAATCATGTGTAATGAGGGGCATTTGGAAAATTGCATGAAGGGGTAAATCAAACCTGAAAATAGGCCTACCTCTAAAAATAAGTACACCATGTGAACGGGTAAATCAGAGCCTGAAAATATGGATATTCCTCCAAAACTGGGACAGTTGACAGGCCTGATTATGCTAATGAGGAAACTCATACCTAACTGGTTTGGTTTAGGGTGGTGAGTGTAACATAGCATGCAACCACCTTCCTTTATGAGTCTCTACTAGGCTGTTGTGAAGTCATGCTGTCTAATACTGTCATGTCCCTTTGCTTGATTCTCAGCTGTAGACTAAGCTAGAAGGCAGGCACTTCTGTTGATAGCCAGTATTACTGATAGTCAAGTAACAGTTAAAGTTTTACTTTTCTTCTTGGTATAAAATGTGCTAAAGTGGTAATAGCTAACAAATCCTTTTTTAACACATTTATTGAATTATTAAGACACATGCAAACATACATTTATATAAAAGAAAACAAACTATGTTAACATGATCACATTTACAAACATTATACATCATGTATGTTTGTTTATACAATTAGGGGTGGAGGATGGCATAATGGTTAAATTGTTTACCTTGCAGATGCAAAGTGCAGGGTTTGATTCTCACATGGGGTAATTGGCTAGGCTTAAAATGGGCCACAAGGCAGTTAGCCTAGTATTAATCCATGAACCTACCATCAATCTAGCATTACATACATTGATCAATTCCTGCCTTCCATTAAACCTCACTCCTCCTTTAAAACATTATTTTGCATGTATGGTTCCCACAATTTCCATTTTTTTATGTAATTTGCTCCTACCCTTTTCTAAAGATCCCACTTCCAGTTATTTTATCTCTGTTACAACATCCACTACTTCAAATACAGTAGGTTTAGACTTTGATTACCATTTTCTAGTAATTGCTTTTTTGGTAGCCACCAGAATCGAACTTAACAAGGCCTTACTTTATCTAGACAATTCAGATACTGTATCCCAACTCAAAAATTCCAGCTTACAGACTGCATTTCCTTAGTTACACCCATGTGCTCACTAAATATTTCTGACAGAGCACTCTGCAAGGAATTTGTAAAGTCTGCCAACTTATTACACTCCCAAAACATATGTTCCTGTTTACCTCTTTCTTGCCCATTACACCTCCGACATTTGCTATCTTCCTGAGGAAAAAATCTTTGGAGTTTGTTTGGGGTATACAAATACCTATGCAAACACTTTTAATCAAAAATCCTAAATCTTCTAGACTTTGTTGCATGTTTGGGAGCCATACATATGTCCTCCCATTGTTTCCTTGTGAAATGGTCATCCCGTCTCTCTTCCCAATCTTTTCTAACCTCCTCTGATTGATTCCTGTAGTTATCATGGAATATTTTATATGCCCTGCTAATTATCCTTTTTTAAGAGTAGTTTCTCTTCTAGATTCAACTAAAAACTCTACCAGAGCAGGTCTTTCCCTTAGGATTCCCATATCCCTTTCTCTATGCGTATACTCTGGCATCAGTCCTTGATAGGGAAGGCAGTCTCTAGCCTGCAGTCCAAATGTCTTATTGGCTTCTTCCCATTCTGTTACCTTTACCTTATTAGTTATTTTCTCCCAATACCTTGGTTCCTATGCCAGTTTTCTCCAGTAAGTTCCAGCCCCCCTTGCCTATTCTCTGTACCCCTAATTGCAGTCATTCGTTTTGGCAGAATCTATTTTGTCTATTCTTGTGTTGGCTTAGGTCTTAGAATACTTTCTGCTACTTTATGAGTATAACATTCTCTATGGCTGTTGTTATTCTCCTTAAGGATTTGCATCCAAAATTCCACTCTCTCCTTATTTCTTGAATTTTCACCTACTTCATCATCATTCCTTTCCACTTTAAAGTATAGCTTTCTGCTTGTTTTATGTATATGAGCTTTAACTGTGTAGCTCTAAAAATCCCTTCAAATCAGGTAATCCTAAACCACCTTGTTGTATTGGAAGGATCAGCTTATCCCTCGACTCTTGCCTTCTACCCCTCACAGATAAAATCCTTCAACTCTTTATTAATTACTGTCCACAACTTCTCCTCTGGTTGATAAAATATGAATGACCTGTATATAATGGGACTAAAACATTTTCACTGCTTATATGTTGCTGTCCATATCCGTGATCAAGAGCTTCCATTTTCTCAGTTGTTGTATTATCTTTTGTTTAGTCTCTTCCCATATATGTGTAGCTGCCATAAAAGGATCCTTTTTAATCCATACTCCTAAATACTCCATTTTGTCGTGTCACCATAAACATGGTTATTGCTGAACCAATTCAAACTAACAGCTCCTTTAGAACAAATAAATAATAATAAAGCAATACCTTTCTGTTTTGTTTTTAAATAGTATTGGTTCTAAACCAGTGATTCCCAATCCTTCTGGTGCCAATCCCCCCTTATTAAAACTGGTTTTGGTCACCATGCCATTATTTTACCAGTTCATTATTGTGTCATATTGAATGTCACAATGATGAAAAGTACAACAGAAAAACAGCATTTTGTTTATGTGGCAGAGTTACAGTATGGCTGGTACATATGGCAAACATGCTAATAGCACATGGTACTACCAACATTTCTTTTCCCAGTAGATATATCTTAGTGTGAATAAGTATGTGCTGTTGAATACAATTTTATCTGAATTAGAGCCTATAAAACCAGAATACAGCCCCCCCCCCCCCCATACCCACTCCCTTATATCCTTCAGGGAAGACTTTATTATTTGCTAGAGAAACTGATTAATTTAGTTGGGAGATTTATGTACATTGCTGAAAGAAGTAATTGATTAGGCTTGGAGTCTGGAAGCTACTAAGATGCCAGAAGCCATAGGGATTTCGATGCTATGTGATGCATTTTAGAGCTTTTGATCCATGTATGCAAAATACCTTTCAGCACTGGACTTTGAAGAACATTTCAACAAGCACATCCAAAAATGAAAAAGGATTTCACTGACATGGAAAACTTAAGTTACTGGTGCCAGTGAACTACGCATGGACACTGCCATTGTACATTATTAAAATGCCCTATGCAGTTTGTCAGGTCTTTTTTAATTGGGCTTCATGCAGTATTATAAGCATATGTTTTAGCTATTTTCAGTGGCCATTTTCTTAAAAAAGTACACGGATGTGTTTATATTTATATATATGTGTGTGTGTGTGTGTGTGTGTGTGTGTGTGTGTGTGTGTGTGTGTGTGTGTGTGTGTGTGTGTCTGTGTGTGTGTGCACACACATACATTCACAGGGAGGGCTTGTGTGTGTGTGTGTGTGTGTGTGTGTGTGTGTGTGTGTGTGTGTGTGTGTGTGTATGTATGTATATATATATATATATATATATATATATATATATATATATATATATGTGTGTGTGTGTGTGTGCGTGTGTAATTTGAATATAAATATATGTATATGTATATATATATATATATATATATATATATATGTACGTAATGAATATTGCAGTGTTATAGTGGCTACTGGACAATATTGTATAGTGATGACTACTTCCTTTACACTTGCTAGCTTAGAACAGTCATATGGCATAGTGGTGTGTGATCTCTTTAAGGATACTAACTCAGAGATAGCTCACAAGGTTAGTGGTACTAGGGATGAGCTGTACATCAAATTGGAGTAACTAGGGTAATAATTTGTTTGAGCTATGTTTCAGAACTGAAATTGCCTAGACATAGTAAGGTCTTGATGAGTCTAATTATGATGGCTGCCAAAAAAGCAATTACTAGAAAGTGGAACTCAAAGTCTAAACCAACTTTACTAGAGGTAGCGTAAGCATTTTGGGGGCCCCCAGCAAATGTCAAGTTGGGGGCCCCCTGGGCACTTTCAGTCTAAGTATCACCCTGTCACTGCCACCACTTCTATCCATCTTTTTAGTTCATGCTGCAGGCTTTTAGGAGTAGTACACACAGACTGACCTGTAGCTACAATGATCTTATTACAACAGGCATACATATCACACTGTGCTGGCCCATCTCACAAAGGGACATTTTACAGTTACTTGCATTTATGTGTAACAAGGATACATTACAACAACTCTATGTACAGGGGAGAAGTAATGTGCAATGGAACCCTAGGCACTGCTTACTGTTTCAGCCCCCACCAAAAAAAAAAAAAAAACACACACCCTCCAGAGTTTCCCCTCTGTTTCCCCCATGTTGGGCTTTCCACTTATGCACAATACTTTTTTTTCTTCCATTTCTCACATTTTACCTTTTTTTCTTCAGCTTTTTCAAAAAGCCATAACTTTATATATGCTCTAAAGTGCTTTTTAAGTTTATTTTTTTTTTACCCAATGATGGCTTGAATAGAAGTGATGATTAAGGAAAGAAATTCAATATTGCTGTTCAGCTTTAGTTTTCCTTCCGTCTTTTCAATATACTTTCATGACCAAGACAGCACAGTAATAAACATTTAGGAAATAACTCAATTAAGCCGGTGCTCCCAGAAGCTAGAGCATTTCCCAACCTTTTAATCCAAAAGTGGCCTAAACAAAAATCGTGAGTAAAAAAAAAGAATTTCAGTCTTATTTTTTTCTTTCAATGAAGACAAGTTGTATCCAAGGCTTAAAATTCAAAGCTGACAAAAATAGTAGCTCAAAATAAACTAACAAGTCAATTGTTGTGAGGATACACAGATCATGTACGGGAATACTGCCTGCCTCCCTAATCCTCCCAAAAAGACAGTCACTGTCTATGCAACCCTCTAGTGTTAGATTGGGATGAACGCAGAGATTCAAATGGCCACAGTCATATATTTCAAGTGACTTCTGAAATAATACACATAGCATGCCTACTTACTCTTCAATCCTAACCCCCAAAGGCAACCAGCTGTATATGTGCCTGATGTTTGATTGTGAGGAAAGTGAAAATAAATAATGACTGCAATAATGTATTCTACTTTGCTGCTACCAGGCAGTACACTGCCCCTACAGGAGCTAAAGTAACTTTCTTTGTATACCTCTGAGGTCTGTTAGAAAAGTAAAGGAAATGATAACTACACAATCCCCAGCACCCTCATAACCTACGGTAAATTTCTGTATACAAACATCTGAGCAGGGATGTTTTAGAATGTTTGTGGTTGAGGACAGAGGCTATTATCAGTTTTATCCTAACAGGGTCATATCATAACTCCATTCAGGCTAAAGAGTGCAATCAGAAAATGAAAGCATTTTTTTCTCATCATTTTTCCTTAACCAAAAACAGCTTTTCTGGGGTCCCCACGGTCAAGGATGATTAAGGGAGCCTCCTGTATCCATTTATACAGTTTAGGGAGTGGGCGCCACCAGATTCCTAGAAGATCTAAGTGTCTGAATGCTCTGTGATATATTTTATGCCTTACTTTTGAAATATAATCACTTGTTAGCTACATTTATATTGATACCCTGAAGAATAATGTGTGTGTTCCGGCATTATT
>NC_056744.1:1166505283-1166700283 GCF_019279795.1 Protopterus annectens
AAAATGAGTATATGGTCCTAGTTACTTCCAATAATCCTAGTTACTACCACTAGAGATAATATAAATATAGGCCATTAATGGGTAAGGTTAATCTAAGCAATAAATGAAACAGGCAGTTCCAATCACCAAATAGAATATTTGGCTAGACTTGTATATAGTTGCAATCTGTAAGAGACAACACTGAAAAGAAACATTTCCCCCTTGTTTTTCAGTCTGCTGCCTCCTTTGCATTGAGATAATTTGACAGTGGGGTGTGAGAATTTACCCTTTCCCCAGTGTGTTTTTTTTTTTTTTTTATTTCACTTAATTTCTTTCTTTAACATTGATGAGCTTAAGAATAGACAACCAAGAATAGGGAAACGTTAGGTTGGGTTACGAGAGAATGCTAACAATTGGAGAGATTATAGGCTTATTGTACTTTCAGTAATTGAATAACATTATGCATAACATTATTTCTTAGATCTTTAAAAAGTCAGAACAATGTCTTTGCCATTTTGCAGCAAAATATTGATATACTAGGTTTCAGAAATCTATTATATTTTGAGACCAGCCCATTTCTCAGCACAATTGTCTGCATTCCTCTTCTATTTGTTCAGGACCATGATGCATCATTTAGTACCATATTGTACTCCCTTCTCAACAAACAATACATAAAGTGGTCCAAGTAAGACACTTTATTCAAAGTAAAACAGTAAAAGAAAGACAAGCACAGAGCTTCACTTTTGTCAGACTTGACTTCATCAGATCTGTTCAACACCATATCACAATCCATATTTGTAACAAGTCATTAGTTAATTAACCAGTCGCCTTCATTTTAAAATACCTTACAGACACGTCACTTAACCATGATGATCCACTGAAGAAGTGAAAAAAGCCGACAAAGAAATGTAATAGTTTTAGTGGTATAATTACAGCTTGTGTAAACATATTAAGAGTGCAGGCACTTCTTTACCTCCTGTGAATGCAAAGCCATGTAAAACAGTTCAGTAGTATGACTGCAATACTGCATGTGTTATATACTGTCTGTGCCTTAAGGGAAGATTGCTTATACACTTATGTGGGTAAAACAGAAAATGGAAAGAAAGCATAAGCCAATGCATTTTAGAAGAAAAGTGGATACAAATGCATTGTACAAATATATAAGTGGGAATGATGAGCATTTTTAAATTCAAGTCCTTAGTACACAATGAGACATGGAGGCCTTAAAATACTGGTGGAAATGAAAGAGTTAAGCTGACACATAGTACTGAATAAAGCCACACCACCAAGCTGGTGTGAGGAGGGCTTATCCCTGTGCTTGCCTTATTCTGGCCACTTTATGTTTTGGCTGTTGGTGTTACTGGTTTGATTGCTTACAAGTAAATTTGTGTTCATTCTTTACAAAGAGCAACCATGTACACCAACATTCAGACAAGAAAGGAATGAGATAAAATTTATTTAATTGCTAAATGATGGCTTACATTGCACTGGTAATATTATATTAGGATGAAATCATGTGAGGGATGATAACGTAGCTGAAGCAAAGAAGAGCAAAGCATATGCTGATATGTGGATATTGTACCTATTTTGTATTGATTTAGAGGTGATGCATTACTGCATTCATATATAGATACCCTTCCTTGGATGGCTGTTGCAGTATTAATAACAGATGGGATATCCTGCCTGGGATAGCCACACATCTAGCTAGCATACCAAAGCCTTGCCACCTTTATCGCATGCCATACATCCGATGTATGACCTCATCCTGAAGGATCCAAGAGGTATCTGCATATCATTGCTAGAATCTCCTTGTGTTCTGACTGAAAGGACTTCTCAAACAATCTGGAAACATAGAGCTGATAAATATATTTTTGGCACGTTAACTGTTTAGAGTTCTGAACTATCTTTATTTTTGCTTGACTGAATTATTTATATATTTGCTGCCAGAATTTTGTTTACTGATCTGTGCTGAAACCTTTTTCTCCCACCCTATTGCTGTTGTTTTCTTAAAGTTGGTAAAACTGATCTAACAGCTTTTGTGTTATCTGATTGTCTCAAGGCTTGGCCTTTGTATTGCTGGTATAAAAATATTACCTTTTTGTAAAATCTTCATATCATTGCTAGAATCTCCTTGTGTTCTGACTGAGAGTGCTTTTCAAACAATTTGGAAATATAGAGCTGATAAATATATTTATTTGGCACTTTATCTGTTCATAGTTCTGCACTGTCTTTATTTTTGGTTGACTGAATTATTTATATATTTGCTGGCAGTATTTTGTTGTCTGATCTGTGCTGACCCCCCCCACACACACACACTATTGCTGTTGTGTTCTTAAAGTTGGTGGCTTTTGCAGTTGCCTGTCCCTACTGTAAATCTGATCTGGGACACTGCTCCCAGCCCCATCTCTTTAGTTAATTCTACCTAATAAAGACATCATTTGGGAAGGCCAAACTCCTTAGTCCCTTAACCTTGAATTATCTTCTGTTCCTGCTCTCTCCCTTTTTACTTTATAAAAAAAGAGACACTTTATTCAGCTGCTTATATTTTTCTAATGTACGTTTCTTCCTACTACTCTGTTACTTCATCTTGCTTTGCTTTTTCCTCCTACTTGCTGCCTATTTTCTAAAGTGTTCAACTGCATCTTTTCTGTTGCATTTATTACTGCTTGTTTATAGCCTGTCTAAATTGTGTTATTCTAATCTTTTAATTTTGGTTTAAGCACTTGGACTTTAGGCCCATCCCTTAGCTCTCCCTGGCCTTTTCCCCTCAGATTCTGACAAATATGGATGGACAATTTCCTACAATTTCTTCTGCCAGTCTGGTTGATATGGGCATCATGAGACAGTGTAGCAACTGCCTCATGTACATGGACAACCATCTACTACTACCACCTAGGAACACAATTTGTGAGAGATGCAATTACATTAAGAACCTACAGTCCGAGCTCTCTCCCCATCAAGCCAGTATATCTGGCACCAAAAAGGATGTCAACACAATCACTACACTTCAAACACCACCCACACCTACACAACACACACCTGCATATGCGGAGGTCCTCTACATAAACATACCCAAACAAAGGAGGCCTCCATGGCAAAAACAGATGCGATCTCCACAGCCCTCCACACCACATACCATGTATAGTCCACACACCTGTGCCTCACAGCCACTAAGGCTTCATCATAAACCCATCATATTAGTCATAGGAGACTCCATTGTGAGACACACAGATGTGCCTCTCAACAGGCTGGATATGGAGAAAGTCATTGTTAGTTGTCTGTCAGGTGCCAGAATTTGTCATATCACATGCACACTCAAGTCACTCAACAACAGGTACTGTTATGACTCTGTCATAGTCCATGTTGGTGTGAGTGACTTGAGACATACCTCTCTGGACTATATGAAGTGAGACGTGATTGAGCTCAGTGATTATGTGTCCCAGGCATGTATGTCCCTAGCCTTAGGCAGTATTCTGCTGTCACCCAGAATGATGCCTCAATACAAACAGAAAATGACTGACTTTAACAATTGGCTTAATTTCTGGTGTCATTCCAGGGGGATCCAGTACCTGACAGCCTGGGAAGATATGATCGACAGACCACAATGCTTTGCCAGGAAATGCCTGCATCTGTCTCACCTGGGCATCAGGCTTTTGGCAAAGGCTCTTGCCTCCCCTATAGTGCCTTTTTTAGGAAAAGTGATGAGGTTAAAACTACCAACATAAAAATTTCAACAAAACACAAATTAAAGGTCATGCTGCTAAATGCTAAGAGTCTAAACATGAAATTGCACTCATTGCAAGCATTCCTAACCCTGGAAAATGCTGACATCTGTGCAGTCACAGAAACCTGGTTCAAAGCTGTAGAGAGCACCCCACCCTTACCTAGTTACTCATCCTATCATACATTCAGACCCCAAACTGTGGGCAGTAAAGCCAAAGGAGGTGGAATTTCAATATGCATTAAAGACATACACAACTCCAGGCTGGTCAAACAGTATGATGAACAGGAGACACTCCAGGTACAGTTAACCACTGACAAAACCCCTATTCAAATCATAGCTAGCTACCAGCCACCAAATCTGACTCAAGATGCCCAATCCGCCTATTTGGACCTATTTGAATCTGTCAAGAGTCTACCCTTTACCCTGATCCTGGGTGACTTTAACTTCCCAAACATAGATTGGAAGAACTACTTATGCCAGGACACAAATGCCCAGAAATTCCTTGAATTTGTCAATGCAAATGCCTTGGAACAGCTAGTCGATACCCCCACAAGAGGTGATAATATCTTGGATTTGTTATTAACCAACGTGCGTAACCACTGCAGCATCCCTATAGTATCATCCTCCCTAGTAAGATATGACCACAAAGAGGTCACTTTCAAAGTCACCATCTCTCCCAACCCCCCTATAGCTAGGATCAGACATAAAAACTTTTTGAAAGCTGATTACAGCCTCCTGAGAGATGCTATAAACAGCTTCACAGCTCCCTCCCCTTCTGTAGAAACTAGCACCAATATCCATATACGACACCAAAGCACTATACAAGCATTTATATAGATGCATGAGATCAGCAATACCCAACAGGACTAAATCATCCTCCACAAGGAAGAGTAAACCTGCCTGGTGGACATCTGCAATAAATAAACTCTATTACAAAAGGAAAAAAGACCAAGAAGGAGCAGGTGCCCACTTGGAAGCAATGTCTCCTTAGCCTGAACAAGCAAATAAGAGCACTAGTGAAATCCTCCAAAGTAAACTTCGAGTCCAAATTGGCCACATCTACTAGAGACAGTCATAAGGCCGTCTTCACATATGTTCGCAACCTCAAAGGAAGCACCCAGATCTGTTCAGAATTGGTGGTCAAGGACACCACATATACAAATGCCGTAGATATATCAAACTTGCTGGCTGACAGATTCAGTGAAAACTTTACACCTCTGTCCCCCCATCAGTAAATCAGGACATCCCCAATACTTGCCCCCCTTCCCCTTATATCTAGGGAACAGGTCATCACTGCTCTCTCAAAGGCAAAAAATACAGCCTCCATGGGACCCGATAACATCCCAGGCTGCATCCTTCATGATCAGGCAGGATCTTGCAGCACCATTAGGCACCCTATTCAACCAAAGCCTGAGTCCTGGCTTCATCCCAGCTGAGTGGAGGACATCCACTGTCATCCCTTTACACAAAACTGGAACATCCACCGATCCGGGAAATTATAGATCCATCAGTCTAACTAGCCTGATCTGCAAGGAAATGGAACAGATTATCATGGACCTCATTAACAAGGACATTGGAAACCTCCAAACACTTGATCACACACAGTTTGGCTTCATCAAGGGGAGGTCATGTCTGCTAAATTTGGTCGACTTCTTTGAGACAGTCACCAAAGCCATGGATGAGGGGAAGATGGTGCCTACCTTAACCTGGCCAAAGCCTTTGACACTATTCCCCACTCGGGCATAATAGATAAACTCTCTCAACTAGGCATCAATTCATATGTTACCAGATGGATATCAAACTGGCTTACTGATAGAACCCGCGTAGTCAAAATAGGGGAAGCCACCTCAAGCAGTAGACCCATAACAAGTAGTGTACCCCAGAGTTTGGTCTTGGGGCCTCTGTTATTTGAGATATACTTTTCTGAGGTGCAGGCCAAAACCAGTGTGCTATGGCTGACAAAGTTTGCAGTTGACTGGAAGCTGGGTGCTGTCCTCAATTCCCCTAGTGATGCATCCCAAATGGGGCATTACTAACAATGGCCTGCTCAGGAGATTACCTCTCTTGATCTATGAAACCCTTCTAAGGTGGGCAATAGAGCTCTCTCGGGCAGCACCACTTTGCAATTAAGATTCTGTATCCTCTTGAGGATACTGTCATTTCTTCCCATCTGCTGATTACCATTTATATGGATCACAATCATTTGTGGATCTAGTGAAACCCTTTGTTTCCCAAAGGGTATGACAATATAGAACTTTTTGCGTTCAGTTTAAGGCCATGGCTCTGGCACCAATTAGCCTCTATTGAATGAGGCCTCTGCTGGAGTATCAATTATGGACCCAGTTTGCAGTCATCTGCAAACTTTGTCACAATTCCTCCTATCTCAAATACCTGCCACATCTGACTTGTGGACTGTTCCTGTGGGACACCGCTTGTGACTGGCTTAGAGTCTGACATAGCCCAGTAACTTGACCTGTGGGTTCTGTCTTGACAGTTTGCAAACCCATCTGTGATATGTTTGCAGCCGGTGAGTTTGTCTATCCAGCAACTCTGACCCTGTGGGTTCTGTCCTTGACCAGTTGCAGCCATCTTGTGACATATGGGTTTACATTTTAAGCTGGTGAGTTTGTCTATGATGCCCGAGTGGGGTATTGTGTCAAAGGCTTTGCAAGGTCAAGGTAGGCTGTGCCCTTACCCTGAACTGCCTTACCCTCATCAATGGCCTTAGTGACTGTTTCAAAAAGTCGATCAAGTTCAAAAGGCAGGATCTGCCTTTGACAAAGCAAATTGGGTAGGATCCAATGTCTGTAGGTCCCCAATGTCTTTGTTTATGAGTTCCATAATGATCTCTCCATAGCTTTGCAGACCAGGCTCGTCTGCTTATGGGAGAGGTAATTTCCAGGGTCCATAGAAGCACCGCCTTTGTGAAGTGGTACCACTGTCGCCGTCACGCCACTCTTTGGCACGTATCCTGGAAGGCAAAAATTAAACAGCAGCCTTATGTGTTATGTGTGGGTTTAGTCTTGGAGTTTCATAGCACACAGCCTGGGACACCGTCCGGTCCCAGGCAAGATTAAATTAAACAGCAGCCTTGTGTGGGTAGTTCCTCTTGAGTTCACATGCATACACAGCCTGGGACACGTCCGGTCCCATTGATGCTGTGTTTTAGCTTTAGAGAGGGCTCTCACCTGGGCATCTGAGATGTTAGGCTGCACTCACTCTGCTGGGATAGTTATTTCTCCCTTTGGGGGAGGCGAGGAGAAATTTGCACTGAACCTCTGTGCCAGATGAATGTGGGTCAGTGGGTCAGTGTAGTTTTTTATGTATTTTTGGACTAACTCTGAGCATATCTGGGAGTTCCACCCAGGTTTCTAACATAGCTAAAGAAGGCCTTGTGATTGTCTTTGTGTCTTTTGCTATTTTTCTCAAAGTTGGCCTTGGATGATTTTATGAGTGATCGTAGTTTTTGGCTAGTACTGATCAGAGATGCCTTCCTAAATAGGGATTTTGCTCTGTCATGTAGTAGTTTCCTCCTCCTGTTGTAGAGTTTGTTTATGGCTGGGGTCCACCAGACCGGGCCGCCTTTTTGGGGAATGGGTCTTGGTTTTATTTGGGATTGCATGTTCCATGCATTCTTGGAGGTGCGCGAAGATGGCATTTGCAAAGGATTCAGCAGTGTGGATTGTGGTTTCACTGGCCAGGGGCACTGGGCCCAGGGCCTTGAAGGATACCATTTCAGTCTTAAGAAGTGTGAAGTTGGCTTTTGAGAAGCTCTACACTGTGGTCATTTGTGCAGGGGTGGGGCGGATGTGGATTTCCAGTGAGATTAATTTATGGTCTGATCTTACCAAAGATATACTTCCGGATATATACTTCCGGTGTGGAGCATTTTGTCCCCATGTTTGTGATGATCAGGTCTAGTATATTGTCTCCTCTTGTGGGAATGGTGACCAGTTGTTCCATTGCATTTGAGTTTATGAATTCTAGGAACCTTTGGGCTAGGGTGTTGGGGCTTGAGTAATGTTCCCAGTCTATGTTTGGGTAGTTGAAGTCTCCCAATATGATGGTATTTGGAGAGACATTCATACTCTCTAGTGTCAATTCATATGTTACCAGATGGATATCAAACTGGCTTACTGATAGAACCTGCGTAGTCAAAATAGGGGAAGCCACCTCAAGCAGTAGACCCGTAACAAGCAGTGTACCCCAGAGTTTGGTCTTGGGGCCTCTGTTATTTGAGATATACTTTTCTGAGGTGCAGGCCAAAACCAGTGTGCTATGGCTGACAAAGTTTGCAGTTGACTGGAAGCTGGGTGCTGTCCTCAATTCCCCTAGTGATGTGGACATCCTCCAAGAGGGTCTCACTCAGACAAATAACTTATGCCAGAAACATGGCCTCAAGCTGAATACCAAAACATGCATAATCATCCCCTTTAGGAAGAGTGATGTCCCCACAAATGATCGCATTAATAACAATGTCCTAAGCATGCAATCAGTCATGAGAGATTTGGGCACCCATGTTGATAGCAACCTGACTTTTGACCACCATGTTGCTTCCGTGATACAGAAAGCCTTCTACATGGTCCACCTCATAAGTAAGGGTATCTCATCCAGGGACAAGGAGGCCATAACATCCCTGTATTTTTCCCTTATAAGGCCCATAATTGAGTACAATGCACTTTTTGGCATGTACCTCGCAAAGCACATGCAACGCCTGGAGAGACCACAGAGGTTCCTCACCAGGAGAATCCAGTGCCTCAAACATCTACCCTACCAGACAGGCTAAAAGCCCTATCCCTCTGCTCCGTTTCATACAGACTCCTCAGAGGTGACCTCTGCCTGGCATACAAGGCGATCATGGACCCCACCTTGATGGGACTACTGCCTATCCACAAGTCAAGTTCCACTCAAGTAACCCACATGAATGGCCTCAACCTGATCTGTGACATCAACAAGATTTGTTGGCAGAACAGATTTGTGTCCCAGAGACACCACCATCTATGGAATAGACTCTCTCTGCACATCAAGCAGAGTACCTCTTTACCCCTTTTTAAGTACAGCCTGGATAACTGGATGGAAAACAGAAAATATATTCCTGGGGTTCCACCTGTGTCCCTGCTGGACAGGGGCATTGGGTACTGATTTGTCTAAGCATGGGCTAAACTCTTGGCTAAGCTTATAAGGGCCTCTGGGCCAATAGCCTAGTAACCTCCTATGATCCTAAGGGACATACTAGTGAACTTTTTCAGAACGTTTGACATCAGCCCATATTCTGAACCATCACTTCTGCTTCAGTCTGTTAGATGTACAATTGATATCAGCCCAAATTCTGAGCTATCACTTCACCTGTGGTCTGTCAGACATACAATTTGTGCCTTTTCCTTAGATGTTGGGCAGATTAGCATCCCATCTGGAGACTCTTTTTCTCTTTTTTATTTGGTATTAATATTTTTTGTACATGTCATCAAAAGAGGAAAATGTGATTTCTTCCCAGAAACCATCATCTGAAGTGCCTTTTTTTTGCTTTGGTGCTGATCACAACTATAAGGACCATTTCATCTGTCACTCATTTGTTCTTAAGTCCATACATAGCCATATGTCTTCTTTAAAGATTTACTTTGAAAACCAAAGGCTTAATGAGGTCGTGTCAGGCAAAATGGCCTCCCAGTCTTTGCTTTCCAATGTCCTGCCAATAAAGAAATGAAGCCTAAGAAACAAAAGCTGAGGCTTCTGCTGTCCATTTGGACCCAGATGTCTTCATTGTGTCTCTTGATGAGGCCTCAGACTGTCCAGTTCCTTTAGCTGATCCCTCTATTGTGACCCTATTGGTTGCTGATTTGGTGCAGCTATCTCATATACCTGTCACATCTGACTTGTTGTCTGCTTCTGCTAAGAAGGGGGAACATCATCTTATTATTTTAGAGGGATGGAGGGCATGTAGTAGATCTTAGTTAGGGAAGAAGTTCCTTAATCAAGGTACAATAAGGCTTGTTTTGTGCAATCAAATGTCCCACTTAAGGAGAAGCAGAAGTCTAAGCATACTGTTTTCCAACAAACATTTAGAGATACTCAGAAGGAATGGTGATTTTTACACTGGGTTTTCAAAGCCATTATGTCCGTGAAGCCTCCTTCATTGTTTCCTCCTGATTCTTCTGTTCATTCTCCCATTAAGAGGCAAAAAGGCATTTCTTCTGATGAAGGGAACTCTGAGTCTGTCGGGATGATTCTTTAGCTTATTCTTCCCATTTCCATTCTCCAGTGGCTTTTACCTCTGCTAATGAGGATACCTTATTTTTTGATTCTTCTCAGGAAGAACTTTCTTTTGTAGACACTATCATTAAAATGATGCATCATTTTCAGTGGGAAGGTTTCCAGTTTTCTGATAGTCAGAAAATATGATATAGCTTTTTGGAAATGGGAGTGCCTAAACCCTCTGTCATTCTTCCTTTCTTGTTGAATTTGTTGGATAATTTTTCTATAGCCTGTCTTAACACTGAGTCTCAGCCTCTTACTACACAGAAACCTAATAGATTTTATGAGCTGTCACACTCACAAAATTTCATATATAAGAATTCCACATAAGATCCACCTGATGTTCGCAGTGCATTACAGTCACATATGGCAGTTCACATATGGGTCCCTCGGTCAGGCGATTCAAAGTCTTGGTCGGCGTCGGTTGTTGTACGTGTTCCAATCCAGGAAGGGGAAGTATATAAGACACAGCCCCATCTTTCTTCAGTCTTTTTGCCGCGGTGCCCGAGCAGAAGCAGTTCGGAAGTGCCGGCCAGCTCTGAATTACGAAAAATTTTGGAACCGAAGTCTTCATTAAAGCTAAGTCTCCGTTGCCTCAGACCGATGTCAGAAAAGTTAATAATTGTATTTCTTGTGGGAAGCAACGCATAAGGATTTCCATTCCTTTGCTTGCATACCTTGTTTGGGCCCCAGACCACGACGCCTCGGGCTGGTGGCGCTACCTTCAATAAACGCGCTATCTATCGCCGGGCGGAGTTAAGCCCAGCACTTTTTGGTAAAGCGTTTAATATAAAATGTCGTCGGATACTCCGACTACCGTCTAAAAAAACGCAAAAAAAAGGACGCCAGTCGAGGATCGAGGGTCTCCACCGACCACGCCGAAGCAGGCTCCACGTGGCCCGGTTCTCAGTGAGCAGCCTTTGCAGTCCAGTACCCCCGGCGACACACCTCCTCGGCGGGTCTTCTGTTACCGAGACCGCTGGTTCTTCGGCCCTTTCCAGACTACAAATCAAGCCCCTGCATATGTCGAGCCTACCAATGTGGATAGATCTACATCCACCCATGGTGTATTTAGGCCTTCATCATCTTTCTCTATCAAGGCCTTCACTAAATCCAAAACAGTCAGGCACCATACTAGGCGGCTACACAAGGCCCATCACCTGGGCCTATGCCTAAGAAGCACATGCTTAAAATGGCTGAGGACCTTATCACTCTTATCAGAGGCTCCCAGGCCCCTCCGGACAAGAGACCCAGAGTAGAGGAGGATTCTCCTTCTTCTGACCAGGGATCCGTTTTATCAGAACATTCTGATGCTGAAGAACACTCTTATTCCCCTTCGAGGATTAGGATGCAGAGCAGTCTATTCCTTCTGTATCCCCTGAGGATTTTTCTTCTTTTTTTGAAACCTTACACTGAGAGAGAGCACTTCACACTGGAAGGGAAAGACTTTCAGACTCCAAAGAAAAGGCTTAGGGAATTTCTCTGGTTACCTCAGCATAGACCTTTGGCTATTCCTCCTGTTTTGGAGGTATTGGATGATGTTTACTCAGAGGCTTGCCTTAATCCTGATTCTCTGCCTCCTGCACCAGTTAAGCCGGATAGGTACTACAGAGTACCTAATTCTCATCAGTTCCTCTACAAAGGCCATAATGCAGACCCAGAAACTATTTCTCAAGGCCCTAAAGGAATTAAGGCCTCCACGGCCAAGAATCCACTTCCTGCAGAAAGGGAATCTAGATCCCTAGAAAGGTGGGGTAAGAAGGTTTATACCTCGGCCACCCTAGCCATGAGGGCCTTAAACTGCCAGTTTCATATGATTAAATATCAACAATTCCTGTTATCACAATTAAAGACCAAAATGTCACAACCTGAACAATCAGATATAAAAGAGTTGCAGGATATGATGCATAGTGCAGAGCAAGTGGGTAAGCACACTTTACAATGTGGTTATGATGCCCTAGAGGCCTCCAGCAGAGCGGCCGCTACGGATCAGTAATCGCAGCAGAATGCATGGCTTAGGGAACAAAATCTGCCAGACCATGTGAAAGCAAAAATTCTGGATGCACCTTTACATAAGGATGTTCTTTTTGGTGCTAATGCTGAGGATATATTACATAAAATGGAAGAAAAAGCAAAATCTATGCAAACTGTCAAAGCTTTCTTACAGGTCCAGCCACCACGGTTCAGCAGGAATTGGCCTTCAAAAAACTGGTCCTTTCCAACCACTGACAAGCCCCAAAGAGGCAGATACAGACGTGGAAGGGGCAGAGGACAACAAGCAAGGGTCCTATAGAGGCAGACAATGGCAATCTCCAGCACCAAGAGGTGGTGACGACAGTGCACAGCAGTACAGGAAGCAGACTCAATGACTCCCTCATTTCTATGCCAAGCAAAATTCAACTGGCAGCACCTTTGGGAGGTGAACTGGCACTATTTGCAAACAATTGGCATATTGTCACAACAGACAAATGGATTCTGGACATTATAAACAGAGGCTACAAATTCCATTTTCACACTCTTCCAAAAATGAGAGGCATGCCAAATCTACCACAAAATCAAAGGGTAGAGGCACAACAACAAATTACAAAGCTCCTAAACATGAGGGCTATACAAAGGTACCTCGCACGCACCAACAAGCACAAGGTTTTTATTCAAGGCTTTTCCTGGTGCCAAGAAAAGGAAGCGACTGGAGACCCATACTGGACTTATCCATCCTAAACACATTTCCTCGTGCCAAAATTCAAGATGCTCACATTACAGCAACTCCTTTCCATGCTGGGCAAGGGGTTCTGGCTGGTAACATTGGACCTCAAGGAGGCATACCTGCATGTCCCAATCAGACAAAGTTGCAGAAGATACCTCAGATTTCTTGCAGGTTCAAACCACTATCAATTCTCTGCATTGCCCTTTGGCTTATCTACTGCGCCCAGAGTATTCACCAAGTGCCTGGCATCAGTGATTGCATACTGCAGACTTCAAGGGATACAAATTTACCCTTATCTGGATGACTGCCTGATCCAAGCGGACAGCAAACACATACTTCTGAAACACCTGGCATATGTGACACGGTTACTGCTTTCTCTGGGATACACCATCAACAAGAAGAAATCAAAGCTAACACCCTCTCAGAAAATAACCTTCCCGGGTGCCAACTTGGACACAAACACCCAGATGGCCTACCTTACGCCAGAAAAACAAGGGCAATTATCTCAGTACTTCAAAATACTTGCAAAAAGTACCAGGCTTACTGCAAGGAAAATCCTGCAGGCTCTGGGATTCATGGCATCTTGCATTCTTCTAATCCCATGCGCAAAGCTGCACATGAGGAAACTTCAATGGTACCTAAAAATCTATGGTCTCAACACAGTCACAGCTTGGGCGGAGATTCCAATAATTCCCTGTCTTCAAAAGGAATTCATATGGTGGGCCCAAGCATGCCAAGTAAACACAGGCCTCCCATTCTGCAGGCCTCAAGCTACACAAGTCATATCCACTGTTGCTTCAGCCTACGCCTGGGTCGCGCACATGAAGGACAGGTGCATTCAGGGCAGATGGCCCCAAAAGAAAAGCACCTTCACATCAATCAAAAAGAAATGCTGGCAGTAATAAATGCAATCTCAGCGTTCAGAGAATTCCTGCATCCAGGACAACTGCTCATAAGAACAGACAACACCACAGTAATGTGGTACATAAACAAACAAGGAGGAACTCATTCATACCCCTTGTGCAGACTAGCCATGACTCTTTGGAACCTGGCTCTGGAAAGACAAATAGAACTTCAGGCACAGTACCTGCCAGGAATGGAAAACACACTGGCAGACACTCTGAGCAGACATATGACAGATCCTCACGAATGGAAGCTACATCCACAGGTGTTTACAGAGATTGTTCAAGCGTGGGGGAGGCCAGATATAGATCTTTTTGCCTCCCACAGAAACCATCAATTAAAAAGGTTTTGCTCAAGGACCTTCCACCCAAAGGCCTGGAAAGTGGACGCTCTTTCCTTCACATGGACAACTTGGTCAGTTTATGCATTCCCACCTCTACCTCTCCTGCCCAAGGTACTCTTGAAAGTAAGAACAGACAAGCCGAGGATGATACTGATTGCTCCAGACTGGCCGAGACAACACTGGTATCCACTCCTGAGGTGCCTAACACACACTCCTCCATGGCCCCTGCCTCTAACACCTCTACTGCTGACGCAGAACAATTTCAAAACCCTTCACAGTCAACTGAAAACTCTCAGTCTCGCTGCATGGAAAATTCCTTAGCATCACATCAGACTCTACTCTCCAAAGAGGTGCAGGATGTCATTTTGGAGGCCAGAAGACCATCTACTAGAAAAGCTTACTCCATAAAATGGAAGCGGTTTTGCTGTTGGAATGAAAAGAGGGCAGGACCCTAGAAAATTGAACCTACCTCAGATTTTGCAGTACCTAGCGGAACTTTTGAGCAATGGACTTTCATTTTCCTCAATCAAAATACATGCCTCAGCAATCTCTGCAGAATTCAACATGGATCCTCCTTTATTCTCACACCCACTCCTACGACAGTTCCTCAGAGGGCTAAGAACATAAGACCTCCAAGGAAACAGCCAGTGCCAGCTTGGGACCTTAACTACACTAGAAAAATTGACATTACCTCCCTTTGAACCTGCTGCTTCAACAGAATTGCAATATTTGTCCTGGAAAACAGCTTTTCTACTGGCCATCACTTCAGCTCGTAGAGTTTCTGAGTTACAGGCCCTCATGGCGGTGCAGCCATTCCTCATCTTCCATCAGGACAGGGTTTCCTCTCACCAACCCTTCCTTTATGCCTAAAGTGGTATCTAGGGTAGCCTTAAACCAGGCCATACACCTTCCTACCTTTTACCCTAACCCTCAAAACAAAGGGGAAAGGCTGCTACACTCTTTAGACATCCATAGGCAGCTACGTTATTACTTGGACAGAACCAAATCCTTCAGAAAATCAGATCAACTCCTCGTTTCCTATGCTGTGGGGGGTCAAGGGAAACCTATTACCAAACAGACCATTTCCAAGTGGATTGGTCACTGCATACACTTTTGTTATTCCTATCATGGAAAGCTTGTCCCTACTGGTATCAGACCTCACTCCACTAGGGCCACAGCCACCTCTACAGCCTTCCTCAGAGGAGTGCCTACTAAAGATATCTTGGAGGCAGCCACTTGGAGTTCTGTACATATCTTCACAAAACACTACCATCTGCCTTTATACTCCAGAACAAGAGCAGGATTTGCCACTGTAGTTTTGCAGGGCATTCTAGCTCAACCCAGTTCCGTATAGTACCTACCACCCTATGCATAGCTTTGGGATTCTACCCATATGTGATTACTGCAGCTGTAATGCACGATGAACATAGTACAGTTTTGTACCTACCATAAATGTAGATGTTCGAGGGCTATTACAGCTGCAGTACAATTCCACCCTCCTTCCCACTTGGTAAGACCTTGGGGTCTGAATACCTCTTCATACCTACTGACTGGGTTATCCTGCTATGTATTATTTGCTTACTTTTATGGATTAGATTTATTTATGTATTGCCTTCCTTCTGGGGGCACCTGACATCTGGGGCAAGAAAGACTGAAGAAGATGGCGTCGGCTGTGTCTTATATACTCTAGCCTTCCTGACGTCAGAAGAGTGCATAGCGACAACCGGCCCGGACCAAGACTTTGGAATTGCCGACCGAGGAGGACGCCTGACGGCTGAAAACCCATATGTGATTACTGCAGCTGTAATAGCCCTCGAACATCTACATTTATGGTAGGTACAAAACTGTACTTTATTTCTCTTTCAACTGAAAAGCCCACTAAGTTGCTTCCTCCTGTAATGTGTTGCCAACTGATAAAGATTGCAAAGTTATTGATAAATATAGCAAAAAGGCGTACACCCCTCCCACACTAGCTTTTAGGTCTATTAATTAGCAAACCCATATAATCAGATATATTTTGCCTATTTTTGGCAAGTCGGGCAATTTTCTTTTAGATTTCAGTAACTTGGACATTATATCTTCTGCCTTGTCTCGTCTTAGCTGTCCTTCTCAAGTTGCTAGGCATTCTGTTAAATGCAGCTGTGATTCTGCTCCTGATGTCACTTCTAGAACAGATGTTACTGGGTCTGTTCGTGTATTCTTGTGGCTTAGACTTCAACCTTTACCTGAGGATGTCAAAATTTTACAGGAGAAAGGTAAAGTCATACAAGATTTTAAGCAAATGTTCATGTATCCTGTCCCAATGTTCCAGAGGAACTATTCAATAAAGACTAGTCTCTTTGTATTCAAGGACAAAAAAAAAATCAGAATGGTAAAAAAAAAAACAACAAAGGAGATTTCAGGACAAATCTCAGTCAGGATTCAAAAGGCTCTAAGCCCTCCTTTACTGACAAACCAGCTGTTTTTTATGACTATCAGCTTTTACCTTCCTTTCCTCTCTACCTCTGTCAAACCTAAGTCCCCCTTTTCCAAAACCTATCTCTGTTCTTCCCAGCCTGGCAATCCATAATATCCATTAAACAGGTTCTGTTCATCATCGAAAATTGTTACATAGTGTCTTGGACTGTTTCTAAGGTTTCCCCCAGCCACCTTGAAAACAGATTAATCTCATTCTCCCTCTTCTTCAGGACCTCTTTGTCGGGGGCAGTAGAATTTGTGCCCCCTCATCTATTAGGAAGAGGATTTTACTTGAAAATGTGTCTGGTCTCCTGAAAGGAAGGTAATTGGAGTCTTATTCTGAATCTTTCTTCTCTCAACACTTGTCTCAAAATTCCAAGTTTCAAGATGTTAACACTACAATCCTTGCTTCCAATGAAACTTCCCCAAGTTTTTTTGGTGACACTGGATTTAAAGGATGCTTACCTTCACATTTCTGTTCATCCAGCATGCAGGAAATTCTTAATGTTATATGTCTCTTGATTTCACTTTCAGTTATTCTGCTTTACCCTTTGGACTTTCAACTGCCTCAGTGGTATGCACAAAATGGCTTACTCCTGTCATTGCCTTTTGCAGATTTCGAGGCATTCAAATTTTTCTCTGTCTGGCGATCTGCTTATTCAGGCTCCTTTTCAAGAGATTCTATTAAGAGACTTGAATTTTATTACAAATCTTCTGAACGGCCTGGGGTTCAGTCTGAGTCTAAAACAACCTTGCTTAAGCCCATCCAAGGATCTGATTTTTCTAGGATTCTGACTCAGTATATCAATGACAGCCATACTTCCTGCAGCATTCCTCTCAAATTACATTTAAAACATTTTTCCCTTACATGTGACCTTAGCAATTCAGGTATTGAGAGCCATGGGGTACATGACATGTTATGCCAGCCTCCACAATAGGAAGATTTAGTGGTATTTCAAGTCAGTTTGGACTCAGCACTGCCATCCATTAACCTTTCATTAAGAAAAATGAATTTAGTGGATCAATGAGATTTCACTCAGTCTATGAGTACCTTTTCTGCTTACTTCCCATGCCAGGATGTATTCAAGGATTTTTCAAATCTGGTGTGGGGGATCTTATTCCAAGTGCATCAGGATTCAGGGAGACTGATCATAAAGGAGAAAAAGAACCATATAAACATGAAGAAAATGAAAGCCCTTATCTTAATTTTTTTAATCCTTGCATTAACTCTGGATTCCAGGTCTTCTTGTAGGCTAGACAAACAACATCACAGTAATGTGGTACATAAGCAAACAGAGAGGCACTATGTTTTATCACCTTTTCAGACTAGCCTTGTTTGCAAGGGACATAGTATTTCAACACATTTCCTTTTAAAGGGAAACTCCACCTTAGAACTCAAAAAACATATTTTTTCATTGTATCTTTGTTTTTGAGCTATTTTAATACCTTAAAATCACTCCAAGTGCTTCTTTTACAATTTTAATTTGTTTCTCTCAAAATGACGGATGATGGGGCCTGCCATGGTAATGTGGTCTTGTTTTCTTGCTTTCATTATTTCTTCCCAGAATACATTTCAAGTCCTCTTTATATGATTCATGCTAGACATAAGGAAGTGGTGCTATTTTTTCATGCCATTAAGATAGAATGGCATTACTGTGAAGTACTCCCATCTAAACACACCTTATGTGACAGAGCTGCTTCTATGTTTACCTGACTGAGCCTCATTTATCTGTCTGTCAGAGCTTGTTCTATGCTATAAATAGCTGTTAGCTACTTGCAGCAAAAGAAAGTAGATAAATAACAGTTTTTTTTAAGAGGAGTCTTTTGTAATTTTAAAAGATTTGACAAACCCTCCCCCACACTCTCATGCTGAGATGTGAAAACTCTCACTGCAGTAAATGATCCTTGCTGTGTATTTACAAGTGACAAGTAGTAGGACTCTTAAACTTAGTCTGTCTGCTACTTCCCAATGCCTTCAGTGGGAGGATTTTTCTCTCTCATGAATGATGCAGACTTAAAATGTGCTTTACTAGTTCCTAGATTATTTCTGTTATGTTCACCCTCCTATTTTCTATTTCATATTTATTTATACTTTCGTAACCAGGAAAGTAAACTGGTCCCAGGACCTTTTTCGGGCACAACTTAGGCTACATTGGCAAAGATAATAACAATTATTAAATGCACTTAGCAATACAAAGAAAAAAAAAAACACTGACATAAAGATATACATACTGAAAAAAGCCGAAAAAACAAATAAACCAGAATGGCTTTAGTGGTGAAAAAAACGATCCACTAGGTGTATAATACAATTCAATTCACTTTATTAACAACATACACAGAGGAAAAAGAAAATAAATTAATAAATACTAATCCAAATAGACCAAATCCAAGCACTTTCGTCTCCAATGTAGGAGACTTTTTCAAGAACAGAGCATACCCAACAACTGAAGACATTTATACCATCCTTAATTAAATTTCAAACCAAAACACCAATCATTTTCTATTTCTACTAATTAATCCATGTAGTGTAAGGTGTAATATTTAAAGGTGTAACACAATAAGATATGCAGTTCTACCACGGTCAAACAATACAAATATTAAAACATGTATGTGTATATACTGTTTATGTAATACAGCCAGTTATCATGAAATTAAAAAGTATATAACTAATGTACTTGTATTAGGTTATACAATTGCATACACATACTTGCATGCTTATGTAACCTATTCACAATAATTCATGAATATATGAATAAATAAGTATCTATATAAGTAAAAATGTGTAAATAACTTATATAGATACTTATATAGATACTTATATAGATACTATATAAGTAACAATGTGTAAATAACTTATATACACACTTAAAATTAATTTTGGAGGATCAGAATGCACATAATTATAATTCATTACCAACAATATACATATACATATATGTTGGTATCATGTTGGTATCATAAACATTTTTAAAAACCATAATAAATAGATGAGTATAAATGTATTTATAATAAATTAATAAATAAATACATGAACATATTGTATTAAATACTTAAAAATTGCTGAATAACAACCTATGTTTAAATACAATGTATAACAAATTCACCTATCTAAGGCCTTCAATTTAAAAAAAAACAAGTAATTGAAATGGAAGCATTCAGGCCATTGAGTAGCATTCATCCTTAATTGCCTTAAGGCTTCATTCATTTCCAAATATAATGGTCATGGTCCACCCCTTGGATTCACTTCTATAGGTTCTATAACAGTAAATTTAAAACCGTGATCTGGCCATTCATTACAATGCCTTGCCAAAGCATTTATATCCTTTTTTAGTTTAATGTCCCTCAAATGCTCATAACTACAGGTTTTTAACTTCCTTTCTGTTTTTCCAATATAAAAACAGGTGCATTTGCAACAAAAAGCACAATAAACAACTCTTTCAGTGTTACAACAACATTTTTTCTTCAAGGAAACTCTAATGCAATCAATGTTAAATTTCATGCCTTCCATTATATATTGGCAATACTTGCAAGATTTCCGCATTTCCTCATACCCCCAATACTATAAACGTGGGTATTGTTTTCAAGTATATTTTTGAAGGACTGACCTTTTCTGTAAACTGCAATAGGTCTTTCTTCTATACATTGTCTGATTTCATTACATGAGGTTAAAATTATCCAGTTCTTCTCTAAGATTCTTAATATGTCATGACTTTCAAGGTTATATGTGGTAATAAAAGCACAACGGTAGTTGGTTTCTAATGATGTTGAATTTTCTAGACTCGTATTATAGCCATTGTTCTGTATATTATTATTAAAGACCATTTGTCCATCTACTTCACTCAATGTTTTTTTGTATTGTGTACCATCAACCATTAAAATAGCTTGAAAAAAAACACTTTCTCTTTTGTTAACAACCTCTAACATTACGTTGTTTACTAAATCACTTGGATAATCTCTTTTTATAAACATTTCTTTTAGTAAATCACACTCATTCAGAAAAGTATCAAAGCAAGATACCATACGGGCCGCTCTCACAAATTGACCCTTCACTACAGCTCTTTTCTGTTTATAAGGGTGTGCACTGTCAAAATGTAAAAAAACTATTAGAATAAGATTCCTTTCAATATATTTCTGATACAAATTTTCCTAACTGTCTATCCTTTAATAGTCTAATATCCAATTATGAAATTTCCTCTTCACCAATGTTATGGGTGAATTTAAGAAAGGGTGTTGAATTATTAATATAAATCAAAAAATCATCAATAAGGTCCCTTGGACCAACCCAAAAGATGAAAATATCATCCAGAAATCTGACATACATTCTACAATAGTTAAAGAAATGTGATTTAAAAACAACTCTCTTTTCCCATTGTAGCATCACCATATTAGCATAAAGGCCACCACAAGAGGAACCCATAGCAACACCCACCACCTGAATAAAAAAATTTTGTTAAAAAATATACAATTGTTTTTTAAAACAAGATCAAACAGTTGTTCGAACACATTGATTCTGGGTTGGGGTATCCCTTTTTCAAGTAAATAGTCACACACCCATTCAACCCCTGTATCATGAGGTATTGAAGTATAGAGGTCCTTTACATCAATGGTTACGAAGAAGCTGCTCTCGTTGAATTTTAAGTTATTGATTCTCCTCATAAAATCCCATGAATCCTTACATATGTTAGTCTCTTCAACCACATACATGTTTAAGTTAATGTCTAGATATCTAGCTATAGGATAAGTAATAGAACCTTGTCTATTAACAATAGGACGCATTGGTGGGTCACACATATTTTTGTGCATTTTAGGCAACCCAAAAATACATGGGGTAACAGGGTGATGAACAGACAGAAAATTAAACTCATCAATTGACAAGGAACCTTCAATAAATAAATCATTCAATCCATTCCTAATCTTACTATATGTTAGATTTAATTCATTTAAAGAAACTCATTAAAATTTTAATCATCCTCTCATTATAATCACCTGTGTCCATAATTACAATACCTCCACCCTTATCTGGTTTTATAATTCTTATGTCCTTATTGTATCCTAATTTTTTCAAACTGTCAAATTCAGCCTTATTCAGATTAGAAAAATGAACATTTTTATCTAGATTCCTGACATCAACTTCACATATCTTATCAAACATTGCTATAGAGGGATGTAATGGTGGATTATATGCAGTGGGTTACTAACATGTTATACAGCTCTAAATAACACATTTAGATTCAGTTTTCTTACAAATTGACGAAGATCCACGAATGTACATGCAGTATCAAAATTTCTCATAGGCACAAAAGTTAAACCTTTGGACAATAAGTCACAATCATTCACATTAACCTCCAATGAAGAGAAATTATATACATTAAAATCACCTTTCATATTTTTTAAAATTGAACAGTTTAAAACATTGTTGACCTGTGCATTCAATTCCATCCTTGACGTCCCCTCCCCCTTCTGAAAAGATGATGTTTGACCCCCCCGACCTCTGTTCACTGACATAAAGACATTGACCAAGATTGCAAGTGCAACACATAGCCAATGTGTGACAGTGACCAAGTAAATTTTTGCAACATTTACTACAATGTATACATTAATAATGTTTAACTATACTATGTTGTACACATATTGCACACACACACACACACACACACACACACACACACACACACACACACACACACACACACACACACACACACACACACACACACACACACACACACATAGTACGGGTGTGTGTTTCTTGATATGTGTATGTGTATAAATTACATGTACAAAAGCATATGAGTGTGTGTGTGTGTGTGTGTGTGTGTGTGTGTGTGTGTGTGTGTGTGTGTGTGTGTGTGTGTGTGTGCATTTAAACAGTTAAGTACTTCTGATTTCATTTTATTAGTGTTTTTAATGCAAGGGCACATAGTAAATGTATAATAAAGTAAATTTAGCTTTATATTATGGTTGCACTCTAAATGTAAGTACTGACTCAAAAGTCAGTGGGAATCTCTTACAGTGGATCTACATATACCAGATACACATCCCCCCTCTGGAAGGATGTCATAAAGAAGCATAAAAGACCTTTTTTATGAACACTATCAGTGCACCTAGTTGATAGGGTTCCCACTTGACTCTCTGCAGTTCTGGCCTGTGTGTGTGTGTGTGTGTGTGTGTGTGTGGGGGGGATTGAACATGGTAAATGCAGTGATACTTTTACAAGAAAAAATATTTTCTAACTTTTCTCTAAATGTCGCAGAAATCTTTGATACTACATTTAACTTATCTTACCATATAAACTATTGTAAATAACATTTAAAGCTTAGCATTTCAACAATGTGTTGCTGCTTATGTAAATTCATCAAAAGAGTTGACAATTGCCTTTAAACAAATGACTGATCTAATTGCTTTGTTTTGCTATGAAAGGGGAGTGTTAAGTTCTCCTCCCTTCTGCAATAAAAACAGTGGAAAACAGTTCCACAGCTGTCTGTATTTTTTATATCAGTTGCTGTGTTCTGACATTAGCAGGATTAATTGCCCATGTAAGATGGACAGCAGTACCTGACAAGGTAAACTACAGATTTAACTGTGTCTATGATATGTCATGCAGGTGGAGATGAATTTTTCTGCAAAGTATGTTAGAAGTTGAGTTTAAAAAAAAGTAGGTGGGCTTTCCCTTTCCTTTCACTCCAATGCAAGGAAATAAAAGTTTTAAAAAGTACAAGCAGGTTTCTGGTAACTACACAGTACTGGAACCATATTGTAGGGAGAAAAGAAATCTAATGATTGAGTCAAACTATATGAGAGGTGGAGTTTTCCTTTAAGCTGTGCACATCCCATCAGAAAACACTGTGGCAGATTTTTTTTCAGAAGATCTGGATCAGTACCTCATGAATGGATGCTTAACAGAAAGGTCTTTCTGGACATTGTCCATCAGTAAAATATTCTCCAAATAGATAGTTTTACCTCCAAATATAACAGGCTTTTCTGTTGCAGACTGCCATGCCTTTGGGCATTGAGGACTGAAGCCATGTCTTTTTCTTAGAAAGGGAAGTTTCCTTATGTGTACCCTCCACTTGCTCTAATTCCCCAAATCAAGAAGAACAAGACAGAAATCTTTCTGGTGACTCCCTTTTAGACTAGACACCACTGGTCCTCCCATCTTTTTCACTTGGTCAGGGCAATCGTCATAATTTATCTTGAAGAATGGACTTAAAAAGAACAAAGGCTCTCTAATTCACCAAAATCTATGGACCCCGAATCTGACTCTTTGCGTGAAAGAATTTTAATTCCATTTAGTCACCAGTTTACTGAGGATCTGCTTAGCATTCTACAGGTAGATAGAAAAACAGGTACAAGGAAATATTATGTTTCTAACTGGAAAATAATTTCTTTATGGTGCCACAAAAATAAATTAGTTCCCTTATCATTTGGGGATCCCTAATATTCTTTATTTGACTTAGTTGCTCAGTTTTAAGCTGGCATTCTCTTCTATCAAAGCTCATCTGTCAGCCTTCTCTGTCTGCCTGCCTGTAGATTCCTCTGTTTCCTCTCATTTTGAGGTCAAACAATTTTTAAAAGGTGTCCTACACATCAGGCCACCAAAGAGAACCATTTCCCTTTCTTGGGATTTGTATTATGTCTTGGAAAAGTTTACCCTTCCTCCTTTTGAACCTGCAGTTTCTTTGTGTCTAAACATCTGGGTTGGCTTTGACTTCTGCTTGAAGGGTGTCAGAACTTCTGTATCGTCATGCATAAGATGGTCAGTGAAATCAGACCATCAACTTGCCTACATCTTCCCTCTCCTCAGGACAAAAGATGAAGAGTATTGCATTCTTTGGATGTACACAGACAGACACACATTTTACTTGAATAAAACCAAAAGTTTCAGGAAATCTGACCAGCTTTTGTATCTTTTCAAGACAAGTGTTTATATTCTCCAGGTTCCAAACAGATTATTTCAAACAGGATTTCTAAGGCTATTTATTCTTTCCATGGCAAACAACTCCAGATCCAAGTTAAGTCCCATTACATTAGAACTGCAAAACCCAGTACAGTTGTGGAAGACATTACCTTACCATTTCATTCCTCACTCCCTCCCTCCTTTTCCCTTTTGTGTTTTTCAATTTTTGGGATAAGGTGGATTCTTTCTTTCTTTCTCCCCCCCCCCCTAATCTTGACATGTACATATGCATACAGTTATTTCTAATCCTGCTTCAGTTCTTTGATCTGGGGTAAGAAAATCCTAAGGTAATTCATACTGATCCATCCCATGTGAAACTTCTGGATCCTTTTGGATGGTTATATGTTGGAAGTACAGCATGAGAGGAAGGCACCCAGGCTTTAGTATGCTGGGCAGACATATGGCTATCCTTTGTAGGCATCCCGTCTGGTGGTAATACTGCAACAGTGATTAGTCGGACTTCTACAGTTATGGTAAGTTCTTACAAAACTTAGTTTTTTTATAGTATATGTGGTATTTTATGGTAAATAGCCACAAGAAATCATAGACAAACATAAGTACAAAGAATATTGCAATTAATATTATGGGCTCCTATTATATGTTTGAGAACCATAAGTACAATCTCCAAAACAATGAATATTGAGGTGCATTAAAGTGAAATATATACTAATTTTGAAATTATTGTATCTTAAGAATATTCTCTCTCTTCTCGAATGTAACAGCAATAATGGAGTTTATATATATATATATATATATATATATATATATATATATATATATATATATATATATATATATATATATATATATGCGTGTGTGTGTGTGTGTGTGTGTGTGTGTGTGTGTGTGTGTGTGTGTGTGTGTGTGTAGGTGGGTATATCACCCTTCATTGGGATATAAAGAGGCTTACCTCTTGTAAAAAATGATTTTAGGTTTAACAGTGAGTTTCACATTTTGCTGTTTATATCCCAAGGAGGGAGGCCACATTTTTAGAATTTCAGAACTCTCAGTGAAGAATCTTGAGATTCCAGTAGGGCTTCTTATTTTAGATACATAGATATGTCATGCAACAGTATTAGGAATTTCCAATGAAAATAAGTATGATAAATGTGAGCAATGCATGTGTAATCTAGCATTCCAATGTGTTAATTGTGAGCAGTCAAAGTCTGTATTGTTAGAATAATTTGAATAATTCCCACTAAAAATAAGTATGATAAATGTTAGTAAGAACCACATCAACAATCTGAAAATCCAGCATATTAGTTCTGAACTATCAAAGTATGTATTGTTAGATAGGCAATGCAAGCTCTAGAGAAAACTTAACAAAAACCATATTAGAGGGAAACTGTTTTTTAAGTCACTATTTCTAAACTTAATAAATAATTAATTTAAGTTTGTATAGTAAATAATTAGGCTAAAGCAAGGGATGGGGGGCTGTGCCATGCACAAGCTAGAAGTGGTAGCAATTGGGAACTGCTAATGGTGTGGGAATACAGTACTGACGTTGTGTTATGAAAGCATGAGGATATTGCAACTTCATAATAAATGCTGATACTGCATTTGTGGTTATGGCTGAAGTGCTTAATGTGAGGTGATTTAGATGTAGCAAGCTGCTTTAAATTTGTATTAAGAAGCTTGTTACAGTTTTAGACAGCAGAGGATTTCTATTTGTTGTGCAGTTTTGAGAAGCACTTTTTTATCTCAGCTATGAACTGAGGGTACAATACTTTGGGTGAACTGCACAGGGTGCCAGAATAACTAGCTACAGTTCTGAAGAACAGTATAGAAAGAAACAGCATTGACATTTTGAGAAGCATTGTTGCATAATTTATAATAATATTTATCTCTATTCAAGTATAGCCAGTTATATTATTGCATATTTTTGTTTAGAGTGGGGCAGAGTGAGATTCAAACCCTGGACTACAAGAAGCAGCAGATTATCAGTTCATAGTCTTAATCCTCTGTCATACAGTACAAAGTTGCCTCTGAAGGTGCATGCACACTACTGTATATGCCACAGTGCAGGCTTGCTAGGCTCATTGCTGTGGGCAACAGAGTTTCTCTAACAGTATCTTCATTTTCCTTTGGAGAATGGCCTCAATCTGCAAACACATGAAACTGTACATTTTCTCTCTTCCTGCTGCTGAAATGTGAGAACCATTAGACTATCCTGCTAGCACCTTTCTGTGGATCTAAATCTGCATTGTAATATTAATAGAACCTCTTGGCAGGATAGCTGCCTTTCCCAAAGGATCCTTTACCTATGGAATATGCCCTGTCTCCATATCAGTGAAAGTATCTCCTAATCTTCTTTAAATCCAGCTAGAATGATTGAATAGGAATCTGTAAACTCATACATGGTCTAGCACCTCAGGTCTTTATGGACAGAGGAAGCAAGATGTGGGAATTGCAGTGGCTGCCTTCTAATGGTCTACATGAGCATACCTCTCAACTGTCCAGTTTTTCAGAGTGGCCAGATTTTTGACTCATATTTTTGTTTGTTCCTCATAAAATGTGTCATTTTCAGATAAATCACTGAGGATTGAAGTCTCTAAATAATGGCAGACAATTGAGATTCAAACTTTATACCCTTCAGAAAATCAATTCTAATGAAATCAACTGCTATTCTATTAACTTTCTAAGTTTATAAGAGCAATGCTTAAAAATGTCCCTATTTTTGGTCCTTTGTTCCCCCCATTACTTTTGGTTTTGTCCAGATTTCTTACACTAAGAGTTTGAGAGGTATGTAAATGATTGATAACCTAGTATACATCAATGAGCTTATTAACCTATTTCCTGGAAAAAAGTACATCACTCTTCTGATTTTCAAGGTAAGCGAGAACATTGATCCTCCTCACTTGGGTCTTGAAACGATCCATGTTAACTTACCATATTATGTTGTAGTATATTTGTGTGGCATAAGTTATGGTATTCATTTTCTTTTTTTATGGTAAGAGCATTCCACATGTTCTTAATGGTCTGTGCAGTGCATAACCTTGGCATAGTCCATTATGAAGCATAACTGTGACAAAGTAACTTGGGAAGCTGTGTCAGAACAGTTTCTGGCCTGAAGAAACATTTAAAACTAGATATATCTCTGTATGCACAAATCATGCATTTTCCAGGTGGGGGACCAGAAGACAACTCTCTCTATCCATACCCAAAGAGAGGCATGACTTGTGTAAATTTCATGTCATTGGGTACATCTCCATGTATTTATAATTACTACTTTTCTTAACTCCTGCTGGCCATGAGGAGATCTTGGTATTAGGAATCTAAGATTTAAATAATCTGATGTAAAACAAACTCTCTTGTAACTCTTCCGATTGTCGGATACTACACTCCCAGCCTATGCCTTTAAAAGTGCTGTGCCCCAAGGGCTTCAGTTAATAAGATTTTCATCGGTTCCAAAATGCAGTGTAGGGTGGGTGTCCTTGTTAGACTACAAGTGAAGCTTGTCTAAGTACAGCTGCCAGACCCTGGCATATCTTTACTTGTTGTAGCTTAGAAGAGTGCAGAACAACAAGAAACCCTGAAGTAAAATACACTTAAAACACAAATGCTTAACAGCTTCTTTGTCCTCAAATGTAGAGTGTAATAGGCAGGTAGGCAGGCAGAGGAGAAAAAAAGGCTATCCATTTAGCTTAAAATAGGAAGTGGCTTCCATGCCTAAACTGACTGAGCTATTTATTGTTCAGCACTGTATTGATAAAGAACTAGATTGTACAGGAGAGCAAAAGAATGCACTGGAAGGACTGGGGTATAATTATATAAAATAGCAGAATGCATGTATACCAACAACAGACTTCAATAATAGGATCTTGAAATTAGCAATAATTATAATATAAATGCTCCCTAAGTAACAATACAATATAGCAATATTCCTGCTCAAGAGATAGAGAATACCATGTGCAGATAGCCATGGTATGGTGATAGCTGAAGGAAAGAAAGGAAAGCCACCATTCTAAAGTATGTATTGGATGTATAAATGAAAAGCTGTAGGGCAAGCCAGTCTCATTGATTTCCCCTGTTGTAAAAACATATCAAATTTAATCTTAAGTATGTGCTATGTATTAAGTCATGTAAAACACAAGTAGCATGATCACAGCCCGGTGTCCAACCAAGGTCACTGCGCACACTGTGGTGATTTACAAATTTGTCCTAAAACACATAACTTGTGTGGTTTATGTCTGCAATACCAGTTAACAGACAGTGAGAGATAACAGCTAAGGTATGAAAACAGGGAAAAAACTATGTTAATGTCATAGGACTGATAGTATGCAATATCTTTAAATGTATCAAACAAAATAGTACAGGCTGAGGCAGAACTATTAAGAACAGGGCTAATGTCTGCAAGGCCTCCTTCATCTAGCTACCAGAAGTATCATAGTTAGTAGAGTTTCACTGAGTATAAGGGACTATAGAGAAGAACATTTATATATCTATATGGAGGTGGGTCATAGAATTAGAAATACCCAGTAAACTACTGCAGCTTACTTGTTATAAATACAACCAAAGGAAGGGCTGTCTTTAAGCAGACAGTCTGGTGTTTCTATTGTGCTTGAAGCTGATTTCTGTTATGATTAGGTAAGCAAATATCTTTGAAACACATTCAGAAAAGGGGGAGCAGCAGAGGTAAGTCACCATAATGCCATAATTCATCTGGTATGGTGATGGCTGAAGGCGAGAAAGTTTTAAGCTAACTACCAATCAGGAAAGCAGATGATAAGTCTTCCACCAGCAATCCCCAGCTCAGACAGTTTTGATTAGCACACTTCTTTTGCCACAAGGGTGCAGAAGAACACCTTGTCAGTGCAGAATAGCTGGTTTGTAGCCCAAGTGTAACAAGACCACACGCACTACCTACAACAGCCAAACAACTAACAGATACAATGTAATACAATGAAATTAACTACTTAAAGCAGCAGCAGACAGTAGTTTTTTTTGAGCTGCTAAAGTACAGTCAGAGTATATAACAGAAGTGCAAAAAATACTTGGAGCCCTTTTGTGTGCTTCCCAGCTCAGGTAGACAGCTACTGCCACTAGATCAATAATCCTAGTCCTCCTAATGTAAATGCACAGTAAAGGAGTGTCCAGAGTGAAATGCTACCACAAACAAAGGATAGGAAATGCTACCACAAACAAACTTAAAGATACAGATACAACAGTGAACTTTAAACAGCTTATAAAAGTGTATTCATTGAATAAAAGTACTTTGCTTTGTATAAATGAGCCAAGAGCCACTCAATTGTACAGAATGTATAAAGGTACTAAAAACAAGCTAAGCTCATTAATAAATCCTCCAGCCAATAAAACTACAGCAGAAAGCTCAAGTGTTTCCAAACCTAAACAGACCAGGCTACCTATCAGTGCACTAGATGGAGAAAAGCACTGACCTCTTGCTGTAAAAATAAGTGCTTCATAGAGTAGAAAACTACACTACTTTATCCAACAGCTAGCTATATAATTAATTCAGAGCAAGTAAAATCAGTAGAATAAACAAGAGGCAAAAGACACTTTTTCAATATAAGCATAAGGAAAGGCAAATAATTCAAGATACCAATGGCAGTGTAGAAAGGGCGGAGCTTATTAAGCTCAATTTACAGTAGGTATGGGCATTTTAAAATTACCAGATTTAAAAAAGTAGATCAATGAAGGGTGGGGGACTAGCAGGGAATCACTAGCAGAGCTTTAGTTTATGCAGGCATGAAATCTTTTTAGAAAAAGACAAAAAGCCAGAAATTCACTGTGTATTTAAGTTTCACTCGAGAAACAATTAACCAATAAAAAATGTGAAATGTGCAGCCTAGGTAATTTAAGTGTCTATCTCTCACATGGAACGCACCAGGCCAAACAGATTTCTTAAAACAGAAAACACAATGGAACAGGTAAAACAGAAAGCTGTTCTATCACTCACAGACAAAAAATACAAGTTTACCTTCCTTACCCAGCAGGGAATCACCAGTCATGCTTTTGTCTATGCAGGCTTAAAATATTTTCAGAAAAAGACAAAGAGACAGAAATTCACTGTGTATTTAAGTATATCTCAAGAAACAATTAACCAATGGAAAAAAAACATGTGAAACGTGCAGCCTAGATAATTTAAGTGTCTATCTTACATAGAACAAAACACCAGACTAAACAGATTTCTTAAAACAGAAAACAAAATGGAGAAGGTAAAACAGAAAGCTGTTGTATCACTCAGACAAAAAGAAATATGAATTCACCTTCCTCAACTAGCAGGGAATCACTAGCAGTCATACCTCCCAACTGTCCCGAATTACTCGGTTTTTAACGAGTTTTGGGGTCCAAATAATGGGGTGCCACGATTCACGAGTGGCACCCTTTTGTTTCCAATTTTTTTTCTTTATTTTGAAATTTTTTTATTTTTCGCGCATTGTGAGCTGACGTCATCACGTGCGTGATGACGTCAGCTCGTCAGGGCTACCAGCCTGTCGGAATCAAGCTTTGCACAGTTCAAATGCTTCCCGAGAGCGGGAACAGAAAGCAAGGCTGTATTTTCATTTAGAAGGCTCGCCGGAAGTGAATGCGGAAAGGATTTCTTGAATTTAGAAGCCTGGATTTCCTCACTGTTGGCTGCACGGAGAGGGATTTATTTTATTGCATGCAGACTGGAGAAGGATTTCTTTTATTTAGAAGCCTGCCTTGATTTCCTCGCTCTGCATGGAGAAGAAGTGTGTGTGCAGAAAGGATTTATTTTATTTTCCTCGCTCCTGACTTGCACGGAGTAAAGGTAAGTGTATGCCGAGACTGGTGGTGTGTGTGTTTTTATTTTCTGCACAGAGAAGCTGTTCTTCGTCGACTCGAGACTGGTGTGTTTTATATTCCTTGCTGCACAGAGAAGCTGTCAGAAAGGATTTATTTTCCCAAGACTGGTGTGTGTGTGTGTTTTTTTTATTTTAGTTGCTGGCTGCACAGAGAAGCTGTTCCTCACCGAGACTGAGGTGTGTGTGTTTTTATTTTCCTTGCTGCATAGAAAAGCCATTGTGTCATGTGTGTGAAGGTGCCACTAGTTATCTAGCAACACAGGCAATTTTGTTTTCAAAATAAATATATATTATATTTGGATGATATTTTTCTGTAAGATTGCCTCCACATGAGTTCCTACGGCTCAACACCTACAATATATGTCTATCTGTGGAATATCTATCTATCTGTCTGCCTGTCTAGCAGATTATCTAAGGTCACCAGCAGAAGACTACTAGTCTGCCTTGTCTGCCCCATTGTTGCAATTGCCACCCTATAGCTGTACCTCCTCACTGCTTAATTTCTACTTGTCTCATATATGGCATGAACTATTTTGTTTTTCTTTGCAGTAGCCATTATGAGAGCACTTTGCAGTTGCCAGTTTTTAAATAAAGACATTTATTGGTTCCCATACTGAAGCTTCCCCTTGTACTTTACCAGCTGTACCCTTCCTCACAATTAGAACATGTCTCACATTATTTTCTCTAAAAGTCCAATTTAATAGCCCTGTATACACACCCATATCACATTCTACTTTCCATTCTAATGACTATAACCCAGGCTGTCTCACCTTTATCTGTATGTCTTTCAACCACTCTTTTTATTGCCTTAATGGTACTGCCTTTTTAACTTCTCTTTCAGGTCAGAGTCTACATCTCTACATGCTTTCCACACAGATTTTCTGCTTTCACATAGCCATCATCTTTTAAAGGTATATGACCCTGACTGTTACACCTATTATTGTGCAGTACATCTTAGCTTCTCCAAGGTCTCGTTTTTTTTGTTAATTTGTCACTTTTTCCCTGATGATGCATTGTTCCTGTGGTTGTGACACCAAGCTCTTTTCCTGACTGGCAGATGGGAGTTTATCCTTCCCCAAACAGACAGTTCACACTCAGTATTAATCATTAGCTCTTATCTGTCAGCTCTTTTTGATATCTACTTAAATGCCTTTTTTAGGCTTGTCTCCATCCTCTGCTTACAATACAGATTTAATATTATCTTCAAAAAGGTTTGTTAGGCAGGCATCCTGGCATAGACTAAAAAGCCCTGAATGTGACACAGATGACCAGATTATGATATGCACCTGGATGCTGAGGCATTATGACACTGACTTGGATGCTGAGGTGTTATGATACTGATTTGGATGTCGTATTAAGATACAGACTTAGATGCTGAGGTATGATGACACTGACTTGGATGTTGTGGTGATCCTTGCAGAAAGGATTTCTTTTATTTTCCTCGCTCACACGGAGGAAAGGTAAGTGTGTGCCGAGGACTGGTGTGTGTGTGTGTGTGTGTGTGTGTTTATTTTCTGCACAGAGAAGCTGTTCCTCGCCGAGACTGGTATTTTATTTCCCTTGCTGCACATAGAAGCCGTCAGAAAGGATTTCTTTTCATATGTGTGTGTGTGTGTGTGTGTGTGTGTGTGTGTGTGTGTGTGTGTGTGTGTGTGTGTGTGTGTGAGGTACTCAGGCTCAAACCCTGTAAAAAGAGCCTAAAGTCACTAGCCACCACCACTTTTGAGCTCTGCCCAGGTTTTTTGTGCTAAGAGTTGAGAGCTATGGTGAGAAGTGAGAACTGAATTTGTTTTCCCTTATTGTTGTCTTTGTTTAACTTTGTCCAGCTTTTTGTGCTAAGAGCTTGAGAGCTATGGTGAGAAGTGAGAACTGAATTTGTATTCCCCCATTATTGGCTTTTTCCAGGTTTTTTGTACTAAGAGTTTGAGAGCTATGGTGAGAAGTAAGAAATGAATTCACTAAATGATAGCCATTAAGTTTGTCTTCCTATGTTTCAGGAAGTTGCTGATTTGGCATAGTGGTATGTTCTGACTGTAGTGAATAGGGACCTGGGTTCAAAATTTGCCAGTGAAATGCATGGTGGTAACACAACATTTTATTCTAACAACTTTACAAAAATTATACAAGCAATGTTTAAAATGTGTTCTTGGTTTTTGACATTTTGTCCCCCCCCCAAAAAATATGAAATTGTAAAGTGCGAGACACTGTGCAAGATGCCTATGGCTTATATTACTGTCATTCTATTTATAGTGTGGGTGTGGAAGCAGACTTTTATGATGGAAATGTTCTGAATTGGGCAGTTTGGTTCATGCTTTTTGTTTCATTGCCTACAGTACAGCCTACTGGAAAATTGTTCAAACAATAAATTTAAAATGCGCTCAGTCAGGAAGGTGTATCAAAGAAAATAACACATGTATGTTTCTTGTTTTGTGTGCAAGGGGCGAAGGATTTGAAAATAGCCCAAAGGTAATCTTTATCCACCATTGGCCAGATGCATTTTCTTTGGATGTGGTGTGGGTTTCAATGCTGTTTCAATGAATGTGAGTTTCAAGGGCAGAGAAGTTTTAATGCCAAGCCTATTTTCATTGTGAGACAGTATTGCTTTGTTTACCAGATGTCTATTAGTGTTTCTGCATTGTTGTGCTGTAAAATGTAAAAATAAAATCCAAATCATTGCAGAAGTGAAGCTGTATGCACAATTTAGTGTCTATGGTAAATGGGGCAAGCCAGGTAATGGGACATTGGGATGGCTGCAGGGAGACTCTGCCATATTTTGGCTGTCTGTTCTTCAGTTTGCGTTTGAAAGTTGGTATCCCACAACTCCATTGGAGTGGGTGGGGTTACATAATTGTGTATGCAAATTAGATGTTAATCAGCGTACAGATTTGTATCTATTTTTCATGGGCCTTGTCCAGATTTTTGATGTTTCCAGGTTGAGAGGTATGCTAGCAGTGCTTTAGTCTATGCAGGCTTAAAATCTTTTCAGAAAAAGACAAAGAACCAGAAATCCACTGTGTATTTAAGAATCACTCAATAAACAATTAACCAATTAAAAAATATGTGAAATGTGCAGCCTAGAGAACAAAAACACCAGCTCAAGCAGATTTCTTAAAACTGAAAACAAAATGGAGCAGGTAAAAAACATAAAAAATATGTTTTAATAAATAATGTTTTTTATTCAGTCGCTCTAAAAAGGGAAAAAATAAGGAAGAAGAGTGAATACTTTGCAAAAGAAACACAGACAAGCTAATTTCAGAAAAGCATTCAAGGTTGGTCTTGCTGTTTGTGGTAATGAGGAACCAGAAGTGGCAGGAATCAGGAAAACCAGCCTTGAATGCTTTTCTGAAATCAGCTTGTCTGTGTTTCTTTTGCAAAGTTTTCACTCTTCCTCCTTATTTTTTACTTTTTGGAGTGAGTGAATAAAAAGCATTCTTTGTTTAAAAAATAGATGTTTTATATTTTTAGTTTTTAGTTTTTCATCTTTAGGTAAAATAATTCACCCTCTGTCATTAGCGAGACAGAACCACAGAGAAACACAGTCACAAATCCAATAATAATAAAAAGCGTTTTAAAAATGGCCATTAGTTGGAGGTGTAGGTGTGGCACCCAGAGCTGTCATTTGCTTGGCTGCTCAAAAGTGCAAGAACCACATCATTGCTTACAGGAAATGAGTGCCACCAAACCTCCTATTCAGTTAGCATGTAGGTTGTCACTAGTGTTTTCTGGAGGTTTTCCATTAACTCCATGTAAAATTGGAAGACATTGGATATCTGCTGACTTTGCATACCAAGTCCTATTACTTTAATATATGCAACATACACCAAGAATTGTATCATTGTCTCCCAATGAATTAAGGAAAAATAACGTTTGTCTTTTCAGCTTTTCCCGGTTAGGGGTCGCCACAGCAGAACTCCGCTCTGCTAATGATTGGCAGTAGATTTTCACGAACGCCGAGGTGCCAGCTCAACGTCCAACCTTCAATGAAGGCACGCCCATTTACGCATGTCTTTCAAATGCCACCCAACCACGGGGAAGACATGCAGACTCCACACAGAAGGCACTCCCCACACCCCAGCCAAGAATCGAATGGGAGAGCCTCTTGCTGTGAGGCAACAATGCTACCGCTGCACCACTGCTGCTGTCATAAATTTGTTTAATCAGAAAGTGTTATAGTAGTTTGCATCTTAGAAAATGTGTGCATGTAACCCTTCTGTATAATATTTTGTGGGCTTTCCCTGTACCGAGTAAGTAATAGATCTATGTTTGCATTTTACTTTTTACTGCGTGAATAATACTGCTCATTGGCTTTTATTTTATATAGTGGTATTACAAACAGGTTGGATGGTGAGGAAGACCAGATGTTTTGTGTAGTGGCATGAATGGATATCTGTGAGGGATTTGTACAGTGTGACTTCAATTAAGTCAAAGCCCTTGCTTGTAATGTTTATGTATTATGTACAATGGCAGTTTTTATTTTAGTCCTCACTTTCCTGTATCCTGATGTGCCATTAATGAATCAAAAAAGGAGGATGAACTGTGTCAGGCAGCCCTGTATTTCAGTTTTAAAGAGCATATGGATTCATTAATGTTGTTGTTAAATCTGTTTTTTTTAACCTCGAAGTAAAGCCAATGCCTTTGCATCCATAATGTCTTTGTTTAAGTTCACTTTGTGCAAGTGTGAGTATGCATGTATGGGGGGGGGGTCCTCTTACTGTAGTGACTGCCCTTGGAATCTGTTGGCTTTCATTGTTAAATGTAGGTTGAAAAACAGCAATAGAAAAGTACCAGATCAGTTGCTGGTGGGCTGTCCATTTTTCAGCCTTTTGCCCCAACCTTATGTCTGCTGAAGTTTGAAGTCTGCTTTGAAGGCATTAGACTGCTGCTATTTTTGTATAAGTTCTTTTTGTGGTGATGTGCTCCTACTGTACTTAACTGTACCACAAATTGCCAGTGCTTACACTTGTCATTTGGGGATTTGGGATTTTTACCTTACCTCTTTTCAAACTGTGTGTCACGTTTGAGTTGGTGTGGGCACACTTCTTGTTGTAGTCTGCATAACTATTACTCTGCCAAATAGGGTCTGACCTATATTTCAATGAAAAATGTCATGCTTATTAGTTATTGTTTTATCAGGTTTAATAAGAAACTTGGATTGCTTAGTGTTTTGTTTGTTTATTTTTTTGCCTAACGAAGGTTTGATGTTGTCCCCTGGGGTGGGGTTCATCAGTGCAATGATGTGGGTGAACATGACAGATACCATAGTGTTCGGAAGTGCATGCGCACGCGGGCGCGCATGTGTGTGTGTGTGTGTGTGTGTGTGTGTGTGCGTGCACGTGCGCGCACGCGCGTGTGTATAGGAAATGATGTAGGGAGGTGTGTGTGTTTATAGGAAATGATTTCTATTATGAATAATACATCTCATTGAATTGGCATGTGTTTAAACAATTGAAGATTCTTACAACTTTTCATTATTTTCCATTTTTATTATACAATTTATTAATACAGGAGTATCATCAGATAGGTTTATTCCTGAATAATTTACCATTATATTTATTGCAGATGGATACACAGACTTTTCAATGTTTCTGTTTAAATGCTTGTAAAAATTCGAGGTGAATGAGTCAGCCCTCTCAGCTGGGTCCATTTGAGAGAGACTGTACTGAATTTTGCATAGGTATTGTATGAGTTGAAGTAGCTTTGCCCTGAAGATATCCCTAAAGATGGTCTCATTTGATGGTGTGATGGTACCATTGAGCCTGACAAAGAAGGTAACTGATTTGTGGTCATATTTAATGAGAGATGAGGAGATGCACGATGGGGAAGAGGTATTGCTAGGTTGGTAAGGACCAGTTTAAGGATGCTCAAGCCTCTAGTGGGTAGGTTTGCAATTTACTCCAGTGCATTGGGATTAACAAAGTCTAGGAAATGCTAACCATATCCATTTTAGAGATGTAAATGTGCCAGCCAATTTTTGGGCAATTGAATTCTCCTAGCAAGAAGGTAATTAGTTTAATGTTTAACTCCTCAGTGGTTTTAACGTAATTTCCATTATCTTTGGAGGACATTGATTGGAATTTGTAGCTAGCAATATGCAATAATAGTTGGATTTGTTAAGAGGGATTTGGGTCTGCAGGTGCTCCAGGTTAGGGTTGAGGGTAATTTGACATGATTTGACATTGTCTCTGACAAATACAGATACTACCCTGCAGTTACCCAAGGGTCTAAAGGTATAACAGGTATTAAACTATGGTACAGAGGGAGTGCTGTCAATGCAGGGGGGACAGTGTCTCAGTAATTACCCACATATAAATGTGCTCAAATTGCAAGAAGTTCTCAATTCTGGCATACTCAGAAGTGATTATAATAAGGACCAAGATCTGTGGTGGCACAGCCCCCCCCATTGGAATTGCAAGTAGTTTGCTCCATTCATGAAACACTCATTTCAAACAATTTTCCAACCATATGTGATCTTCAGTTCATACATTTGCATATTAATGGCAATAATTTTGCTGTTTTTTTTTTTTTTTGTGAGAACCATAGCTATTTAACTGCCAAAAGGCAGGGAAATCGGAGGGTGCACTGTGCTTTAATAATTTTTACCAGTCGATGAAAATTATTTTTTTTCTTTGCTTAATGGCTGTTGCATGTTAAATGACAGCATGCATTATACAGTGATACAACCTTTGCTAAATCAGATGGTTTACATGTTCAGTTTCTGAAGGGAATATTTGAAGAACCAGTTTTGCTTACTGTGCAACATGTTGTCAAAACTATTATTTAAAGCTCTAATTTTCCCCACAGGCTGTACAGGGTGGAGTTGGGCTCCCGGTAGCAGTACAGTGTGTTGCTCTACCCTGGCAGGAAGAGCTGTGCCTTCGATTCATGAAAGAGGTAGAAGAACTGAGCTGCAAGAAGAGAAAATGATTAAACAGCAGAAAGCTGAAAATACAGTTCTGAAACGTCCATCCTAAACATCTTGAACTGTCTCTCATAATTGATCTCTTTTCATTACGTCCATCAACATGATACAGTTCTAAATAATACTTTCAAAGTATTAAAGAGCTTAATACTATCTAAATAAATTAATAAAAATTATGACCGCCTTAGCATTCAGCCTGTGACTGTGCAATGCAAACAAAATAGCAGTTACGTAAAATGATTTTTTTCAGATTAAGGTATTTTAAGTCGTAGTTAGCACAAACACTGACATATTCCTCTAATCATCTGTCTATTTACTTCATATTGTTTATGCTATATTAAAATTTTATAGATCTTTTGCTTGATTTGAAGTGGTATTTTTAACCAGGTAAATGCAAATTAATGCTTCCTGAAGAAAATCTGTTTAATAGAAAAAAGATCACATAAGTGATATTTGCTTATTGAAATGGAACAATTGCTATTAAATAATTTTTAAAAGTGAGTAAGGAAAGAGGGATGTTGTTTCCTTCATCTATGACAGATTGGTTCAAGGAATTCTACTTGGTTGAGGCTGATTGGCTAAATGGCAAATCAGTGATGTTTTTTCTACTTAAGGGGCAAACCCTATCAGACCATGCATTTTCTGACCCCTGCACCCCCTTAACTAAAATTAAATATGAGGTTGTAAACCTCATGACAAGTTACACCTTTATCAAGTTGTTAGTCGAGTCAAACAGTATCACTTGAGTTGGCTTTGCCGATGTGGGTCCTTAATGTACTGTGGTGCAGTTGGTTAACTCTGTTGGGTGTTAAAAAGGGTGATAGTTCAATCCCAGTCAGGGACGATGATTCTAAGGTTGAGAACTGGTGTAATGGCTAAAGCATTTACCTCACAGGCATCATGTACTGAGTTTGATTTTCACCTCTGTTCATTGTTTAGTTATTGCTAAGTATGTAATAATTTGACTATTGATCACTTAGTATTTACCTATAAAGAGGTTGAGAGTTACGTCAGATAAATACCCCATGTGTTCCTATGGGATTTTATAGTTTGCTCATGTCTTTCAGGCTGGAGGTTCACATAATGTTTAAGTTGCTTATCTTATAGGTACAGGGTTTGATTCTCTCCTTTGAAAGCTAGGATTAACATGGCCCATAAAAGTAGCTATCCTAATACATATATGCACTTATGAAGAGCCATGAGGAGTCATATATGGCAGAAATTTCAGCAGTTAAATCCTTGGCTCAGTGCTTGATCTATGATCTTTGTGTCATCATGGTATAGAAGAACTACAGAAGAAAATAAAATGCAGCCAGTCTGTTTACTAACATGCATGCACCTTCTGTATGCATTTTAAGACACAGATGCATATCAGGGCACAACAGGCAGTGAAGACTGAGGGTGGTGGCTGCAAATAAGCATGCTTGACCTATCATCTGTACATAATATGAATTACTGTAAGTTTCAGAAAAGGCAGCAACTGCATACTTTCAGTTGCATCAAAGCATTTGGAGTGTTGCAATGCATGTTATGTGACATCACCCTAGTATGCAAATTATACCCTCTCCCATCTCCACATTAAGCAGCCTCCAGGCATGTACATGCGTGAAAGTTTATTTGGGGAACACTATAGTCTAAGAAGGATTCTGTTACTCTGACTGTTCCTTAACTGTCCACGGTGAAACATGGAAAAGTGTCAAATGTTAAAAGTACAGCTGCAGTAAAATGGTTTTCAGAAATTCAGCTAAGTTCAGTCAGAAACTATTTTCTTGATATTATATTTATTGATGCTGACATTAATTTAAAACAGATTTGCATACTGTGGGCTTAGTCCTAAACTGCACATGGAAACATTTCCAAACAATGTAGCTGGCACAAAATGTTGGGTACTTGGGTTTTCTGCATATCTGCTGTGTACTAATTATTGTGTGATGACAGCAAACAGGACAGATAAGATTCATGGTGTTTAAATTATTATATAACTAATCAGTGCAAAGACATCTAAGTATATGAAAAAATACTGCCATGGGGTGACACCAAAAACATCACACATCACTCTTTAATGGTAGTTTTTGCAGGAAGGCAAGTCCTCTGTTTGCCCTGATTTGGGAAAAATGCCCCCACAACCCCATCTCAGCCCCACAACCTCATCTTACTGTGGAAAACAAAACTAAACATCATCTTCTCCCTTTTCTCATACAGCATCTATTAAAAAGCCATTTCTGATGTACTGAATGTGAGGGTTTCCTTTGATGATTTGTGATAACTTAATTACCTTTACTGTTCCTGGGCAGGTAGTAAATTATGAAATAACTGCTTGAAATGAAAATAGATGTGAGATGTGACAATTAGAAGGCAATGTAAAATTACTGATTTCATCACTGAGCCTTCTCCCACAGAAGATGAATTTCTGAACACACCTCTGGAATTATTTTATTAACTGTAAACACAGCCAGAATCAATAAAGCATACAGTCTTTTTACACCATGTACGCAATGAGGCACAACGCACACACAGGAGCAAACTTTTGGATTCAGCAAGTGTAGAGCTGCACAGAGCCAAGCAAACAAGGTAAACACCACGGCATGATAATTACAACATAATCACCTGAATTTTATACTAATCAGCCAATCCAAGAAGGATAAGTTATTCAACAAGCTATAAAGCAACTGTGTAGACTCAGTGCTGGTTTTCCCTGCAAACTCCAAAACCTATTGGAATACAGCCATGGAAAAGAGTCTACACAGAAACAATGTTAGGGGCTATTGTTGCTTTAATTCATGTGTATGTGCAACAAGCTGAAGTCTATGCTGCTGCTAATAGACCAAGGCCAAGAAGGAGAAGAGTTTTCACACCCTGGTTAACTTATCACAATCTGCATGATATGGAAATTGTACAGAGCTGCAGGGTGGATAGACACACACTACAGGAACTCTGCAACCTCTGTTGTCCTCAACTCAGAGCCAGGACAAACCAAGGAGAACCCATCCCAGTGGAGACAAGGGTATGTGTAGCACTTAGAATTCTAGCTACAGCTACATTTCAGGGACCAACTGGGGATGTACTGGGGGTGTTACAGGCATCAACATCCAGGATTCTCCATCAGTTCCTGAATGCTATGCTCTAACATGCTAGTGACAACATATATTTTTCCTCGTACTCCTGAGGACAGGGCCAGAAATATGCAGGAGTTCTACCCTGTAACACATTATCCTGAAGGACTGGATGTCATAGGTTATACACATGTAGAAATAAAGGCACCAGTCATGTAACAGAGAAGGCTCTAAATAAATAGAAAGGGTTCCACTCTATTAACTGGTTAAGTCATGTGTAATGCCAAGGGAATCATCTTGAACATGTGTGCTGGCAACCCAAGCAGTTACCATGACTCACATATGTGGCACACCTCCCAACTATATCAGATGTTCACTAGGGGGATATCCCACGGGGTCATTTACTGGGGGATGCAGGTTATGCACTGGAACAGTGGCTGATGACTCCCATCAGAAATGCACACATGCCTGCTAAGAATGCCATAATGAGGCACATCCTCAAACCAGAAATATCATAGAGCCTGTGTTTGGGCTGCTGAAGTCGAGGTTCTGCTGCCTAGATACATCTGGGGGAGTCCTGCAGTGCAATCCATGTAAATGTACTGAAATATCCACTGTATGTGCCATGCTACATAGCATCATCCTGAGAAAACAGCTTCAGCAGGATCACCAAGGGGAAGGGGAGCACATCCCATCAACAATGACAAGGTCACTACAGCCACATGCAGGTGAGGAGTCAAGAGGGAGAACCAGCAGCTGCTGTGGGTGTAGGCAGACATATGTGTGCTCAATATGCCATTACACTGGTAAGAGATAATGCATACCACACTCACTCACCACCTTAGGGGCTAACAATTTCCTCCAATGCACATACATATAGTAACACTGATGCCAGGCAATGCTCACAACCTTTACCTACCCATGTAATAGCTGTGTACTGCTAGCATCAGACAGAGTTAATCATGAACTAAAACTGTTGCAACTGCTGGATTTACAATGTAAGCGTTGGTCCTGGACTATATTGTGTAATAATATGAATGACTGGCATACCCTTACATGTTTTTACTTGGTAGTGTAAGCAAGTTAACAGTGAATGATATGCACAGAAATGACATTAACATGTGACAGCAGAGACTTATTTGACTTATATGTGCCCATTATTAAGTAGTAAGCCTCAGGCATCAAAGATTCACATAGTCATACCTCTCAAAAGTAATGATGGTCATAGCAAGCCCTCAATTTATCACCCCACATTTGTACTGGAAAATCATTAAAGAGAGAAGTTAGAAAGTAAAGAGACACATTTCAGTTTCAGACTTCACAACCCTCATAAGATCATTAACAATACTGATGCAAAAATGTGTGATGCTATCAACTGTCTAACTTTCTAAGACCAATATAAGTCAAAGGTACAATTATGAATTCAGCATCACAAATGCAGATATACTAAGCACTAAGTCAGTGATTCCCCCAGAGCATCAGACACAAAGCCTATGTATCCCTGAATCCAAAAGATAGAAAACAGGGATATGGCAAAGTTATCACTTGCACAGGGTGTTTTGTGGGGGGCAGAAAGCCTAGGCTGACGTAAAAGGTTGGTGAGTGTGTGTGAGTAAGAAAGAGAAGCAGGCAGACATTTGGATAAAGTAACAAATGGCCAGTGAGACAAAATGAGTTTTAATCCTCTCGGCTTAACAATGTAACTGTTTTGTATGTGTCTGTATGGGTATACCCCTCAACCACTTAGAGCAAGAAATCTGGACAAAGCTATCAATAATGGTGGAACAAAGGCCCAAAATAGGGATACTTTTTAAATATTGCTCTTACAAACATAGAATATTGATAGAATAACAGGTTTTGCATTACCACGAATTTTCTGAAGTGTATGAAGTCTGAAACTCAAATGTCTATCGTTATTTTCTGACTTCAACCCTCAATAATTTGCCAATGGTTTGCCAGTACACTACAATTTTATGATAAACTGACCAAAAATGTGAGGCAAAAATCTGGACATTCTGTGAAAATCTGCAGTTGAAAAGTATGTGTATGAGTCCTACAGGTGAAACTGTTGTGTGAGTGTCTGCATGAACACAGCCAAGCTGTGTGCTAGCTCTATGTCTTGGTATGTCAGACAGGTGTGAGCCATGCATCGTAGAAGTGGCAGCTCATTGCTGTCATACCCAACCATGAAAACTGGCTGTGGCAGGAGTTGCACTGGCACGTCCATGCCCAGGGTCAGATGCACTACTGCTACCTGAATGTGACTGATATCTGCTGGAAAAGCTCCCTTCACAAGAACGCCCAGTACCACGACCCCATGGCCTGCCACATCTGGGTGTGGACAGCTCAACCACTGATGGAGCAGCGGAAGTATTGCCACTATGGGACCATGATCAGGGATGTCCACATTGGCTAGCAGCAGACAAGATGGCTGACCTACACCCACAAGAATGCCGTCCCCCTCCCAGAAGTTGTTCCATCACAGATACTACTCATTCCAATGTGTCATTCATCCAAACCATTGAATCAGCAACACAGTGGAGGCAGTCATGCATGTCAGCCTGTGCCACACCTACAACCCTAAGGATTTCTCTGGAGAATGCCTCCATGAAGGCCCTAAACATACATTGAGTGGCACGGGAAGACACACTCAGAGCAGGTCTCCTCTGAGCACCCCTACCAACCCTCCCGTGTGGCACCTAACCCACATTTTGGCTGCAGCCAGAGTCAACAGGCACTGAACCCACAGTAAGCACACTTCCTGATCAAGTCCTTACCCTCCACCTCTCCAGTATCTGAGTGTTCACTGGAATGATTAGGCATAGGCCTACTGGCTGTGTCCAATGGAATTACAGCGGATGGCTATATGTCACCCTCAGTGTCAGATTCAACTTTTGCACCCCTGACTGTGCCTCTGTATGGTCACCATCATCATCAAAGTCTGATGATACTCTGACATCAGGTGGTAGAATTCCCACACTTCCACTGTCAGGAACAACTGTGATAATAAGCAACAAACACAGGAAAAAATTAATACCTACACTATTATTGTCCACTATATGCTAACAAACTAACAGTGGTGCCACTATTACAGACAGTACAGCAGTACACACAACAGTCCTGACACCAACATCACATACTAAACATTTTTTTGAACTGCTCATCAGTACTGACATAAAAATGTTTGGCTTACCAGGTACAGATGATAGTATGTTCCATATGCTGGATGGTCCTTGAAGAAGTTAAGCAAAAGGTAAGAACAGCATAATCACAATTAACAGTAACTCAGGGGGTAAAACCTTTTTGCCATTTATATGTCCATTAACTATACTTTCAACAAGAACTTGGATGACAAGTCTAACCTAAGCCCTATGTGTTTCTTGTTAAATAGAACTAACATATTGATGTAAATATTTTACCATACAAGAGACTTTAACAACTGAGATGCATAAGCTTACTTGGAAGATCCTCCTGGGACATACTTGCTGTCCCTGAAACAGCTGCACCAATGTCAAGGACATGCTGTTCTGCACTTTCCTGGGAGCTGCTTGGATCCCTGACAGTGGACAGAAACTCTTCATTTGCTGTTAGTGGTGGCTCTGTAGCAGGCTCCCCTGGTACTCATCTGATCATGGACCACTGCAGCTGCTCTCCTACATGCAATGTCTCCTACGTGCAGATGAGATCATGTCAGTGGCCATATGGCACACCTGATCATATGTCCTGCTGTGGTCGCCTACTGCATTCCCATCTGCAACTCTCTTCTGCCAAATTTGCATTCTCCCTGACAAATCTCCATGTCTCCTCTCAAGCAGAAAGGCACCATGCAGGCAAATGACACATTTTGCCAACAAACCATCAGTGAAATGCTAAAAGTGCTATTCCTATCAAATGAACTGCCCCTGAAATGTGTACAAATTTAATACACAGCATTTCAATTTAAGTTGTGAAATGCCCTGACAAAATGCCCATGCCATCAGTACACTTCTAAGTAATGCATACAGATAACAGTAGCATTTGCTAATTCATGTATTATATAAACATGAAACAGATTTTTATTAAATGATATTTCAGCATCTGCAGTATATAGCCGAAAAATGTAGTCTTCTGTACAGACATATCCCAAGGTAATAGCCTCTTCTGTGTTGTCCACATAGAAACAGAAAAATACACTCAAAACTGAGTAAAAATGAAAAAGGCAGTTCACAGACTCTACTGGCAGCAAGTTTAAATAAAACACAAGCCCACGATGCTGGATAATCACACAAATCCTTTATTCTTTGAAATAAAATTTCCTGTTAGCGCTTTCATTTAAACAAAGTGTTAAACTTCATCAGAACTTCTGATGAAGTTTAACACTTTGTTTAAACGAAAGTGTTAACAGGATATTTTATTTCAAAGAATAAAGGATTTGTGTGATTTTCCAGCATCGTGGGCTTGTCTTTTATCTAAACATGCTGCCAGTAGAGTCCGTAAACTGCCTTTTTCATTTTTATTCAGTGTTGTCCACATAAACAAGTCTCCTCATTTTCAGGTTCTCTAGCTACACAGTTGCCTTGTTATGTTGTAGTTTCATTGCTGTTAGCATGGTGAAGATGCAAATGAAGTGTGAACTCATTAGAATTGCTGAATCCGAAATGCTTGGCTCCATCTAGCAGATGTAAACATACTTCAGGTACTCCCTCAGTGATTGCAACTGTGAATGATTACTGGTAGGGAGAAGGAAAACACAACAGCAATGCAGACTGCCCTATCTCCAGTGGGTGTGTCACAGTGTATACAAGTCATTTTGTCAAAGTTAGAAATGTAAGTAAGCAGCACACATTTCACAGGTTCTGTTCATTAACATCCAACCTCCCTTTCATTTATTGACAACTGTATATTATTGCCATTTATTATTGTCACACATTTTAAGGACAATGATGTGTAATGCCTTCCAGACTGCTTGTCTCAGATTACTGGTCAAATAAGACGAAAGTGAGGAACAAACACAGAGAGGGAAGATAGAGCTGCATTTGTGCAAGCAATAGTAATAAATTGTTGTGTGATCACTCAGTGCACTATATCTGAAATTTATACATGTACAAATAACGGTTATGTGGTTTCTTATTACTGTGGATGATTTTGTAGTTGGTTTTATGCAAAATGATTCAGTTCCCTGCTGCAAAGCTGTTTGTGTGGCAAAGAAGGATAAGGCACCCTTACTATGTTCTGAAGGTTCACTGGAGTGAGACTTCAAATCCAGAGGTATGTAGAAATATTTCATATGTTCTAACAAGCATTTTGTAGTGTTTATATTATAGATTGCCTTTCCTCATTTCAACTACTTTTCCCTTTTATTTATTTATTTATTTATTTATTTTTTGTGGCCATGTTTGCATGGTGCATGGCTTAGCACAAACAAGGGAAATGGAGAAAATGGTTGGTGATTAGCAAGGTTTCTCAACAGCTGCAGTCATCGAACACCTGCAGACAGGATGCAGACAGACAATAATTGAAAACAGATGTATTCAATTAATTCTGTTGCACACCACGCAAGCATGCTAAGTAGTGTTCATGGTGGTTAATGCAGATAACTTAAGAGTGACTAGGAATTTATGGAAATGTCATGTCACTAATCCTTTGACAGTAGGTGTAAGTGTAAGGCAAGAGTACAAATGTTCCTGGGTTCTAGTACAGGGTGTGCAACCGATTTTTACTGTTGTGACAGTGTAGTTTAGAGCAATGAACTGTAAAATAGAGAAGTGTTATTTTAACATTCTTATGGCAAAAGGTTTAAGTGTAGGCCTGGCATACACTTGGTCTTGGATTCTAATACAATACATTCCAGACAGGTTTACTGTTGTTCCTTTTCCCATTATATTCACTCTTAGTTTTAATGCTTTACATAGTAGAACTGATATGAATTATATGTATGAAGGATAAGACACCCTTAGTGTGTTTTCAAATGTATGATTGAGGGTATACTGTCTACTGTATTTCTGTAAGTATAATTAATTCTGCTCTCTGGACTTGGATGGCCTTCACAATTAAATAAGACACATACACAGCTGGATCTATATACAAACACTTTGTCAGATCACACTCATACATGTGTAACACCTCAAACTGTCAGCTATATTTATGAATGATTCCTAACTATGGCTGAGCAGTACTTCTTCTGTGGCAAAGATGGAAAATCAGTGCTGTGGAAGAAAATATTTGTCCCTTATGCCCAGGTTTGAATCCCACACTTTAAGAATCAGTTTTATCACTGTATAAAGCCAAAAACAAATGTGCCAGGCCATGACATTTATGCCTCTAGTGCATGTCTGCAAACTTAACTCACCTAACAGTTACCCTCCAATTTTCATACATATTTCTAAGCTACATCACCAGACACCCCTCAAACTAAGGTCAAGTGTCAGATTAACCTTCCTGTTTCAAATATTTATGTCATCCCTGCTTGTCACTGCTGTGCTCTGCTTAAAACTGCACAAACACATTTGGCATCATTACTCAGGTTTTCCCACTACCAGTAAATACAATAACTGGAATTGGTGGGAAATCATAATTTTCCATTGCTGTAGTTCAGTTGTTAGACATGGCTGGAGTTAGTAGGGAAGATGACCAGTTTAGAGGACACAGATGGGCTGTCCAGGAGCCCAGGATATTTATTGGACCTACATAGAGTTCAATCGACATGCTCATGCTGCTCAACTGATGAGACTAAGAGAAGCAAGTGGTATGTATGCAGCAAAAGAGAAGTATAATTGTAGATTTAAAAGTTGAAGATAGATTTTTTTTTATACAGTTGTAAAAAACTGAGCATGCATATCCTAATTGTAAAAGCAAGTATGCATGCATTAGTCTGTAGCACAAACCAACTTTACTAGTCAAATATAGGACTGTAGTCAGAGGTTCTGGGCTCAAATACCATGAGTCACAACTATACAGTATTGTATTTCTTTAATAATATTTACATTAAATTAAACTCTATACAAGTGGCATAAATTTCCTGCTAACTGTAATTGGTATAACTGGAACACACTGTGACAATGTGAGGCATTGCCAGCTATGCCTGGAGAAGTAGTGCAGTGGACATGTAACATATGCCAGCACAGCTAGCTGGAATTTAGTAAAGAATTATCTGTTAGTTGAATATCAAACTGATTTGTACAGATACTTGTGTTGAAAATGTATTTGTAAAGTTGCTTGTGTCAAAAACATATCAAAGGGGGTGTCCTGCTGGACACAGTAAGAAATATACATGTATTATTCTAACTGTTGAAATGTAGATATTGTAACAAAGGATACTGGAAGAGATGGGATTAACCACAGTCCAGCTGCAGCTATCTTTGAAAAATGTTATGAAATTAAATTATCTGGCTTCGGCCATAAAGATTGTATCTTACAATTCTTAGTGCAGCAAGAGACAAAAAGTCTGTACTAGGAAGCTTTCTATATTGTCTTTGGGGGTGAACTAATTGCTACTCTGGAAGGGTGGAGGTTTGAAACTGTATTATGACTTCCAGAAGCTGCAACAGATCTTAGCAAGCTCTATGTGTGTGTATTATTGACACATATGTGGTAAATCTTGGCAGCTTCTAGTGATGGGGGTAGTGTAGGAAACAGAGTCAGATGATCAGATGTCGATCTCATTTGTAACCAACTTTGAAATAATATTTAGATATTACAGAGAGAAGTCTTAGGGCAGTCTGGTTTTGGGACATGACAAAGAAAGAAGACCACTCACTTACTTCATCTTGCCTTGCCCTAGTAAGTGAACCAGGGAACAGTAATTATTTAGATCAGTCAGGAAAATATAGTGATATTAGTTAAGTATATATTTTTTTGCAACTGTACAAACCTGTCCACCTGTGTTATTTTTAATATTTCCTGTGATTGAAACTCTGGTGTTTACTGTAAATAAATATTTAGTATTTTCATGTTCTTTTCTTATTTATTATTAAATATATTTAAACTTTCATTGTGCTGGTCTTTTAGAGAATATTTTAATCTCTGAGAGTACTTATATATATTTTTTAGTGACAGCTCTGGCCACTCCTGAAAGTGTTGTTGTTGGTCAAAACACTATAATTTGTACTAATATTAATTTCACTCAGTATAAATGGATACCCTTGTTAGAGCCTTAGAGTAGCTGGCTTTGGAGTGTCTGGTGGAAGTAACTATCTTATAGTCTGGGAAGAAGGGGGCATAGCTAGTAAATCTATGCCAGCCTCTCTCAGGTGTGTGTGTGTGTGTGTGTGTGTGTGTGAGTGTGTGTGTGTGTGTGTGTGTGTGTGTGTGTGTGTGTGTGTTTGTGTGTGTGTGTGTGTGTGTGTGCATGTGAAAAATCAAATCTCAAAGAGTGGATGTGTCAGCTGCTTGGAGCAGGGACATGAAGCACTGGTTTCATAGCGAGGGTGCTAGATGACTTGGCTTGGGCCCTCAGCTGAGGTCTCAAGTGCTACAGCTTTGCAAGTGGGGAGTCTTATTGGGGATCTGGAAAGAGCTAGGGAAACCCAGACCCAAGACTGAGTGTGTTCCCTGTGTGCTCTTAAGGGAAATTGTGCTTGATGCAGAGAGCTGCATCTGGAAGTACTGGGTATATCTATTTTTGTACCAAGTGAACGTCCCTCTCCATTGTCAGTGGTGAAGATTCAGGCTCCTTGATTACTGGCCCAGAGTGGGGACATCACACATGCATATGTGCAATACATGGACATTTTAAGGATTACTTTCAGCAGTCTTAGGTGTAGTGTGTATTTGTTAGGATGTGTACTTACATGTAATACTTCAGATAAAATAGTTGTATAATTAATGCATTGTATGAAACATATGATGGCAGTAATTTTATATCTTTTTTTCTCTCTCACCCTAACCTTTATCTCTCTTTTTTATTTTCAATTATGTGTCATCAAAATGTCTGTATGTCATCCATGTGCACCATCTTACTAAATGCTACACAGCACAGTGAGGTAAGCCAGCTCCATTGGATCAGCCTGCCCCTGCAACACTGGATCCTGCACCAATGGCCAGCATGTCTGGGACCCAACCTGGCAGCCCTGCCTCTGCTGTCCCTGCACTACCTGCACCTCTGGTAGTAAGGCCCCAGCAGATAGTGGAGGTGGTACCCTCTGGGTGCAGTGGCAGAGGTGGGGATTTCATTACCCGCTGGGATATGCCAGGGTTGGTGCTTAGGGTCATGCACTGCACCATTGATGTAAACCTATGCTGGATGGAGAGACTGCTTCCCCTCATGGTACATAGGAGGAGAAGACATCACGCCCTCCAGCTGCCAATGGAGTAAGGGGTCAGTGATGACAGTCCAGTGGGTGAGGACTCAGTTCTCACTGTCATCATGTTTGACAAGCATGAACATGTGTTGTCCCCTCCCTCATCCCAGTCATGGTATCTCCCAAACTTTTGCATCCCTCATCATCCCTGTGTCTTGTCTTGTTTGCATTTTCCTCCTCACCTACCCAACTTACCTGACCCAGAAATACTTATGTCCCTTAACCAGCATTCCTCTCTTACTGAATTAAAAAAAATGGGCACCTATCCTACAAAAAATATCGTCCCATAGCATGTAGCTCTGCATTTGACACATGTGACATCTTGATACACTTGATTTAGTCCAGTTGGCTATACAACATGATTACTTTGTTGTCACCCCCCTCTCTGTGGCGGTTACAATCCAAATTCAGCTAATATTCTGCACATATTATTATTTTTTTACTCTTGAAGAAATGGATAGCTATGGTTCTTTATTACCTCCCTCCTGCACATTCCTGCATTAATTTCTTTTTGTTCTTCCCCCTGCTTGCTCCCCATTTCAACACTTTTTTATCTACCCCATTTAACACCTATTATCTGGTCAAACAATAGAATCACACGCGTCATACAAGTACCAGAATATGCCAATGCAAAGCAATGGTGAGCAGCCCCACAATGATGTAGTTACCTCCTAGCAATGGCGCTTAACCCCGTTGCACTATGTCAACACACAGCAGCACACGTACTATAAAGAATTCATGTTATTGCATTATCACTGCTTATGTAAAAGTACTAGATATGCCTGGATTAGAACCCAGCATCATCTGGGCTCAAAAATAAATGTGTTAATACATTTACACCTGCTGTCACTGATTCAGATAAGCAACAGATGTGTTTCATAGACTGAATACTAGCAATTACACTTTTAGCAATGCAGCTTGCATTTGCACACTGCTTGACTATGCACAAACAAGGAAAGCAATGGAAATGTGTATATCTCATGTGTAAACCCGCTGCTCACATCTGCATTATGTAAAGTTAATATTAACATGTACTACTGCTGTTTACTGTCAATTTACTCTTTATTCCATGAAACTACACGTGGAAACATAAACTGAAGGCCCTATCTAACAATATCTCACTTATTTACAATGCAACCATGTGTTGCCTCCCCCCATGCACTGCAATTCTGGCATCTCACTACTTTTTCATACATACATTAGCTATACTACATAAATTAATATTGAATGTTGTGTGATATTGCAATGCACGTCAATCTGGTAACATGCAGAACTAGAACTGTCTTCACAGTTAAATATGCCTACATATCCATCAACTGACCTGGGAACTGTTGGCCCAAAAGCCTAACCTGCCTTATCTGCAAGGCTATTATCTACTGGGACACGGGACATAGGTGACTTTTAATACTCTTAGAAACACTAAAGGTGATAGACTGTGTGTAGAAACACCACCAATATCCCAAAAAAAAATACACAGTAGGCACACTGGTCACGAGGAAAAGTCAAAAATAACAGTCAGGGGTCTCCAAATGAAGGTTTAATAATTGAAAGGCACATACAGATTTAGCATTTTCATTCCACAAGGGAACTTCTTCAGAATGACACAGTAATGGTAACACAGCCTCTAAATAATCCAATCAATAAACAGACTGTCATGTCATTGGCTGAAAGCACAAAGATGACAAAAAACATGCATGAAAAACATATTATAAATAATGGTGTAAAATTACTAGAAATATATATATATATATATATATATATATATATATATACATGCTAAAATGTTTATATACATGCACACTTATAAACTCCTACATATTTTAAAATGTAGTCAAACTAAATTTATAAATCTGATAGATAAAAAAGAGAGTACAATAGTTTACTTAAGAGCTCTCTTTTTAATGCTAGTAAAATGGAATAATGTTCATTAAAGCCAGTGGGGAACAGGCATTGAACCTAAGCTACCACATAAGTTCACAATACTTAAGACTAGTTTTGATTTTGGTTTTGTCAATGGTAGATCTTGCTTATTAAATATAGTGGGCTTTTTTGATAATGTCCCTAAAGCCCTGGATGAGGAAAAACAGGACTTAGTGCCTATGCTTATTTAGCCAAGGATTTTGACAAAATCCCCCATTCAGATAAACAGAAAATCTCCCATCTGGAGATTACCCCATACATTATTAGATGGGTAGCCATTTGGCTCACCCACAGAACACACACTGTAAAAGTTGGGGAGTCCACCTCTACCAGTAGCCCAGTTTTCAATGGAATACCACAAGGATCCGTGTTGGGTCCTGTACTGTTTGGAAACTATTTGTCTAAGGTCCAGGCAAAGGTATATGACCTGTGACTTACCAAGTTTGCAGATGATTGTCAACTAGGCACAGTCCTACAGAGTGCCACAACAATGTTAACGTATTACAGAAAGGGCTGACACAGACAAATTATTAGTGCCAAACTCATACACTGAAACCTAATTCGAAAAAAATGCCCCATTGACCCCTTTAGAAAAGAAGTAGCCCTGCTAATTATGATATACATAGCACCCCTCTAAGCTCATACTCAATGTTGTAAGACTTGGGAAAACAGGTTGATAGCAATCTAAACTTCAATCACTATGTATCCATAGTGTTAAGACATGCATTCTTTATTGTGCACCTCATAAATAAGGGCCTTGCTTCTAAGACCAGTGAGGTCATAGCTCCACTGTACTTGACCCTTATCAGACCACAGACCACTAATTGAGTACAATGCTCCCTTCTGTATATACTTCACCAGACCTGCAGCTACTGGAGAAACCACACAGGTTTCTGTCCCGGAGAATACAGGGTCTCCAAAACATGACATACATGGAAAGACTGAGACCTGTCACTGTACTCAATATCATACAGGATGCTTAGAGGCAACCTGTGCTTGGCCTACAGAGCAGTCTTAGACCCTACCCTACTGGAAATGCTGGACATCTGCAAATGAAATGAGACAAGAATGACTTGCTCCAGGGATCTCAGCCTAGCATGTGACATAAACAGAACATGTTGGAGCATCAGATATATCTCCCAGTGATTGCTGCCTTTCTGGAATAGGCTCCCACTGCATGTGAATCAGTGCTCCTCAATGACTCTATTGAAGTGCAACTTGACAACTGGATGGGTGATCGTAAGTTTACACCAGGGGTGGCACCTATGTCCCTCATGGACAGGGGAGTCTGTGCTTATCACACAATTGCTCTGCTAACAGCAAACATCTAACTATGCTCAATAAGGGTACTTGGGTTTTTATATGGCTAGGCTCATAATGGCCCTAGGCCCATTAGCCTAAGTAAACTCCCATGAACCTATGAAGATATGAACCTATACAGGCATCCCAGTATCTTCTTTCCTACATCCAGTGCTGATGTCATCCACTATAAGTTGTCCTGCAGCCTTGTGAAAGACAGACTTGTGCCATGGCACTTACGTAAAGTATTGAGTTCTGTAGTCTGTGTACTTAGGTGGGTTTCTTCTCACTGCAGTCAACTGTGTGTGTTTGTGTGTGTGCATGTGTGTGTGTGTGTGTGTGTGTGTGTGTGTGTGTGTGTGTGTGTGTGTCTAGCCAGAAAAACATAAGCATGTTACCTACAGTTACCACTCCAATCCAATGAATTGCCAGTATTTTGACACTTGCACATGCCTACACATCCATTTCATGCAGGCCACCCAACATCTTCTCCCTTACATGCACTGCTCATGTCATCCAGTATAAGTTGTCCTGCAGCCTTGTAAAAGTCAGACTTGTACCATGACGTTTGCATAAAGTATTGAGCTCTGTACTCTGTGTACTTAGGTAGGGGTTTTGTGTTCACTGAAATCAGCTGCTGTGTGTGTGTGTGGGTGTGTGTGTGTGTGTGTGTGTGTGTGTGTGTGTGTGTGTGTGTGTGTGTGTGTGTGTGTGTGTGTGTGTGTGTGTGTGTGTGTGTGCATGCTCTTGCCTGACATTACAGAGAGCGTTTTACACCAGCATGTGGGGTACGGTTATTACCATATTCTTCTCAGCTATAAAGCACTGTCTGAGACAATCCAAGTCAGACTTGAGCTGTGATACTTGTCTTAAATACAGAGTTCTGTAGTGAGTGTAAATTAGATAGGGGCTGTCTTCTAACTGCAGTCAACTGGGGTGTATGTTTGTTTACCTGCTTGATATTACAGAGAGTCTTTTAAACCAGCATGTGGGACACTCTTATTATCATATTCTTCTCACTAGCAACTGCTGATGTCATCAGCTATAAAGTGTTGTCTGGGACAATCTAAGTCAGACTTGAGATGTGACATTTGCTTTAATTACAGAGTTCTGTAGTCAGTGTACATAGATAGGTAGAGGTTCTGTCCTTACTGCAGTCAACTGGGGTGTGTGTTTGTGTACTTGCTTGACATTACAGAGAGCTTTTTACACCAGCATGTGGGATACTATTATTACCATATTCTCCTCAGCTATAAAGTATTGTCTGAGATGACCAAGTCAGATTTGAGCTGTGGTGCTTGCCTTAAAGGAGAACCCCACCACAGACTCAAAAATATGTCTATTTTATCATGGTTTGGAGTTTCCTACATTTTAATACCACTCTGGCACTATTCACAAGTTTTTAAATGCTTTTATACATAATTTCTGAGTCTGACCACATGGGGTCTAGCATCTTGAAGTGATCCTGATACCTTTAAGTATCCTACAATTCGATGTTTGTATGTAAAAGCACATCATGCAGGCCTATTTCTTCCTAAAGCTCCTATCACTGCATTGATTTTACATACATACACTGCTGTCTTTCAGTCATTTAGTTTTAAGTAACATTTCATGGCATTCAATAACTACTTAAAGCACAAACAGTGCAAATGCTATAGAACAGACTTTCAAAGTACTTTTTACTGCTGCTTCTTTTGAGAATGGATAAATTGCAATCTTCTGTTAAGCCTGAATTGTACTACTTTGACTCATCTCCCATTCCCCTTCACACCTAACTTCCCTAGCTGTCAAAGTGCTAAGGGTAATTTGAGCTGTTACCTGCTGAGATTGACAGCTCACAGCAGGAGACCTGACTCATGTACTGTTTCCTTGTTCTAGCCTTTACTTTCTGTATGGGTAGGGGAAGGACCAAGGAGCTGTGACATCACAGCATGGGTGGGTTTTTAGGATGGTCGTGGTGATATCAGTTTGGGTAGAGAATTGGACAGAAAACTACCTGTATTCATTGGCCTTGATGACATCAATGAATTGGAGACTGCAGCAAGCTTTTCCTGGGTGGGATACAAGTTTTTTGAAAGTGAAACCACACAGTACAGTAAGGTACTATCCTAGTGGAGAGAAACAGTGGTTTTAAAATATTTTAAATGTTGTGTTGTTTATTCATAGCAGGGACTGTAAATAGGGAGAAACAAGACAGAGGAGTTGAGCATTTAATAATAGAATCATGTTGAAGTCCTTTAAATACAGAGGTCTGTAGTTAGTATACTTAGATAGGCAGGGGTTCTGTTCTCACTGCAGTCAACTGGGCGTGTGCTTGTATACTTGCTTGACATGACAGCAAGCCATTTACACCATGTGGGACACTGTTATTACCATAAACCGGTGATGTCATTAGCTATACAAAGTGTTGTCTGAGACAGTCCCAAGTCAGACTTGAGCTGTGTCACTTGCCTTAAATACAGAGTTCTATAGTCAGTGTACTTAGCTAGGTAAGAGCTCTGTTCTTGCTGCTGTCAACTGGGGTGTGTATTTGTGCACTTGCTTGACATTACAGAGAGCCTTTTACACAAGAGTGTGGGACACTGTTATTACCATATTCTCCTCACCATAAACTGCTGATGCCATCAGCTGTAGTGTTGTCTGAGACAGTTCAAGTAGGATTTGAGCTGTGGAACTTGCCTTAAATACAGAGGTCTGTATTTGGTGACTGTAGATATGTAGGGGGTTCCACTCTCACTGCAGTCAGCTGGTTTGTGTGTGTGTGTGTGTGTGTGTGTGTGTGTGTGTGTGTGTGTGTGTGTGTGTGTGTGTGTGTGTGTGTGTGTGTGTGTGTGTGTGTGCACTTGCCTGATGTTACAGAGAGCCTTTTGCACCAGCATATGGGACACTGTTATTACCATATTCTTCTCGCAAGACACTGCTGATGTCATCAGCTATAAAGTGTTGTCTGAAACAATCCAAGTCGGACTTAAACTGTGGCATTTGCCTTAAATACAGAGTTCTGCAACTAGGTTGATGCTTGATTCTCACTGCAGTTAACTGGAGTGTGTGTGGCTGTGCATTTGCTTGCCATTACAGAGACTTTTATATGAGCATGTGGGACACTGCTATTGCCGTAATCTCCTCACCAGGCACTGCTGATGTCATCAGCTATATCTGATTTGTGGATGTGCACTATTCCCACCAGAACAGGGTCAGAGACTGTCCTGGTGACCAGGCAGAAGTCACCTCATCCTATACAATCCAGATTACAATTACATGGCTTCCAGTGTATCTACATACAGTACATCATGACATGGTTTGTAGGCCCTGTGCTTTCCTGGTGAGAAATTCCTGTGGTCTCTTCAGGTGCTGCATGTGTCTGGGGAGGTATATGCAAAAGAGAGCATTGTACTCTATTAGTGTTCTGATAAGGTTCGAGTACAGTGCCATATATATAATATGTATATAATCCTCAGATCTGAATACGATGATGTGACTTATGATGTGCACAACATAGGCTTTCAATACCAGTGTGGACACTTGGTGGTCAAAGTTCAGATTGCTATCTACGAGTGTTCTCAATGCTTGCATCACTGGATTTCGGTATAGCGAGACTGTTGTCAATGCTGTAATTAGCATGGAATTCCACTTTGCAGAAGGACAAAATAAAGATACATTTTTGCATTTATTTGTAGACAGTGTGTTTTTTTAACCAATTACTTGTTAGTCCCTCCTGTAGCATGTTATCATCATAGGTAGACTCAATGATTGCCGCCAGTATGCAAGAATCAGCAACGGAGTAAGCCAAAGACTGAATACTTTAGCCTGAACTGTCGAGAAACAAACAGTAAAGAGCCAAGCACAGATCCTGGGGTATGCCAGTGGTGACAGCTGTACCAGTATAGGTTGATTCACCAACTTTCACAATATGTGTTCTATCAGTGAGCAAATTGGTTACCCATCTAGTGACATAAGGGCTAATCCCCAGCTGGATGATTTTATCAATGATGCCCGTGTGGGGAATTGTGTCTAAACCCTAGACCAGATCTTTATAACCAGTATGTACTGTCTTATCTTCATCCAGGCCTATCACACAGAATCAATGGGCTGTGACAACATCACAGATCACCTGTTGCATGACTCAACACATGCACCTTCCTGACACGGTAGAATACACACTTCAACACACCCTCCACATAGACTATGTTCCTGTAGAAGGGTATACATTAACATGCATCCATATGAGTTGGGGGGACAGCACTCAATGCATGCATGTATAGACACATCCTGACTCCCCTCATCTGTGAGGTAGACCAAAATGTCATCATGCACCTTTAATTTAATGGACACTAGTAATATGCTGGCTGCATGCATCAGACCCATGTGAGTTGTTAATGCTACATCATGTCTGTTACATCTATTAGATGTCCTCAAAGAGGTCATTGAGGGCATGCATGATGACAACACTATCATCTTTTGAAATTGACAAGCCAAAGGCATTTAACACAAATCCACACTGAAATATTCTGTCAAAATTGTCAGATGTGGTCATAAACACCTATATCACCAAGTGGAAAGACTACTGCATCATATACATGGCATCAAAATATTTTGAAATGTGTGAAGTGAACTATATCTCAGGTCCTGCGATCAAGTCCATACATCAGGGCTGTCTGCCAGGCCCTTTCCTGTCCATTATTTAAGATGGACTTTACAGATGACATACACATCCTATGTCGAACCAGCAGTCTGGAGGACTACAGATTATGGCAATCAACTCCATCTGTGATATTAGTATAATACAGCCAGTATCAACACACACCAAAGATTGCTGCAACAGCCATGACAACACCCGCAATGACACAAAAAGATGGGGGTATTTGTTTCATCAGGAAAACAAACACACAATCCAAGTCTAATGTAGACATCACACCCTATAATCAGATCAATAGGTATGTGACCTGTGTCCTGTGGTAGACGGTATACGGAATGTACACTAGCCTGTGGCCACAGTGCTGATTACTCCCCTGTATGTATACAACTTCTGAGTATGTGAAGGACATCCACATCACAGGCCATAATACCTCCATAGTTCACAGCTTTCGTTGGACTAGTAACTGAGTACAATGCACCATTCTTCATGTACCTCACTACATATCATCCAGTGTTGTGTAACTGAAGTGTACCATATCTGACACAGTCACACATCTTATTGGCCTTGCCTAGGTATTCTTTTTGTAGCATAAACATTACTGTCTGATGGTGTGGAAACCCCATCAAGTTGTTATACCAGATGCATATGTGATACCTGTTTAGGTGTTGCACACACTACATACATAGCTGTTTGACAACATTAATGGCATGGGTAACATTTTTGACAGAGTGGATTGTGCTATATATATATATATATATATATATATATATATATATATATATATATATGTGTGTGTGTGTGTGTGTGTGTGTGTGTGTGTGTGTGTGTGTGTGTGTGTGCCATGCTCACCAGTCAACTAGCTTGTATGATCATAATATCACATAAAGGTATAGCAGTGTCACTCCTAACACCTCCAGGAGATGTTACAGTGTCAGGACAGTGTGTGTTATTACCCTCATAGAGCCCAGACATGTCATAATAGTTTTAGAAGTGTGCTTGTACAGAACCCTCTCTGATCACTCTAAATCGCATATGTTATGTCAGAGACATGGGATTACTGGTGGTATTATTCTGATATTGTCCATGATTGTGCATGCTTCTTTTAATGTTGTCCATGAGCCTTTACCAGTGTCTCACTTGCTGGAGACCTCTGCTGAAATTACACTCATGTTCAGGCAAATCAGTTTGCACAGCTTCACAAAATGCAGCCTATCTCAATTGTATATAATATCCCTGATAGATGTCCTCTGCATTGTTCATGTAAGGATGTTTATCTCACAGAGACATCTTCCCTATTACTTCACCTTGTGTTACAGTCACATAATACACATTTTCACTGTGCAGTCCCTACTGTACCATATTGATATGTGATTGGTGTTGCTGCTACAGCTGTCTTACATTGACATGTCCTCATCTGCTATATATTAGGTTGTTTCACTTTTCCTCTTTACCTGTGTTCATTTATTTGCATGGCATTTCATGTACCCTTACAGATCTTTTATACAACCTTGGTACAGACTGCCAGGAATGGGATCTCACAATATCTGCACCATATACTCTGTCCTGTACTGTGTTTGGACCATATACATATCGTACATCTCAATTGTCCAGATTTTTGCAGTATGTCCAGACTTTTGCCTAATATCTTTTGGTCTGTTCTTTATAAAAGTTTTGATTTTTTGCCATATCACTGGGATGATCACAAGAGTAATGTCACTAAATATTTACATACATTTGAGTTTCAGACTTCAAATCCTTCAGAAAATGTATGTTGACACAAACTTTGCTATTCTAGCATGTTTTTAAGTTTAAATGTGCAAATATGTAGAATTTGTCCCTGTCTCTGGGTCATTGTCCCCTCATTATGTTGGGCTTTATCCAGATTTATTGCACTAAGAGAGTGTGAGAGCTGTGGAAACTTATATGTTAAGCCCTGGTGATCATTGCGGCATTCCACACAAACATGGTAACTGTGCTCTGATGTAAACAGGATTGCAATCAGTATTGCTTTACATGGTTTCCAGCCCAGCAACACTGTTGGCGGCCATGAAACTATCCTTATTTACATTTAAATGTGGTGCGTGGCATGAATATGTTATTAATGCTGCTGCTCACCGCGGATCACTGCTCACACATGTAAACTCCGTTTAAGCTTTGTGTGAAGCCTACACAGAGTTTACTGAAGCCCAGTGATATTCTACATGTAAATGTTTAAAGTACCTCACACAAGCTTTACAACATTGTTTCTCTGGCTTTACTTTTATTACTTATTGCATGTGTATACGATTTTTGACCCCTGAAGAATGATATCAAAATGCAATTACAACACATGGTATTTCCTGCTGAGTTTTACTATTTAATGAATATTTAGGCAATATACACACTGAAGAAGCTCATATAATGAGTGAAATTGGCTGTGATATTTTTAATTTGAGACGTAAGTGTGGAGTTTGAATAAATTGGACACCTCAGACTCATTGCAGTTTTTTTTTATATTTGATGTTTATCTGTATCGCTATATATATATATATATATATATATATATATATATATATATATATATATATATTTATATGCATGTATATGAGCTTAGAGTGAGTTAGAACCAGTCATTTCATTTTAATGAATTGTTACTTTTAACCTGCAGGTTGAGGAACATGTATAATGAATATTTTAGAAGTTCTGCAGCTGTACATGAACATGACTGATGAATCTGCTTTGTATATGTAATTGTGAAAATATTATCAATGCAAGTGTAAATGTGTGAGATTATCTCTTGGTTTTGGTACTGTTTGTTAATAAGCTTACTCTGCATTACGATATCCTACTACAAGAATGTTTGCGACTCTTCCTCTTTTGTATACTTATATATATATATATATATATATATATATATATATATATATATATATATATATATAAATGGATCTACTTTCAATGAATGAACGTACGATCCAGCAAATCTCACTTACCCAGTCACTATCTACTGAAACCAGAGGAAAGGAACCACTGCACCACGTTGTGTCTTTCGGCTTTTCCCAGTTAGGGGTCGCCATAGCAGAACTCTGGTCCACTAATGATTGGCAGTAGATTTTTACATACCGAGTTGCCAGCTCTGATGCAGAACCTTCAATGAAGGCACGCCCACTCACGCATGTCTCCACACAGAAGATGCTTTAGCTGAGAATCGAACAGGACAATGTCTTACTGTGAGGCAACAACGCTACCACAGCACCACCACCGCAGTGAACCACTGCATCACCATGCAAACAAAACACAATGGAAAGACACGGAGCCCACCAAAGTGGGGAACTTCACCCCCCCACTTAAATATTCCAACTCCAAGAACACGCTACACGGGGAGAGGGCACAGTTCACCATGGTGGCCCAATGGTTCCTTTCCCAGGGAAAGGAATTCAGCAGGTCATCGTTTCATTTAAAAGACATTTTGGTGGATAGTGAGTGGGTAAGTGAGATTCTCTGGATCATACTTTCATTCATTGAAAGTAGATCCATGTGTGTGTGTGTGTGTGTGTGTGTGTGTGTGTGTGTGTGCATGTATTGAGCTTTTCTCCCCAGGCTACTACTAAAAAGATGTTTGCTCTTGTTGACCCATTCAGACTATCCCAGTAAACAAATAAATCAGTATAAATCTTTGCTCTCTTTATCGGTATTTAATAAAAGTCTACTCTTAACAACTGCTGTATTTTATAGTAAAATAAAAGTACTAAGTGTACTTCTCAACTTACCAGAATTTTGCAGAATTCCCCCCATAAAAACTTCACAGAAGATTATAGTTAATGAATAATGCCATACATTAGAGTTTCATATTTCCTATTGTCCCTGGACTCCCTTTCCAAATAAAAAGCACTGGACACAGCATTTGCAAGACTGACCAAAATAAGTTTATTAATAATAAAATATTGTAGCTTTTCAGTGTATTTAACTGTACGTTTATGTAATAACACCAAACCACAATACAGATTAGAAACTTCACTGTCACTGATCTAGCCATGGGCCTGTGTTTGGATGGCATTACCAAAAGCCCTCCTGAATGGCCTTTAAATTGATTTGATCACAATATCCATAAGCCACATATACTGCCATTGCCTGTTGCTCCATTATGAACTGGCTTTATTTTCATCAATACCAATCAAGACAAAATGTGGGAAAATGTACAAGAAGGAGTCTGAGGAAAAAGAAGAGCTGCCCCTGGAGAACGAGGGGAGGTGGGAGAGTTGAAACACTCCTGCAAAAGTGACTGTAAGGTGAAGCCAACAACTTTGAAATGTGGCTCGAGAAATAAGTCTGGGAACAGAGTGAGACAACTCCTCTTGCACTGTTCACAAGGTCACATTGTCTCAGGGCTCCATTCCCAAACAAAAAAAAAATCTTCACAATCATCTGACACAGCAACTGCAAGAGTGACCAAAAATAAATTAATTAATAATAAATGATTGTAGTTTTCCACTTATTTAACTATAAATATATACAATAACTCTAAACGGCATTATAAAATCTAAACTTTATTGTCACCAATCCATCCCTGGGCCTGTTGTCAGGTGGTGTCACCTAAAACCTACCAGAATGACCTTTTAATTGGTTTGATTACAATATCCATATGCCACAAATCCTGCCACTGCCTGTGCAGTGCTGTTGCGATGTGACTTCTTGTTCATCAATACTAATCAAGAGGGGAAAATGTACAAAAAGGGGGTCTGAGGCCAAGATGAGACACCCACCAGGCTACCAAAGCTTTTCCCCTCTTTTAACTTTTTTTTATAAATAAAATATCCTCTGTCTAGTCTTATATGTAAGGCCATGGAAAAATAATCATGGACCTGATAAATAATGACATAGGAAACCTCCAAACACTGAACCCCAAACAGTTCAGATTTGTCAAGGGCAGGTCATGCCTACTGAAACTGGTGGATTTCTTTGTGAAAGGTCACTAAGGCCATGGATGAAGGTAAAACAATCCATACCACATACCTGGACCTGGCCAAGGCATTTGACATAATTCTCCACACAGGTATTATAAATAAACTCAGAAAACTGGGCAGAAATCTCTACATCACCAAATAGTTAGCCAGTTGGCTCACGGAGAAGACATGTGGTTAAAGAGGATGAATTCATATCCAGCAAGAAGCCAGTTACTAGTGGTATGCCTCAGGGCTCAGTGCTGGACCACTCCTGTCTGGAATATGCTTCTCTGAAGTCAGGGCTAATGTGGAAGGCCTCTGGATGACAACGTTTGCTGATGACTGCAAGCTGGGGGCAATCAATGAATACCCCAGTGATGTAGATATCCTTCAGTAGGGTCTAGATCAGACAAATGATTAGTGCCAGAACCATGGCCTAAAAGTAAATGTGAAAAAATGCATTGTCATACCCTTTGGGAAGTCAAATACCCCTGCAAACTGCAACATCGATAGGACACCCCTAAGAGGAGAATCAGATAGTAGCCTGAACTTTGACCGTCGTGTGTCCACAGTGGTGAGAAAGTCCTTTTATGTGGCACAACTTATAAGTAAAGATACGGCATCCAGATCCAAGGAAATTATAGACTTGCTGTATTCAGCCCTCATTAGACCAATAATCGAGTACATTTGGCATGTATTTGAGTAAGCATTTACAGCAGCTGGAGTGACCGCAGAAGTTCCTCACAAAGAAAATGCAGGGTAAAAACAACATGAACTATGCATATAGACTAAAATCCCTATCTCTTTACTTCATCTCCTACCAACTATTAAGGGATGACCTATGTCTGACCTACAAGGCACTCACAAATCCAGTCCTGATCGAACTGCTACACATCTACAAGTTAAACAGCATGATGATCATTCGATCTAGGGATCTGAACTTAGTGACTCAAAGAAAACATGCTGTAGAGACAGATATGTGTTTCAGAGACTTCCCCTGCTTTGGAACAGGCTTCCTATTTACATTAAGCAGGCCCCTTCCCTGGCCCTGTTCAAACACAGTTTGGATCAATGGATGGGTAATCACAAATTCACACCTGGGGAAGTGCCTATGTCCCTTATGGACAGGAGCAATCTGTAAGATACTCAATTCATAAGCACAAATCCATGTCATCCTCTTGCCTCAGGGGCCATATAGTGGGTAAAATCAAGTTATATTGGCTAGGATTGTAAGGGCCCTTAAGCCGTTAGCCTAGTAATCTTCTATGCACTTATGAGTCAATTAGGTATACTTGCACTGACCTTGATCCTAAATATCCTGTTAAAATGTTAACTTAACTACATAAATAGCTGAAATGACTTACAAAAAAGCTTGGTATAGTTGACAACTGGTGCCTCAATAGTGCTCATTTAAAAACAAACCTAAATTTACATTGAATAAATCCACACCAAGGTTCAATAGGTGAGTTCCATTCTTATTGAACCAGACAGTATCTTTATCATAAAACTCCTGATGTTCTAAAGTAGAAATTCCTAACAATGGGCCTGCTCTTGCTAGCATGTGGTTAACAAGCCTTCTAGCCTTATCTATTGCTCATTGGTTGAAGGCTCCTTTCCAGTGAAGCCTGGGAATAATACCTGACCAAACTGTGAGATCTACATGGTAAGCATGCCTGATAGTTGCTGAATCATGTAAAATGTAGTACATGAGTTGTTTTCTAGGAATGAAACCCAAATCATCCCCACCAGTATAGAGAATGATTGTGACCAGATTGCTTGTTTCTCCCAAAATCTCATGAATAATGCTGATAACTTGGTTCCTATGCAACCCAGGGAATCCTTTCCACACCACCACACATTTTTTCTCATTCTAGCCCAAAGTTAGCACCTTTGGGAAGGATAGACTATCTAATAAAGGATATCAAAAGAAACACGAAAGTCCCAAAATGAAGCTGATTCTAGGAACTAAAACAGAATTTTTAGCAATCTTTTAGGCTAAGGCTGGTGTATATGTCTTAAATATGAATTGGAAGACCACCTGACTAACCTCTTAAGTACTTTTTAAGACTGGGCTGCTGCTGCTAATCAGAAGTTCACCTGATTATGAAAGAGTAAGAACTGTAAGGGATGGGAGAAATGCCTAAGTGTGTGAAAACTCTTGCAAGCTGGGTAAATAAATCAATATAGATAGTGATGATGCACCCATCCTGGTTACTGAATACAATACAGCTACATTAACATAAAGACTTAACTCCCTTAGGTTTCTGCCCCAGGAAACAGAGCAGGTAAGATGATCTGAAATTCTCTGTAAGGAGACTTGATGGCCAAGACCTGACTGATCTGTTTTATATTTAATGATCCAGATTAAGGCTGCCTAGCTGGTGAAAAGTACTTTTGACCACCTGAGGATGCTAATTAGTTCTCTAATTCTGAAGACTCCAAAGTATAAGCAACAAAACAATGAGGCCCAGAAGCAGTAATTGTAACACGAGTTGCGACAACACTGGATTTTAGTAAATGTAAACCTATAGGGTATCTTTTGTCAACCCTTAAATTAGCCAGAGAACTTCAGCCTTTGATTATTCTGGCCAGAGTCCAATGTTTGGTATCATCAGGAAATAAGCTTAAATCTGCTAGATGAATTCTGTCAGTAGATGGGCCAAGGTCTCTGTACTTGCAATGGTGGCAATAACATAGAACAGTTGAAAAAGGCCCCTGATGATTCTGATTATCCAGGTTGCTAAAGAATGGAGATAGCTGTGTTATAATCTCTCTTTGTGTTACTTGACCAAAAGTTCCAAAACCAATTTAAATTTAACTTTTTCCAGTCATCCAAATACTTTCTGGGATCAGAGTGCAGAACAAGTGTGCTTGAGGAGCCCACCTTATGAACTATTGCACCTGTAATTGAGAAAAATCATAAGCTAGTTTATTTTTGGATCCACTAATTTGTTGTACTGTAAATGACAAGTTGATGTTTAAGGTGATGATAATTAAAAACTATAAGAAAGAGTTGACCTAATAATTTTTAGAAGATTTTTTGGAAAGGACCTCCACAACAGCCTTATTGTTGGATCTAAATACTATACATTTGTTCTTGCGTTGGTCCTGTCAGATTTGTATGGAAACCCATATGGGGAAAATTTCTAAAGATGTTATCTCGTTCAACCTATAAGAAGACCATTTTTTGTCCATGGTTCAGAAAACCAGTACTCCTTGAAAATCCTCCCACACCTAACTTGCCAAATGCATCAGTGAACAACTGAAGATCTTTGTTTGACATCCTACTTTCCTGCCAAAAAAAGTACCAATCAAGTCACAAGAGGAGTGACTAGAGCATGAGATCCTCTTTGAGTCTTATGTTGACCCTGACCCTGTGGTGTTTCTTATGTTCTCTGTGTAGAAGATCTGTTAAATGTTCTGCCAGGTACTATGGCCCAGCATGCAAATTTGAGGAGTTCCAGAAGCTCCATGATCTGCCTGATGGTTATTCTGTTGCTGACTAAAAAATTGTTGACTGAACTGGATATATTTTATTTTTTGATTTTGTCCTCTGGTGAGTGAAAGCAGCTTTGCAAGTTACCTGTTTCTATGCACAAGAATGTTAGGAACTTGACCAGACCTACTGTTTTGTGTTCTGCCAAGGGAGCACCTAATATGTTGCATAACTGTGCAAAAACCATTCGCCCTAGATTTGTTTGTGTTTCTTCTTCCCTTACAATTAGAAAATCGTCAAGGTATTGAACCCATAGGAAGGAGGTTCAATTTTACCAGCACAAGTTACAAATAGGAAACCTATCTAATCACCCTCTTGATTTTTATGCTGAATATGGAAAGGTGGTTCCAAAAACATCCAGGGCTAATGGTTTTGCACACATTAGGTCTAACGGCAAGACTAAAACAGTTGATCAACTTCTTTTCCCAACATTCTCAGTAAAGGAAACAATATACTTACTCCCCTGCTTTAACTCAAATCACTACTCCCCATCTAACATCCTCATGGGAATGCTCCTGTTCACACCCCTCATAACCTACTCTCCTATCCTCTACTTGTCTTTTCCTTTCCCCTTTTTCAATCTCAGCTAGCAAATTCTGCTTGCTTCTAGCATACAACTCCTTATTTGTACCTAGTAATTTTTAGTAAAAAAAAAAAAAAAAAAAAATATATAAATACTATAAAAAAAAAACATATAGAAAACTTAGATTTATTTCTTCTTAATAATAGAAATGAATGTGTGTATAACATAATCTTTGTATATGCTGAAATAGAAAATTGTAATATCTGTATAATCTTTATGTGAGCTTTTCTCCCCAGGACTCCATTGAAAATGGGTTCTTTTGGCCCAATGGACTATCCTGGTTAAACAACTGTAAATAAATAAATAAATAAATAAATAAATAATAAATAAATAAATAAACACCAGAGTAAAATCTTGCCGAAACAATCAAATACATGGCATGCCACTGAGCACCCTATGAGTATAGCTATGTTTAAGAAATATATGCCCTCAACTTCCATGCCTGATTTGTGCCAGTCTTGAGGATGAATGGGAAGCAAATGGAATGCCTACTGTATATTGATTTTGGCCAACCAAGGGGTCATTGGATGTTTTTATGATGGCTGTTGCATCTTCCCATGAGGAATATTGAACTCAAGAATTTCTGCCGTCAATCCCATCATTTACTGAATATCCTTCTGGATGTGATAAATTGTGTATTAACTGGTGTTTATCCAGTTTAATTTTGGGAACCAGTCTTAAGGGAAAGATGGTAAAAGACTGTAATTGTAGGGATGTAAATGATCCTCTGATGCATCCTGGTTGGATTTCTTGGGCAATGATAAGTTGAACTATGTGCTCTTTACAGTTCACGGATGATACGTTTTTACCTGGTGGTGATATCACTTGTATGCTAGATTTTAAGTTGAAACCATAGAAGATGCTTTACAGTGTAAAAGTAACAGAAACTTGGTCTGGCTGGTCCTTTAAAAGCTCCTTGAGGGTAGCCATATTGATAGGCGAGTGAGTCCAATTTGACTTATCAAAATCTGCAAGTCTAGCAGTTTTTAATGAAACCACAAACATTACCTTTACCCCTGTCTGTAGCTGACTCGAAGTTGGGTAGGGGCTTACTCTGGTATAGACTAGGGGTGGAGGGATTTTTTTGTATCTTTGTGCCAGCATCTTGCTGCAAGGTGTCTCCCTTCACAAATGTTGCAGATGTGAGGGAACTTGCAAGCAGTCCAGCCACAGCTCCCTGAATTAAAAGCCCAACAGGTTTTGACTTTGGTGGAGGGTTGCCCTTCTGACTGGCTGGGTCTTTTCTCTGTTTATTAGTCGTAACACTGAGCCATGTGTCGGTATATCTGGTATCCCACTTTAGTTGGTTGTCTTTTGATTTTAACTTCCTGAACCTATTATCATAGTCATACCATGTCATGGCCACTTTTAGCGCATGAGCCTCTCTAATTATGAGACGGTAACCTAATAAAGAAATAACTTTTAAGTGATCCTTTTCTAAAACAACTACCTTGTAACATATGAACCCACCTACCTAATTGTACCAAGATTTGACTTTTAGATGTTTTTGGTTGTCATCTGCCTAAAACTGGTAAGGCTTCTGTAAGATCTTTGTTTCCATTAGGGTCATTGTCCATGATCCTCTGAACGTCCTCAGCATCTACCAAAACAATTATGTCTATAAAATCCTCCCTCCAAATCTTCCACTTCACTGTGGAGAATATATGAGCTGTAATAGATGGCCCTTTGCTTCCTTAGTCCTAGTCATTCACAAAATTGGTGATGTTATTGTTATTAACTGGTAGAGTTGAAATACTTGCGCTGGATTGTGCTAAGTGTAAGAGTGAAAATGCCAGCTATTAGGATTATCTGTAATAACAGAATTAGTATTTCCTTCCACAGAGGTGTTGATTTGTCTGCCTATTAACTGATGTAACCTCTCCTTGCCAACATCATTGAACGCTTCAGTAAAATCTCTCTTTGAATTCTCTGTACCTGAAGAAATATGCTGACAGTTGTCCTTATGAACTTGGAATATGACCTCCTTCCTGGGATTCCTCCACAGGCGTTTAGGTGTAGGATCTTCTTCCATGTTGCTAGGTTTGTTGCTGTCTTGTTACACCTCTCTTCGCAATCATCTGACCTGGCTCTGTTGGATCATTTTCTGTTGTACAAAATTCTTCAAACAATAGTCTAGCTTCTTATGAAATCCTCTTCCATCTCTCCTTAATTTCGACAATGGATGCCATGCATAGCTCTCAACTATCCAGATCTTTGCAGAATGCCTAGATTTTAACCTCATGTTTTTGGTCTGTTCCTCATAAAATTTGTGGGTTCTAGCAAATCATCAAGGACTAAATTCACCAAATAATGACATACATTTGAGTTTCAGATTTCATATCCTTCTGAAAATGCATGCTAACACAAATCCTGTCATTCTAGCAATTTTATAAGCTTGGAAGAGCAATATTTAAAGTCTGTTCCTATTTTTGGGCCTTTATCTCCCCATTATTCCCCATTATTTTAGGCCTTGTCCAGATTTCTGGAGTTAAGAGGTTCAGAGGTAAGATGCCATGTTACTAAAACTAAAATAAATTAAGAATTAGTAATGGGTACTAACAAAGTTATGTACTTACTAGTTTGCTGCTTGCAGTTATGAAGCTGCAGAAATCCAAAATTCTAGCTTGCATGTCCCTGTTTTATGGAAGCTTACTTGGTTTTCATTTAACTTGTTTTTGTATGCCTCTGTCCTTCTCCTTCTAAGCCCTTCCAACCTGGGTATTCAGGAGGAAATTAGCAAATAAAACCAGGACAAAGCCAAGGGTTAGGGGGATGGACTAGTCATGCCTGGAAAAATATGTAAAGCTAAATCTTCCTTTATATGAAATATAAAGTAATGGTACTGCTGTTTATTTGTTTGTCTTTTCGGCTTTTCCCGGTTAGGGGTCGCCACAGTGGAACTCCAGTCCGCTAATGATTGGCAGTTGATTTTTATGGTGCCGAGTTGCCAGCCCGATGCCCAACCTTCAGCGAAGGCACGCCAATTCATGTATGTCTTTCGGAGGCCACTCAACCACGGGGAGGACATGCAGACTCCACACAGAAGGTACTGCTGTTTATTAATCATCCCAAAATGTTCCTGATGACTATAACTGTATATGCTTATATGGGGTTTGTCCTGGATGCCTACAAAGTAAGATGTGTTTGGAGGAATTTGTTGAGACCATAACTGAAGAAAGCCCTTATTATTATTATTATTATTATTTTTTTAACTGAATGTGGAAGTGCCTGGCAGTGGGGGAAGTCGTGGTTGAGTGATGGGAAACCTTAGAGTGGCGAATGCTCTGACTGATAGCAGGCAGGTGTTGTTTGATATTTCTCTTTTTTTATCTAACTGACTGAGGGAAGAAAAGCAGGGGAATATGTGTGTGTGTGTGTGTGTGTGTGTGTGTGTGTGTGTGTGTGTGTGTGTGTGTGTGTGTGTGTGTGTGTATGCATGAGAGGTCATGTATGTATGGGGGGGTATAGAATAAGACCTGGGAAGAGTGAAAGGAGTAAGTGGTTAGGGGAAGTAGGAGTAGCTGCTATGTTTGTTACCGGAAGTAGCCAAGAGGCAGTGTAGCTCTTACACACTGATACTTAAAACTGATGCTTTTTTTTTTTTTTGCTCCTGAAACCTTTTAGTGGGAGTGGAGAGAAAAAAAACCTTGCAAAGAAGGTGTGGGAGACTCAGTAAAGTAATACTTGTGGCCTGATGGTTGCTTAGGCAGCAACAATATTTTTTCTTCCCTATAGGTTAAAACACTCCTGCCAAAGTGACTGTGAGGTGAAGCCAACCACATAGAAATGTTGTTCACAAGCCAAAGCCCGAGAATAAAGCAAGACAACCCTTTATGCACCATTCACAAGGTCACATTGTTCAGAGCTCTATTAAACAGACTTTTCATCCAGGAAACCCTTCCTCTCCTAACCCATGTCCCAATGCAACACCTGAAGACATAGCCAACAAATTTAACAATCATTTTATAAACTCAATAACCTCCATAATAAATTCTCTCCCCCCCAGAAACAACACTAGCACCCACACAAACTCTATACCTCTTCCAAACCCTCCTAACTCCTTCTCTCTAAAAGCAGTATCAACTAACTATGTAAAGTCATTACTCTCTAAACTTAAACCTTGCTCCCCATCTGTTGACAAGCTACCCCATTACTTCCTGCAGATTGCCTCTGAACCTCTTGCCTATCCTGTATCCATCTTAATCAACCGATCCATTTCTGAATCCTATGTCCCCACTGTGTGGAAGAATTTCTTTACTCTATCCATTCACAAAGGGGGCAACTCCTCAGACGTATCCAACTTCAGACCAATTGCCATACTCTCTCCACTCTCAAAAATCCTAGAGAAATGCATTCACAAGCAGGTACTGCATTACTTTCACCAGGTAAACCTTCCCACACCCACACAGCATGGTTTCCGTCCCAAGCACAGTACAACTACTGCACTCATATCATTCATTAACATAGTCTTCCTAGCTCGTGATAACAATAAACTTGTCTCATGCCTATTCCTTGACCTTTCTAAAGCCTTTGACACTGTCTCTCACCCACTCCTCCTAGATAAACTCACTAACTTACATTTCTCTCCCCTACTATCTCCTGGTTCTCCAGCTATCTCTCAACCCGCCAGCAATCAGTTAAATGGCTCTCTGCATTATCCTCCCCTCTCACTGTACAAATGGGAGTCCCACAAGGGTCCATACTTGGACCACTACTCTTTAATAATTCCATCAACTTGCTCTACTCCACTTGTCCTCAGTCATCTCTTGTGCAATATGCTGATGACTCAACTGTTATAACCATTACTGACAACCCAACTGACATCCACTCAATTACCTAGACATCCTTCCACACCATTGAGACTTGGCTTAGTGATAACAAACTAATACTTAATCCAAAAAAAACTAAGCTCCTACACTTCCTCCCTAAAAACAGCACCACACTCAAAAGTACATTTACCATCTTATCCTGCAACAACACTATCATCTCAGCTGAATCTAGTACTAAATTGCTAGGTGTTGCAATAGATGATCAGCTTAAGTTTGATCTCCATATTACTAACTCGGTAAAAAGAACTCATCAGAAACTTGGACACCTTTTCTGTAGCAAGAAATACTTAACTAACACTGCCTGAATAACTCTCTCCCAGGCTTTATTACTCCCAACACTCCTGTACAGCTGCCACATATTCACAAACCTAAATTCTACATTTATTTCCAAGCTTGAAACCACCTATAATAAGATCACCAGATTTGCAGCTAACCAAACCTACACGTCACACCACTGCTTAGCAATACAGCAACTAGACTGACTAGAATTCCCTCAGCTGCTCAAACTATACCAACTACAAATCATCCACTCTATCCTCTATCTACCATCCTTCTGCCCCAGCCTCTCTATCATATCTAAATATTCCCCTGCTAGGATGCTACGCAGCTCAAATCAAGAATTATTAGACATCTACAAACCCAAAACCAAAATAAGCTGCCTTCTCTATAACTATAACCCAGCTATATCCTGGAACTAACTCCCCTTGGAAATAAAATCCCTCCAGCAAAGCAAAAGTTTCAAATTAGCCACAAGGAAATATCTAGAAACAAAATGGTCTTGCCACTGTAGCCAACCACCCTGAAACCACTATCCTTTCTCCTATTTCACCACCTCACTCTTAATGTATCTCTAACACTATTCCCCTGCCTCTTCTACCTCTTCCCTTCCTCTATATCCAACCACTCTTAATTCTTAGAGTCTCAGAACAACCTACCTGGTCTGTCTCCTATACTCTACCTCCCCTACATCTCCTACTAGCCATTCCTACTTTCCTTTCTTGTTTCCAAACTCCTATACAACTAGATCCTACCCACTTTAAATAAGCATCTGCCTAACTATTAACTCATTTTGCTCTAAGCAGCTAAAATAATATTGTAATTAATCACATTTTCTTCTGCTAATTGTTCAAAACCTTGTTTGCCAATTGTTAATACTCTGTATAAGTGAATTACCTGAGGAGCTTTTTTTTCTCTCCAGGTGTCTGCTTGTATGATCCTACAGCTGATTGTTACTACTATGTTACTAAAATTTAATAAATTGTTTTCTAGTCCAGAGGAGCTTTCCTCCCCGGGTCTCTGCTGAGAATGAGCCAAAAGCTTAGCCAGACTAACCCGGTTAACAAATGCAAAATAAATAAATAAATATAAATAAATAAATATGTTGATGCAAAACCTGTTCTATTAGTTTTTTAAATGAATTAGACTAATATTTAATAATTGTTCCTGATTTTGGCCCTTTGTCACCTCATTGCTTTTGGCTTTGAATAGAATTCTTGTGCAAGAAGTTGAGGTATGGTATTATTCCATTCAGAAAATACCAAAACACTGCAGTGCACTGGCAAGTTTTCCTGCAAGCACTTTTTCAGTGTCTGAAGAGAAGGTCTAAAGACATAAAGGCATACTTGTGGAAAATTGCTTGTTGCATAAAAGCTTTCCAGTGAATTATTTAAATGTTTTGTAAACGTAGTCCAAATAAACTTTTATATACCAAGATATATCTGTTCTGCTTTTCCCATGACCATTTCTCGTTGCTTAGTTTCCAATTCCAGTTTTTCTTTCATTGAGATACTTGACATGAATAATATAAACACTTGACCCGAGAACAGTATGTAAAAATAGCAACAGTGATTAAGAGAAAAGATATATATAAAGAAAACATACCGCATACAAAAAATAAATAAATGCAGATCGCATTAAGCAATAACCACGGATGATGTGGGTATATCCAGCATTGCCCACACCCAGTCATGGGTTATTGCTATTATACAATGACATTATTTAAGAAAAAAAATACTTACTTTTCTAAAATAATGTCTTTGTATAATGCCTTTGTGCTGCCCTTCCGTGTTTTGAATGTATCCTGTGGCTGTTTTGATGTACTTCACATGCGTATGGGACTTGTGTCCCAACACTTACACAGTACATCAGTGCTGTGCAACTGTTGCAATGGAGAAATAAAGCTCCCCTTTGCTTCTTCCTTTTTTTTTTTTTTTTAAATAATAGGATAATCAGGCAAGTTTTTTAAGTTTTGCAGAACTTACCTGATTATCCTTTTATTTTTGTCTGCGCCATCTCCCTCAATTGGTTTAAGTCTTTTGGTTTCTTTTTATAGTAAAAAAAAAGTAAAAGTAAAAAAAAATGTGAGGTATACTAACGGGAAAAAGTCCGGGTGACTGGACTTTTTCCCGTTAGTATGCTCTCTGATTTACAACGGGCACGCTGGTTGGGCTGGCCAATCAGCGTGCTCATTTTTTAATATTTTAGGCCAGTCATTGTATAATCTAAAATATTTAACAATGTGGTCTTCTGTTTTGCAAACTGTTTTTTGAAAATATCTTAATGGCATTTAAACACTTCCTTGTACATGCCAAAAGTACTTAATGGATGACATCTTGAGGTCTGAGTCACACTTTAGAAACACACTATTTAAAATAGTGGCATTGGTATAATTATTATTTCTGTCATTCCTGTTCCAGTTTTTAGCAGATCTGGTCTCCAAGTTGTCAACAGCCTGGCTGCCTTACCAGAAATATTAGATATATGCCCGTTGTTTTTTTTTTTTTCATCACAAAATAAGGATGTGTCAGAAGTCAATAGTAGAACACAGCTAAGTTAAAAAAGATGACAAGTTATTTGACTCTGGGCTAAATCATAATGGAGGGAAAGATAAACAAATTTGGATTTAATTAGACATATGCTGCGACTAATACTGCATGTATATGTGTCATGTTGGGAGTAGTTTTCAGATGTTCCTACTTTGTTTTTATACCAGCAAGTTTTATAATCTGGTTGGACCAAGATAAAAGTTCAAAAATCTGATAAACTGGTCTTTTTTTTAAGTAAGTAAGCTGCATTTAATTATTGAACACTGTGATGTTGAAATATACAATGACTGCTACATAATATTTTTTATTGTTTTTAAGCTCCCATTGAACAGTGGTCACCTATTCTGGAGAGGCCTGGTGGGAAATGCCTATTACAGAAGTGATTAACAGTTACATATCTTTATTATTCATTGTTACAATGGGTAAACAAAATAATGTCAGAATATATCAGCATTCAAAGTAAAACAGCAACTTTAATGTCATAAAAATGACAGCAAAGCGAGAAAGATACTAATTGCTTCATCACTTATCACAACAAGTTACCAAGGGGATACATGGGTTCTTAAAGTACCAGTACAACTTTACATATTCACAGAACATACAATTATAGTGCAACAATACATTTCTTATCATCACATTGCCCCAAAGACACAATGTACTCCAAAACTAAAGAATATGATTATAGTGCACTATATTTAACATTGTTTTATACATCTGTTAACTGGGCAAGCCTTCAGGATGCAAGTTAGCCTTTTCAGGGGCAACCAAGGAGCACTGTCTCTGGTAAAGTGACTTGGTCAGAGTCACACAGTAGGCAAATGAAGGTGGAAATATTTAAACCCTGTACCTTGCATACAAGAAGCAGATCTTTAACAGCTCAGAGCATTAATCCTCTGAACTAACTGCCATGCAGATGAGTGGCTGAGTGCAATAAAACTTTTCATGTGCTTAGAAAAGCAATTACTCAGAAAATGCAGCATCTGAGGCGGACATTATTTTTGGCAGAAAAATGAAATAGGGCACTTGTGTGTTCATACTAACCAGCTGATATCACCATATCTTGCAGGGGTGTGAATTTTAGTACCATTTTGGGTTATATGTACAGAACTGAATCTTGTGGAAGGAAAATGGTTAAACAAACAATTAAAATGATTAGAGTTATGTCCATTTTCTATTTGTTGGTAGAATCAGGGACAGTCCTACATGAATCAACAGCATAGAGACTATTGGAACAATTTCAGCTTTAGAATCTCCACCCTTATAGCATAATGTGGTAGAGCCTTTAAAGAAGCAGCAACTTAATGGCTGCCTAAGGACATCACTATCCAGGGCTGAGACACCTGGGAATGACTCAGGAGCTCAGTAGTCACCTTAAGGTACATCTGAAACTGTTTGTACGTGTCTCCTGTCACTTCTAATCATGGCAACATCTTAAGTTTGCACCATGTATTAACTCAGTTCATCATTTTTAGCATTGCAACAGCTATCTCCAACTTTGTCTACCTGTAACTTAAGATGAACAGGTTGACTTGGTTGAAGGAGACGTAGTAGTTGGGTAGAATATCATCTGTCATAGAATTCCTTGTAAGAAGCTTTAGCTGTTTAATCATTTTGCATTACTAACTCATACAAAACAGTCTTTGGTTCAAGTCTGGCTTCCAGCAGCAACATATCAGTCCTAACTTGTATTCTGAGCATTAGCTGTGAAGGGCCTTTTCCTGTCACTTTGTAGAGTGCCTTTTTTGTGACATTAGAGCTCTGTGAGGAGCTGGTTGTCTCAAGATCATCCTAGCAGTTTGGGCTGTTCTACCAATGATGCCATTTGACTGAGGATAATGTGGCCCTGACGTAGTATGAATGAAGCCTCAGTCATCAGTAAACTGCTGGAATTTGGATGACACAGACTGTGTACCATTATCTGTTATCTGTTCAATGGGTATTCCATAGAGTGAAAACATAGTCTTGAACCTTGCTATAGTTTTTGCCTAGTCATAGTAGATGCTTGCAGTATATGTATGTCTGAAGAGTAATAGTCCTCCACTTTTACCTACAAGTTTGCATTAGTTGACATGTCTTTTTCTATGGACTTTGTGATAAAGGAGTCAATAGTAATGGCTTTTTTCTCTGAGCTGGTTCATGGATATTACAGAATTTTCACTTTGATGTGAGGTTTTCAATGAACAAAGTAATGTTTGATCGGTTCTATATTAGAACACTGAAGTTTCAAAACTTCGAGTGTTCTAATATCGAACCCTATTCAACGAAAGTTGAAAACATCAAACATATGGAACGGCAAATTTTTTCCTAGGGAAAAAATTTGCTGTCCCAAAACACATACACACAACACAAGCACACCAGACAAACAGCAATCCACACATATACACCTAAACTCTTACACCTAACCCTACACCAAACTACACATACACCACTAACTATCCACTTACCTTAACCCAAACCCTAACCCTAAGGTCTGTCACTATCACACAGTCACCTCACCCATGCCCTAACCCTAACTCACCTACCCCACCTTAACCCTCCCATCCACACAATCGCGCACTTACCTGACCCACGCCCTAACCCTAACTCACCTAACCCGCCCTAACCCTCACATCCACACAATTGCACACTTACCTGAACCTGACCCGTAACTTTCCACCACAGCACTGAAAATACCGAAGCAACAGAAATGGACAACCAAATTATTTCCCTAGGAAAAAATGTGTTTTTCTGTTTCTTTGATAAAACGGGTCGATATTAGAACACTCAAAGTTTTGAAACTTCAGTGTTCTAATATGGACCCTGTTTGATCACCATACAGACATCTTGGCTCTTTTCCAACATTTTTGAGGCCTTGGCCCATTTGCTTTATGACTTTGATGTAATGTGATGAGGGTACAGTGATTTTGTTTGGGTACAGTACCAACCCTTCATGTACTTTGTCAGTACCTTAGATGTTTTGCCAATGTCTGACAGTTAGGTTATCCACCTGGGACATATTTGATGACTGTTTATAATCCATAGTCATTTCTAGTAGCTTGTTTCAACTTTTCTAGACTTTTTGTAGCCACTGGTTTACTTCTTGTAATGCTGTGCGCATAAGCAGCAGCATCCTCTTCTGTATCTGATTGCATTTGGTCACGTATTGCATTTCTGTATAACATGTTAATTAAGATTAACTGCTTTCCGGGCACATGAAATGCTCAGGCATTAGAACCTGTCAGCTTCATAAGCAGTCTTTTGACATCTAGGTATCTTGCCTAAATTATAGGAATTTATTATTGGCACCAATGGTTTATGGTCATGGAGCAGGAAACCCTTAAGCTGTAGCAGATATCTGAAGAGTTTTTCACAAACCATGCATTCACAAAGTACTCTTTCTCAGTCTAAGTGCATCTCTTTTCATTATTGTTTAACAATCTAGAGGAATAAGCAACCACTGAGGCTTTTACTATCGATGGGGGGAGAAGCCAAAGACAGTATCCAACAACAAGAGGAATGGTACGAGATGGAAATGCTAGACCTCGGGTTGGACTTTGCAAGTCTGGTGACTCCAAACACAAGTGGCTTGGTGAAAAAGGTATTTAAAAGTGACAATGATTTTACTATTTATAACTTCTCTCAGAGAGAGTTTGTGTCTTCTCATGCTGATTTATTAGCAAAAGGTTTTAATTTTGTTCCAGCTGCTAGAGCCCGGGTTAACCAAACTTTACTTGATTTAAAACTGTTCGTACGGAAATTGAACTTAACTATTCTGTTTGGTGGTAAACAACAAATGGTTGTAAATGGTCAATTTGCTGTTAGTTTAAAAATATCTAGTTGTTTTAATCCACCAGCACATGGGACATTACCTACCTTCAAAAATGTTTGTAGCAGGGACATTCATGGTATTATTAATAAACCCATTTCAAATCAGTTTAATTTAGATAATATTGAAAGTAGACTGTTAAAGGACATTGTAAATGACAAGACTCTTTAATGAGACCTGATAAAGGGGGTGGTGTTGTTATGGACATGGTTGATTATAACAACAGAATGAATATGCTGCTCCTCACTGATACCTATGAAGAAATTTCGAGGAACAAACTAAATATTGCATATGCTAAACTGGATACTGATTTATATGATATGCTATTACAGGGTCAAATCAGTGTGGATGAATATAATTTCTTATATAATAAATGGACAGTGATTGCAGGGATTTTTGGAACACCAAAAATCCACAAAGACATTCAAAATCCACCCCAAAGACCTATAGTTGACGGTAACAATTGTAAAACATATTACATTGCAAAGTTTATTGATTATTGGTTAAAATTACCAGATTCCTGTATCCCACGGATTTGCTGTGATTCCTGGGATTTTTTGGGAAAACTTTCCAAGGTAGCATGTAACCAGGATAGTATATTTGTTACTATTGATGTTTTCCATTTATATTCAGTTATCCCTCATGTAGAGAGATTAAGGTGGTTTGAGGACATTTTAAGTGACTTACATAAGTTATCACAAGACAGTATCGATGTATTGGTCTCTCTTATGGAAATGGCACTGTCTAATAATTTTTTATTTTTTGAAGGACAACTTTTTAGGCAAGTGAAAGGGGTAGCAATGGGGCAGCATGTGTCCCCAGTTTTGCCAGTTTAGTAAAGGCCTATTGGGAAAAGTATTTTGTGTTCAATTCACCCTTCAGTGATGCTTTTTTATTTTATGCCTGCTTTTTGGACGATATTTTTATCATGTGGAAAGATAATGTTGAGAAATTAAATGAATTTCTTGAATATATTAATTCAATGAGTACCTTTCTTAAATTTGTCCACTGCTTTAGTGTAGAGAGTGCTATATTTTTGGATGTGGCAATAACTAAGGATGTGGAGAGGGGATGTTTTGAATCAAGTATTTACCGTAAACCTACATTTTCCAATAGTTATCTTCACTTTCACAGCTGCCATCCTATGTTTCAAAAAAAGTCTGTGGTGAAAGGTCATTTGGTAAGACTGGCCAGGATGGTGTCTGATGAAAGTATATTTAGGTCTGAATGTGACAAACTTTTGGATATGTTTATCAGGCAGGGTTATCCCATGGGTTTTCTGGTTTTATCAGAGACGAAGTGGTTAATAAAATATTTCGTAAAATCTATTCCCCCCTTTTAAATTACTCCAGTTATAGGACACAGGGGGTGGTTGAGGGTGATGTTAGCAATATGTCTAGGACCCTGACTATAGTATTTGATTCAACTATAGTCGCTACCAATAAATATTTTTCTATACCATGTGTACCGAACTTTACCATGGATTGGTTTAGCATTGCTGAAGTGCTTAGACACAATTGGATACTAATTTCATCTAATCCCTAGTTACTGAAACTTTTGGGAGATAAACCAACAATTGTGTACCAACGGAATACCACCTTTAAGGACTTAATGGAAAGGGATACTCAGTTCTACTTTAAGGGTTGTTGTAGAACAGATGTAAGTGGAATGTCTAAATGTGATCATTGTAGGATTTGTCAACACATCTTGGTGGGGGACAAGTTCAAACTGAATGGGTAGACTGTTAGAGTGAAAGGGAAATACAATTGTGATACCAATTGGTCAATTTATGCTGTGTGCTGCCAAATGTGTCCTGCATTTTACATTGGCAAAACCATCAGGAGAGTGAAGGATAGAATCTACAAATATGACAGGGATATTATTAAGTGTAAAGACACTGATGCACTTTTTAGACATATAAAGGAATTACCTTCCCATGTTTTTAAGTATTTTATAGTAGAAAGGAGATGCCAGGGGTAGGATTATAGAAGACCATCTATTAGTTAGGGAGCTCTTGTGGCAGCTTAGATTTAATTCATTTGTGGTACCTGGTTTGAGTGATACCTGTTTTACTGCCCTTGTGTTACATCTTAAGAGCTTGGAGTGTTGAATTGTAGGGTTACATTTGAAAGATACATTTGCAATGTTCTTCTATTTGTATTTAACTACATTATTTTTATAATATGGTTATTAACAAAGATTGTAGCCTTGTACTATTATATTTAGCTATTTGTGAATTTTTAGTGAATATCACTTTTAATTTTTGAAATGTCTTACTGTCATGTGATCTTAATTGGCTATTTAAGCAGGTTTTGGTGTTTTAACTGTAGCTTTGATGAAGTCCCATAAGGGATAAAAGCACTAAACTACTGCATTTTGTGTTTTTATTAAAGTGCAGTGTGAATTCACCTTGCCTTGCCTTCTTAGTTCCCTTGTTTCTGTATAACATGTTAATTAAGATTAGCTGCTTTCCAGGCACATGAATTTCTCGGGCATTAGAACTTGTCAGCCTCATAAGCAGTCTTTTGACATCTAGGTATCTTGCCTAAATTATTGGAATTTATTATTGGCACCAATGGTTTATGGTCATGGAGATGGAAACCCTTAAGCTCCAGCAGATATCTGAAGAGTTTTTCACAAGCCATGCATTCACAAAGCATGCTTTCTCAGTCTAAGTGCATCTCTTTTCATTATTGTTTAACAAACTAGAGCAATAAACAACCAGCCATAATGCTTCCTTGTCTTTTTGGAGTAATGCATGTTGGAACAATATGTGTTCAAACAGGCTGACAAAGGGGTAATTGGGTCATCATGCCCAGGACCAAGTATAATCTGGTGGTCACCGAGTTACTGTTAGTGAAGGATGACTATATGAAATTAACTAGAATCCCAGCTGTTGAATTTAATTGTGAGCTCTTTGATTTACTAGAGAGGGGTCAAAGATTGAGTTTTTTGTCAAGTGAAGACGTTAGAAAGTTACATGTATCTAAACCTTGTGATCCATTCTTTTATGTTATTCCCAAGTTGCATAAAGATCATTTAAAGCCTCCAGGTAGATTGATTGTTTCTGAGGTTCAGTCTTTTTTGCATAATGTTGGAATTTTTCTAGATTGTGTTTAAAGAATTTTTGGTAAAAATTCCAGCCCATGTTACAAATTCTCAATATTTGTGTGAAGTGGTCAGCACAATAAAATGGCAAAAGGACTACTATTGGGTTTCAGTAGATGTGAGTTCATTATATACTAACATACAGCTCAGATGGGGTTTGAATGCTATTTGGGATAAGATGGGGTATGGTCCTTGTACTGCCTTTGTTGTCAGGTTGCTTGAATTTTGTTTGACCCATAATTATTTCAGGCTTAATAATGAAATTTTCCTCCAAAGAAGAGGTACACCTATGGGTGCCCCATAGGCTCCAATGTATGCAATCATCTATATGGGGTTTTTGAGAAAAGTTTATCTGTTGTACAGAATTTTACCGAAAGCATGTGATATTATACAAATGATTTATTGATGATTTGTTTTTTATTTGTAAGGGGCACCATTCAGATTTTGGAAAGTTTTTGGCGGAGTTGAACGGTAATGGTCATTGTTTGAAGTTTTCTATGGTGGAAGGCAATTTATCAATTCAGTTTTTGGATGTGGAGTTTTATTTTTATAGTTTATTTAACATTCAATATAAACAATTCAGGAATCCTAGTGCAGTTAACAATTTTTGCATCTGGATAGTATGCATCTCCCTCATCTTATGGAATCACTACCCTATGGTGAGCTAAAACATATCGCTTGTAACACTTCAGAAGACAAGCATAAGGTTGAATGTTTGTTGGATGTAAAACAGATGTTGTCTAAGATGGGTTACAAGGAGAAGGTCTTGGAAAACTCCTTGAGGTGCATTTTTGAGAATGAAAGGAATGCATATGGGAGTAATGTCCATGGTGGTAATGGTAGAGCTAATTGTGTTGATAATAACATGAATTGTATGTATTCTGATAAAGAGTTATATTTCGTGTCTAAATATTCAACGTTTTCTGGAATGGTGAGAAAGATGATTTTGGAATTTTGGCATATTGTCTGGACAAAATTGTGGGGCATTTATTTCCTAGGGTTGTGAAATTTTCATATAGGAGATATTTGAATTTGAAAGAGCTTTTGAAAATGTCGTTGTATAATGTACCCCACAAATCAGTAGCTTCATTTGCTTGTGGTTGTTGTAAAGTGTGTGGAAAATTGAGGAACATCTCTGGTAGTAATATTAATGTGTGGAAATTTATTTCTAAAGGAAGGTTCACTTATAAATATTGTGGGGTGGTTTATATAGTGGGATGTGGATGCAGTAATATAAAAAGGAATATAGGACAAACTAAGAGGGCTGTTAAAGTTAGGATTATGGAGCACTTGGGTGATATTCAGAACAGAAACTTCAGTAGTCCTGTAGGGGAACATTTTAATAATATGCATGGTGGTAGTGATAGCTCATTCTTTGTTAGTATCTTAGCCCAACCTAATTTGTATAGGGGAGGTGATATCAGTCAAAAATTAAATTAACTTGATAGCAAATTAATTTTGAATTTTGGTACACTTCATCCAAGGGGTTTGAATTTGAAAGTTAAATTAAATATAACTCAAATTAAATAAACTGAGTAAATTCAATCGAGTTTAGATTAATTCAAATTATATTAGGTTTAACAAATTTATTAATCGTTAGTGGTTATTGTTGTAATTTTATGTATTAGTGTTTGTAATTTGTATTTTATATTGAATGATTTGTTTTAATATGCACTGTGCACTTTAAGAACTTAATGGAGTTGAAATTATGGTGGGATTCACCTGCTATATATTGTGGTCATGTGCACACTTTTGAATCCTTGAAGGTGAATGGCCCAGGTACCAGATGTTTTAATGTTGAAACTAAAGCTCCTTTGGATCCACCGCTGGTGCTCTGTGTTTTTGTGTGTACATTAGATGTTTTGACAATGTCCAACAGTTAGGCTATCTACCTGGGACATATTTGATGACTGTTTATAACCTATATAGTAGCTTGTTTCAACTTTTCTAGACTTTTTGTAGCCACTGGTTTACTTCTTATAATGCTGTGCACATAAGTAGCAGCATCCTCTTCTGTATCTGACTACATTTGGTCATGTATTGCATTTCCGTATACCATGTTAACTAAGATTAAATGCGTTCCAGGTACATGAATTGCTTAGGCATTAGAACATGTCAGCCTCATAAGCAGTCTTTTGACATCTAGGTATCTTGAATAAATTATTGGAATTTGTTATTGGCACCAATGGTTTATGGTCATAGAGATGGAAACCCTTAAGCTCTAGCAGATATCTGAAGAGTTTTTCACAAACCATACACTCACAAAGCACTCTTTCTCAGTTTAAGTTCATCTCTTTTCATTATTGTTTAACAAACTAGAGCAATAAGCAACCAGCCATAACGCTTCCTTGTCTTTTTGGAGTAATGCATGTTGGAACAATATGTGTTCAAGCAGCTGACAAAAGGGGTAATTGGGTCATCATGCCCAGGACCAAGTATAATCTGATGGTCACCGAGTTATTGTTAGTGAAGTAAGACTATATGAAATTAACTAGAAACCCAGCTGTTGAATTTAATTGTGAGCTCCTTGAATTACTGGAGAGGGGTGGAAGATTGTTTTTTTTTTTGTCAAGTGAAGATGTTAAAAAGTTACATGTATCTAAACCTTGTGATCCAATCTTTTATGCTATTCCCAAGTTGCATAAAGATTTTTTAAATCCTTCAGGTAGACTGATTGTTTCTGAGGTTCAGTCTTTTTTGCATAATATTGGAATTTTTCTGGATTGTGTGTTTAAAGAATTTTTGGTAAAAATTCCAGCCCATGTTACAAATGCTCAATGTTTGTGTGAAGTGGTCAGCACGATAAAATGGCAAAAGCACTACTATTGGGTTTCAGTAGATGTGAGTTCATTGTATACTAACATACAGTTCAGATGGCTTTGGATGCTATTTAGGATATGATGGGGGATAGTCCTCTTACTGCCTTTGTTGTCAGGCTGCTTGAATTTTATTTGACCCCTAATTATTTCAGGCTTAATAATGAAAATTTTCTCCAAAGGAGAGGTACACCTATGGATGCCCCATATGCTCCAATGTACGCAATCATCTATATGGGTTTTTTTTTAGAAAAGTTTGCCTGTTGTACTGAATTTTACAGAAAGCATGTGATATTGTACAAATGATTTATTGATTTGTTTTTTTATTTGCAAGGGGCACCCTTCAGATTTTGGAATGTTTTTGGCAGAGCTGAATGGTAATGATCATGGTGTGAAGTTTTTTATGGTGGAAGGCAATTTATCAATTCAGTGTTTGGATGTGGAGTTTTATGTTGATTGTCTATTTAACATTAAATATAAACCATTCAGGAAGCCTTCTATAGTTAACAATTTTTTACATGCTGATAGTATGTATCCCCCTCATGTTATGGAATCACTACCCTATGGTGAGCTAAAATATATCACTTGTAACACTTCAGAGGCCAAGCATAAGGATGAATTTTTATTGGATGACAAAAGGAGGTTGTCTAAGAGGAGTTATAAGGACAAGGTCTTGGACAATGCCTTGAGGTGCATTTTTGATGAAAGGAGTGCATGTGGGAGTAATGTTCATGGTGGTAATGGTAGAGCTAATTGTGTTGAGAATGACATGAATTGTATGTATTCTGATAAAGAGTTTGTGTTTAAAATTTCGTTTTCTGGAATAGTGATGTGAATGTGTTTATTTTTTTTATAATGTCTGGACAAATTCTGGACAAATATATATATTATCCTAAGGATGTGAAATTTTCATGTAGGACATATTTGAATTTGAAAAAGCTTTTGAATATGCCATTGTATAATTTATCCCATGAATCAATAGGTTCACTTACTTGTGGTTGTTGTAAAGTATGTGAAAAATTGGGTGATATTCAGAACAGAAACTTCAGGAGTGTTGTAGGGGGACATTTTAATAATATGCATGGTGGTAGTGATAGCTCATTTTTTTTCTAGTATCTTAACCCAACCAATTTTGTATAGGCAAGGTAATATCAGTCAAAAATTAAATGAATTGGAGAGCAAATTAATTTTGAATTTTGGTACACTTCATCCAAGGGGTTTGAATTTGGAAGTTAATTTAAATATAACTCAAATTAAATAAATTGAGTAAATAGAATCAAGTTTAGATTAGTTCAAATTATATTAGGTACAACAAATGTTTTAATCGTTAGTGGTTATTGTTGTAATTTTATGTATTAGTGTTTGTGATTTGTGTTTTATATTGAATGATTTGTTTTAATATGCACTGTGCACTTTAAAAACTTAATGGAATTATAATTATGGTGGGGTTCTCCTGCTATATATTGTGAGCATGTGCACGTTTTTGTATCCTCGAAGGCAAATGGCCATGGTACCAGATGCTTAATGGTGACAGTAAGGCTTCTTTGAATGAACTGCTGGTGCTCTGTGTTTTGTGTGTAGGTTAGATGTTTTGCCACTGTCCAACAGCTAAGCTATCCACCTGGGATATATTTAATGACTGTTCATAATCCATAGTCATTCCTAGTAGCTTGTTTCAACTTTTCTAGACTTTTTGTAGCCACTGATTTACTTCTTATAATGCTGTGCACATAAGCAGCAGCATCCTCTTCTGTGTCTGACTGCATCTGGTCACGCATTACATTTCTGTATAACATGTTAACTAAGATTAACTGCTTTCCAGGCACATAAATTGCTCGGGCATTAGAACCTGTCAGCTTCATAAGCAGTCTTTTGACATCTAGGTATCTTGCCTAAATTATAGGAATTTATTATTGGCACCAATGGTTTATGGTCATGAAGATGGAAAACCTTAAGCTCCAGCAGATATCTGAAGTGTTTTTCACAAGCCATACACTCAGAAAGCACTCTTTCTCAGTCTAAGTTCATTTCTTTTCATTACTGGTTAACAATCTAGTGCAATAAGCAGCCTGCCATAACACTTCCTTTACTTTTTGGAGTAATGCAGCAAATAGGCCATAGCTATGGCAGCAGAACTCACAGTTGTTGGTTTGGTAACATCATAGTATGTCAGCACTGAAGCAGTTGTGAGGATTTCTTTTACTGTGTTGAAGGCTTGTGCTTGAACATCTCCCCATGACCAGGGTGCATTTTTCTTTAGCAAGTGTGTGAAGTGGATGTAGCTTGCTAGACTGCTCTGGAATGAACTTGCATTAAGAAGTTTAACATGTCTATGTCCTGACATAGCACAGTTACACAAATTGGGCTCTTCATCTCAACTATTGCTCTGACCTTGCTTGCATCTGGTCTGATTCCACAAGCACTTATACTGTTACCAAAATATTGAATCTCAGACCTTCCAAAACAGCATTTGTTAACTCATTCCCACCAGTACAAGTCTTTTGAATGTGTACCTTTAACTCCTAGTGGGTGTGGCCTGAGCCTTTACAAATGAAGTTATCACCTTACAATTCTAATAAATACTCATTGACAAAGGTCAGATATCAGTACAATTGTGTTTGCCATCATGTATGATTCAAGATAAAATATTCTGATACCTTGTATGTAGCATGGTTTTGGAATTATTAATGCAAGTATGAACAAGTAATATTTGACACCTAGAGGAGCAGTAGGATGTAACTGCAGAAACGCCTGGAGACGTCACTCGGATGTAATGAAGCACTGTCTCTAATATCAAACCCAAAACACAAGAACATCTATGATGACAACAACAGTACTTTTATATACGTTTTTCAGATTGCTCATCTCATGTTGAAATATTTCTGGACCTGACATTATAGCAAATGGCAGCCTCTTAAAACATTCCTATGGGAGTATTGAATGTTGTTTGCTTTCAGCTTTATTTCTTTAACAGTTTTTGTCAAAACCCATTTGAAGTGTCTAATGTGAAGACCTCTTTAGCACTGACCACTTTTGGTGCAATGTTTCTTGCATTGGTAGAAAAAACTTTTTCTCATAATTGCAATATTGAAATGTTTCAAATTAACACATATTCACATACCTCCCAACCATACCAAATTACTAGTTTTGTACTGGTTTTGAGGTCCAAACAATGGAGTAAGCTGACAACATCCCATGCGTGATGACATCAGCTCCATGATACAGCTTGCCAGCCTATTAGAATTGAGCTCAAGGGATCAACAACTTAAAGTGCGTGAATTTCCGGCTGCTCCAGCCAAGCCGCGAGGCTGTTGAACGTAGCTGCAAGCAGCAGGAATAGAACAATTGAATGTAGCTGCAACAATTAGCTTTTAATGGTGGTTGAACTTCTGTTAGCAGCAGGAATGGATGGAAAGGCTGCAACAATTAGCTGTTAATGGTGGTTGAACGTCGGTTGGCAGGAATGGATGGACAGGTGCAAGCAGGACTGCAGAAGTTAGTCATTGTATTATACTGTTGAGAGTAAAATGGCCCAGTTGAATACACCTGGTGGCTAGAAGTACTCAGGCTCAAACCCTGCACCTTGGGTAAAGGCAACAAGAGCCTAAATTCCCTATCCACCACCACTTGTGAAAACTTTCCAGATTTTTGCCTCATATTTTTGTTTTGTTCCTCATAAAGTCTGTAGTTTTCTGGATTTTTGTGGCAAAACAGTGAAGGATTGAATTCACTAAATAAAGACAGGCATTTAAATATCATACTTCATATTCTTCAGAAAATACATGGTAACACAAAAGCTTTTATTCTAGCAATTTTCTCAGTTTATAAGATCAGTATTTGAAATTTGTCCCTATATTTGGGGCTGTATTCCGCAATTATTGGCTTTGTCCAGTTTTTTGTGCTAAGAGGTTGAGAGCTATGGTGAGAAATGAATTCACTGAATATGTTTGAGGGCTGTATTCTCCCATTATTGGCTTTGTCCAGGTGTTTTGTGCTAAGAGGTTGAGAGTTGTGATGAGAAGAGGAACCAAATTCACTAAATGATAGCCATTTAAGTTTCAGTCTTCCTATCATTCAGGAAACTGCTGATTTGGCATAGTGATATGTTGCTCTGACTTTAGTGCACAAGGTCCTGGGTTCAAGACTTGGCAGTGAAACGCATGGTGGTAACACAACATTTTATTCTAGAAACTTTCCAAAATTATCCAAGCAATGTTTAAAATGTGTCCCTGGTTTTGGGCTTTTGTCCCCCTCCCAATAAAGTTTGGCTTTTTCCAGATTTCTTATGCAACAAAGTTGAGAGATACAGTTCAGTGTCGAGTGGATTTTACGTGGAGCTGAGAACTTCAGGGGAAGAAAAGTTTAGTGTTGCTTATGCTGAGTCTGCTTGCATTATTAATAGTATAACAGGTTAAATACTTGCTTTTGTTGCAGAAGTCTGTGGGTTCTACTCCCATCGTATGTTGATCCATTGCTGACACTGTACTGTGTTGTTGTACTTTTAAAGGGGATGGGTATAACAAGTCAAGGGTGTAGCTACAGATACAACAGAAGTGAGAAAATGTCATGCATAAAGGCATTTGTGCCGCAGTGGAAAGAGCAAAAAGCTATCATTAACCCAAACTCAGGAACCGAAAATCAGAATTATTATGTTCTGGGCTGCATTATAAGAAAATATTTTTAAACAAGTACAGTACATTTTCCAGCATTCAAGATAAAACACATATTTTTCCACTGCAGACAGTGGAGAAGCAAGAGTGGCCAGTTAGCACCTGGATTACAATGGTAGTTTTGATGCTTCGGGATGAATGTAGGAGATAGTCTGTCAGTACTTGGACTAAAAATTGGAAATCTTAAAACATGCAGTTCGCTTGGTTTATTTTATTGTGCATTTACAGCTATTAAGTTGGTCTGATAACACAAATCAAAGTAAGTCAAGCAAAAAACTGAAACTGAAAATAAGTTTGAGAAGCTGTGCAAGATGCTCATGGCTTACACTACTGTCATTCTATTTATATGACGTTTTGCACACACACATACACACACACACACACACACACACACACATATATATATATATATATATATATGTGTGTGTGTGTGTGTGTGTGTGTGTGTGTGTGTGTGTGTGTAGACTTTTATGATGGCAATGTTCTGAATTGGGCAGTTTTGTCATTAATGGTTCATGCATTTTGTTTCATTGTTTACTGGAAAAATGTTCAAACAATAAATTTAAAATGTGCTCTAAGTCTAACAGGTGTGCTGTATTATACAAGGAATATAATTTAATAAAGTCAGGAAGGTATATCAAAGAACACATGTATGTTTCTTGTTTTATTTTCAAGGGACTTATGATTTGAAAACAGCCCAAATGTAATCTTTATCCACCACTGGCCAGATTCATTTTCTTTAGATGTGGTGTGAGTTTCTATGTTGTTTCAATGAATGTGAGTTTCAAGGGCAGATATGTTTTAATGCTAAGTCTATTTTCATTGTGAGACAGTATTACTTTGTTTAGCAGATGTCTATTAGTGTTTGTGCATTGTTCTATAAAATGTAAAATAAAATCCAAATAATCATTGTAGAAGTAAAGCAGTGTGCACATTAGTGTTTATGGTAAATATGGTGAAATAGCCAGGTAATGGGACATTGGAATGTCTGCAGGGGAAATCTGGGGCCATATTTTGGTTGTCTATTCTTCAGTTTGTGTTTGAATGTTGGTGTCCTACAATTCTATTGGAGTGGGCGGGGTTACTTAATTATGTATGCATATTTTATGTTAATCAGCGTATGGATTTGTACTTATTTTTCATGGGCCTTTGTCCAGATTTTTGATGTTTCCAGGTTGAGAGGTAGGCATATTCATACACTGCCATTCTTTTTAATGATTGGGACCATTGGTGCCAAACATTTGGATGGTTCAGTTATACTTTAAGTCACACCAAATGTTCACATTTTTTAAAGTTCTTCCTCTACTTTGGACAGTATTAGAATGCCAATCTTTGTGATATCAAAGCATACTGGATTATTTGACTTTAACTTTATTCATGGTTCACAGTTAAACTGCCCAACTTCAAACAAATCAAACACATCTACATTTATTTATTTTATTCTGCCAGTCACCCCCATTTCACATGCCATAGCTGTTGAGCAGATTATTTATTTACATGTCATCCAGCACACGTATGTCCCTTTCACTCAGACAGGGCTAGAAATTTAGCAATGCTTTTGAATTTTGTCTGCGGGGTTACTACTTTCTGTCTCTGCTTTGTGCAACTACTGATGGTTTGAGATGTTTCTATAAGTAAAATGTGATGTCATTCTAATATCTGTCCCTGTCTCAATTGTAAGCCTTACTGGAGTTCCATGAATAGGACGTTTTACTTGACAGTCTGATTGGCATTTGGCATAGCAGTTACTTAACACAGGAAAACTGCTTTCTGAACAATTTTCTCATTTTTATTCTCGTCTTTAATTAGCTTAGTTTTACAGATGTCAGGAAAATGTCCCAGCATATTACACTTTGTATACCTTCTGTCACATGCAGCACATTGCATTGACTCAACTAGAAAACAGATTCATTTAATGTATTTGGTGATATTATACTCTTGTTGCTCTTGTGCCTAGACTTATTTACTATTTATTTATTTTATTTATTTATTTTACATTTGGCTACTGGGAAAGTCAGACTGGACACAAGTCCTTTTTCAGTGGAGGTCTGGGGAGAAAAGCTCCACATATAACACAGATTATTAAAGTATAACTACACAGGTACAAGCATAACACTATACATTTTACATCAAATAAAGCTAGGATAATAATACTTTAAACTGTACACCACCACTAAAGTAGGATTATAAGTAGTACACTATACAGGTATAAAGATGAAACACCATAAACTGTACAATAAAAAACATTCACTATGATATAATATTATAATGGTATAAAGTATACACTGTGTCTATACTTAGAAGAAGGAGTATTATTTTGTTCAGTATCATATTTCTTTTTAAGTTTACCATTTTTTCCTCATTTTATCTCACAAATATCATTTGTCCTATTCATATCTGTATTCATATTTGTATTTTGTATTTTTACTAGTGTAGCACCTCTAGCTTTTACAAAGTTAAATTCACTTCTAATTATAGCATTTGAGACACTTCTGCATCAGCCAGCCCATTACTGTTCTGTGTCTAATCTGTTCATTTTTCATTTTATCAGGTCCAGTTTTTCATTCATTTTATTTCAAATGTCTTCAACACTTTCATCTTTAGAGTATATAATACTTGAGGAAGTATGCCCCTTTGCGTATGATATAAAGTATTATAATCAGGTGTCTGATCATAACCAGGATGTCATGTATTTGAGACATGGATGCCAAATAATTTACCTTGACAGAGAAGATCGAGTTTGGAATCTTGACAGCCATGTAGAGAACACTAATTGTCCATATCTACTTCAGAAGACTGACAAACCAAAAAACTGAATCCCAAAAGACTGAAATCAGAATACTGAACACGTTTTTAATGCAGAGGCAAGCTCCACTGCACCCCTTATGTGGGGGTTGCACCACCCCACACCCCCTGCTAACTATATATACCATCTCCAATAGTGGATAACAGTGGAGAAGGGGCAAATTCCATCAGTATTTGAATTTTCTGTCTTTTGGGATTCAGTCTTTTGGTTTTTCAGTCTTCTGAAGTAAACCCAATTGTCCTGCGTTATGCTTGGAAAGACTTGATCATAACTCTTTGTAGTACATGGAACTTTTCCTGCTCTTATGTACTACCAAAGTCAGAGAGAAAAACAAAAAGCCTTGTAGTGATAAAAAATTTACAGTTTTGAAAGTTATAACACACTTGCTGCTACACAGGTAGTGGACATCACTGAACAGTGGGATGAAGCTGTCAACTAACTTTTTCATTCAGATTTTTTTCCCTTTTTTCAAAGAAAATAACAGAGGTCTGAATGAAGAGTTTAACAGCTGAGTTTCACACTGCTCTTCTGGAATGTCTGCTGTTGTATGTAAATACTCTAGCATACGACTAGAGTTTAAGAGCTGTGAGGTTGTTAATCACATTTCTGATGTCATAAAGGTGCTTAACAAGCCTGACTTTTCCCTGATTTCAGAGCATAACTGCAGTACTCCATATATTATATTTGTTTTTGGTATAATATGTTAATTGAGCTTATTACTTACTGTCTCATATGCAACAGTCTGTTTCTCTTTTCTTTTTCTTCTTTCGGCTGCTACCATTAGGGGTTGCCACGGCAGATCAACTGTTTCCATTTCTTCCTGTCCTCTGCATCTTGCTCTGTCACACCAACCACCTGCATGTCCTCTCTCACCACATCCATAAACCTTATCTTAGGCCTTCCTCTTTTCCAGTTACCTGGCGGCTTCATCCTTAGCATCCTTTTACCAATATACTCTGCATCCCTCCTCAGCACATGTCCAAACCAACGTAATCTTGCCTCTCTGGCTTTGTGTCCAAACCTTCCAACCTGGGCTGACCCTCTAATATACTTAATCCTGTCCATCCTCATCACACCCAGTGCAAATCTTAACATCTTCAACTCTGCCACGTCAAGCTCTGACTCCTGCCTTTTGGTCAGTGCCACTGTCTCCAACCCATATAACATAGCTGGTCTCACTACCCTCTTGTAGACCTTCCCTTTCACTCTTACTGGTACTCGTCTGTCACAAATCACTCCTGACACACTTTTCCACCCACTCCATCCTGCCTGTATTCTCTTCTTCACCTCTCTTCCACACTCACCATTACTCTGAACTGTTGATCCCAAGTACTTAAACTCATCCACCTTCACCACATCTACTCCCTGCATCCTCACCATTCCTCTATCCTCCCTCTCATTCACACACATATATTCTGTCTTAATCCTGCTGACCTTCATTCCTCTTCTCTCTAGAGCATATCTCCACCTCTCCAGGGTCTCCTCCATGTGTTCCCTACTCTCACTACAGATCACAATGTCATCTGCAAACATCATAGTCCACGGGGACTCCTGTCTGCTCTCGTCTGTCAACCTGTCCATCACCATTACAAATAAGAAAGGGCTCAGAGCTGATCCTTGATGTAATCCCACCTCCACCTTAAACGCATCCATCACTCCCACCGCAGACCTCACTGATGTCACACTAACCTTGTACATATCCTGTACCACTCTTACAGACTTCTCTGACACTCCCAACTTCCCCATACAAAACCACAACTCCTCTCTAGGCACCCTGTTATATGCTTTCTCTAAATCCACAAAGACACAATGCAACTCCTTCTGATCTTCTCTGTACTTCTCCATCAACACTCTCAGAGCAAATATCGCATCTGTAGTGCTTTTTCCTGGCATGAAACCATATTGCTGATCACTAATCATCACCTCCTTTCTTAACCTAGCTTCCACTACTCTGTCTCATAACTTCATGCTGTGACTGATCAGTTTAATCCCTCTGTAGTTACTACAGCTCTGCACATCACCCTTATTCTTAAAAATCAGTACCAAAACACTTTCTCTCCATTCCACAGGCATCCTCTCACTTTCCAAGATTTCATCAAATAATCTAGTTAAAAACTCCACTGCCATTTCACCTAAACACCTCCATGATTCCACAGGTATGTCATCTGGATCAACAACCTTTCTGTTCTTCATCCTCTTCATAGCTATCCTTACTTCCTCCTTGCTAATCCACTGCACTTCATGATTCACTATCCGCACATCATCCAACCTTGTCTCCCTCTCATTCTCTTCATTCATCAACCCCTCAAAGTACTCTTTCCATCTGCTTAACATGCTCTCCTCACTTGTGAGTACATTTCCCTCATTATCCTTTATCACCCTTACCTGCTACACATCTTTACTAGCTCAGTCTCTCTGTCTAGCCAATTGGTACAGGTCCTTTTCACCCTCCTTAGTGTCCAACCTTTTATACAACTCGTCATACGCCTTATCCTTAGCCTTCGCCACCTCTCTCTTTGCCATGCACCTCATCTCCTTATACTCTTGTCTACTTTCTTCATCTCTTTGACAATCCCACTTCTTCTTCACCAACCTCTTTCTCTGTATACTTTCCTGTACTTCTTCATTCCACCACCAGGTCTTCTTGTCCTCCTTCCTTCTCTCCAGATGTCACACCAAGCACCTTTCTAGCCATCTCTCTTACTAGCTCTGCTGTAGTTACCCAGCTATTCAGTAACTCTTCACTGCCAAGCAGTGCCTGTCTTAACTCTTCCCTGAACATCACCTCACAATTACCCTTTTTCAATTTCCACCATTTGATCCTTGGTGCTTCCCTCACACTCATCCTCCTCTTCTTGATCACCAATGTCATCCTACAAACCACCATCCTATGCTGCCTAACTACACTTTCCCCTGCCACCACTTTACAGTCTCCAATCTCCTTCAGACTGGCCCTTCTACATAAGATATAATCCACCTGTGTGCATCTTCCTCCACTCTTGTATGTCACCCTATGCTCCTCCCTCTTGTTAAAATACGTTTTCATCACAGCCATGTCTATCCTTTTCACAAAATCCACTACCATCTGACCTTCTGCATTCCTTTGCTTAACACCATACCTACCCATCACTTCCTCATCCCCTCTGTTCCCTTCACCAACATGCCCATTGAAATCTGCTCCAATCCCCTGTCTCTCACCCCTGGGTACAGTCATCACCAATTCATCCAACTCACTCCAAAATGTTTCTTTCTCATCTATCGCACACCCAATTTGTGGAGCATATGCACTAACAACATTCATCATTACACCATCAGTTTCCAGCTTCATAAACATCACTCTATCCGACACTCTTTTCACCTCCAAAACACTCTTAGCATTCTGTTCCTTCAGGATAATGCCTACGCCATTTCTCTTCCCATCCACACCATGATAAAAGAATTTGAAACCACCTCCGATACACCTAGCCTTGCTCCCCTTCCATCTGGTCTCTTGCACACACAATATACCAACCTTTCTTTGGTCCATCATATCAGCTAGCTCTCTCCCTATACCAGTCATACTGCCAACATTCAAAGTTCTGGCCCTCAATATCACAGTCCTAGCCTTTACCTGCCTTCAGGCATGCCTTCCCCCTCTTTTCGCCCTTCGGCCAACAGCAGCCCAATTTCTGCCAGCATCCTGTTGGCCAACAGTACTGGTGGCGGTTGTTGTTAACCCGGGCCTCGAACAATCCGGTATATATTTCTGTACTGTTGTCTGCATGTATGATTTGGCAAAATTTTACGCCGGATGCCCTTCCTGATGCAACCCTCCCCATTTATCTGGGCTTGGGACCGGCACAAAGAAAGGCATTGGCTTATGCATCCCCAGTGGTTGGGTTAACAGTCTGTTTCTCTAAAAACAAAAATTAACTATATATTGCCTCTACTCCCCTGTCCACCTATCCCTATACAGACTGGTATTACTCTGTTTTATTTTTGGATCAATAAGCTAAGCAAGTGTCAACTGCATCTATTTTTGCTCTACACTATCTATGCATGTATGTATGCATACATGTATGTATGCTTGTATCTGTCCATTTTTGAGTATTAGCTTGTCAAAGAATACAATGATGCAACATCTTCTACATGTAAGCATTTAGTAGGGAACCATATCTTTCATCTGACTAATGCCTTGGTTCTCATTGCAGCCTGACAGTCATGACCTAAGTCAAATGTTGAACTTGCAGCATCAACTGCATAGCTAATCTGGTATATCGCAGTATGTATTCTCTATAAGTAGGTATTGTAAGTTTTGCTTTACAGTTAGCATATTTTCTTTTCTTTGTTTTCATTTGTTAACTGTGGAGTTTTTCTCACCGGGTCTCTGCTGAAAATGGGCCTCACAGCTCAGTCAGACTAATCCGGTCAACAAACGTAAAATAAAATAAATAAATAATAAACAAATAAATAAATAAATAAAACTGAATAAACCAACTAGGCACAAGTGCCACTTTTTAGGAATGATGCAAGAGTATAGTCTGGTTAAGTACTTTAAAAATCACTCAGTAGGCAAATGGAGGCTGACAGAATCAACCCCAAGACTACAGGATAAAGCTTAGTAATGGCTCATAGCTTTAATTTTCTGCATTAAATGAAAACATACATTCTTAAGATTATGTTTCCTGACATATCTTCATGAATCTGTGCCAAATATTTTTAAGTACAATTATTTAACTTTCTGCAGTGTCTTGCCAGTTGCCATATTTTTACATTTTCTGTAGGATCTGTAATTTGTGGCTATTTTATCCTAGCTTGATGAATTCTGCTCCAATACACTTCTTTTCTAGACATATAATCTGTTATGTTTACCTCCACATTTTTGTAAATTTCTGTAAATGTATACTGAGGGACCATAATGTCCATATTTCAATCCTTTTTGTTTCAATTTTTAGTGGTGGCATGAATGCTAGATTATTATAGAGTGTCTCTAGTGGGTTTAGCTATTTAATTAAATTCTGTTCCATATAAGTAATAATGGGAGTGTGCACTCCCTAAATATGGCTATTTCTTCTTTTTATGTCTGTAACTATCCTTTTTCAAAGTTTGTTAATGACCAGCATCATATGTTAGCCTTATATTCTTCACTATGTCTTTTGTAATTGCAATTTTTAAACATTTCAAGAGAAAGAAGGAGAAGAAGGAGAAACACCATTGTGTATGCTATCATTTTGAGAGACTCTAGTCAAATATTAGACAACAAAGAAATCATTTAAAGGACTCTCCTTTTCCAACTCTTTATTCTCTTTTTCTGTTAACTTTTTAACTTCCCATGTTTTCGCTACCTTCGTTTTTACTTTAAACGTACTTTAAATGTTTCTTGTACATATTATACTATACTATTCATAATCTTTTCCCGAGTTATTTCTATTTCTCCTTTTACATTTTTATTTATGTCATTACACTACCATCTTCCATTACTAATCTAATTAAGTAACTCAATACTTCTTCTCTGGTTCTTTGTAAAAATGCCTTTGCTTATATAACATTTTTGTATTTGTTGATTTCCTAAATATAATTCTTTTTCTTTGTCAAAGTACTTTCTATCATTATGTTTTAAATCTTCCAATGCATCATTTTTTTGTTCTTTTATATTTTTCTTTCTCTACTTTTCTCACATCATAGTGCCACTGTAGAAGGTATTTTTATGTTTTTCCTTAAATATCATAGTAAATAAAATAAAGCAAATGACTAAAGGTTGGCCTGTTACAATGAAAACAAGCCAAAGAGTAAAAATCAGACTAACCACCACAGCTAAAAGCATAAATTTAATTGGAACCAAAGAATAAAAATGCATGAGTGCTTTCACACAGTATATTGCTTCATCAGATCCATAACTTCATATAAAAAACAAGGAGTATTTAAACCAGTAACAACCAATCACAGACCAAGAAATCAACGATGTAATGACTGAGGTTGTAAAGCAGGTTTTAAGGGGACATTAGCATTCAAACCTGAAAAATTATGTGCTTGTAAACATGCTATCCATTTTATTTCCAAGACTTCAGTTGTATTAATAATATCCCCACCTCTGATATTATACCCAAGAATTTCCAAAACCATAAATTTAAAAGAATGCCCCTCATTTTGATTGATGTGTTTAAATAAGGCATTCAATGGGATTTTCCTTCTAATGTCCCCCATATGCTGTAATACATGGACTTTCAAACACTTATTGGTTTTGCCTACATAAAAAGCCACACATTGTACACAGTCAGCAAGATAAACCAAATTACAATCAGAGGAAATATTAAATCTAAACTCTTTAAGCATCTTAGGATGTATAAAGACATTTCTACATGACATATATTTGCAGACTTTACAAGATTTGCAAGGGAACGTACCCTTTCTCTCATTCAAAGGCGTATTTACTTTAAAAGATCTATAACATAACGATCTTATGAGAGATAAGTTATTTCTGAAGACAAAATGGGGTCTATCACTCACTATTGTTTTACCTTATCATCTGGTGACAAAATGGGCCACCTCTTAGAAATAATATCACAGACCAAACCAATATTATTACTATAAGTTAGGGGAACATAGCATCTAAACTGAGGGTCTCTATACTTGGTGCTGCTACCATTACCCCTCAAAAAATAAGGCCTTGTACTAGTAACTCTTAAGCTAGTAATTTCTGATGACACTGTATTCACATCTTATTCAATCATCTTCCTTAAATATCACCCACCATTCAGATCAAGTTTTATAAAATGTTCTCTTAGTAATATGATCTTTCCATTACTGTATTACTGATCTCTTTCCTTTTTCTTTCCATGCTTTTTCATTTATCCTTTTTATTCCTTTGCCTATTTTTTTATATATTTTTTGTTTTCCTTTATCTCTAGCCATACTGCAAGATGATCAGAAAATCCTTTTTCAGCTATGACCCCTTCTCTTATAACTAAACTTTCGGATACTCTAAAATAATCTACTTCAGTTCTATACATACCCCTCTTATACGTCCAAAAACATTCATCCCAAAGTTTTAACATACCACGTCTTATAACTTTTAACATTCTTCTTGTATCATTTCCTTTATTTTTTATACTTGCCTCTAAAATCACATTTAAAGTCTCCTGTTATTATAATATTCATATTTACCACTGCATAGGCTAAAAATTTGACGACATAAGCTCTGTTTCTTTACAATTAGTATAAGTGTATAATGTTATAATTGTATATACTTGTTCTTTCCATTTGAAATCTACAATGGTTAATCTTCCCATTTTTGCATAAAGTTACATCTAATATCTTTACTGTATTTCTACAGAACATGGCTATTCCAGAACATCTCTCATTTCCAAAAGTCCAGATTATTATTCCTCCCCATAGTTTCTCTGTTTGTAATATTTCTTCATTTGTAGTAAAAATCATGTGTCTTCTCATATAATTACATCTTCATCACATGTATTACACCACTTCAAAATTCCTATTCTTCTTACTATATTCTCAATACTATTCACATTTACAAAAAGCACTCTAAAAATTTAATTTTCTCTTTAATTCATAGTTTCATAAATTCATAGCTAGCTACTAAGCTAGCTTTCTTAATAGACCATTCTAAGGCTAACCAGTTTCATTCCCAAAATTGAGAATCAAACACTGTACTTTGTGTCTGTGAGTTAAATAACCCAAAAAGTGGTGCAATGGTGCAAAAAGAAGAACAAATAAACCAAAAAAGGCACCAGCAGGGTTTCCGGACTCCACACAGTTTTATGTAACACAAATTGATAAGCGCTTTCGTCAATCCAAGTTGACTTCATCAGAACAATTACTACAAAGAGAAAAAAAAATAAATACGTTAAAATCAACTACTATGGGCTAAAAATAAACCAATCAGTTTACACTATTAAAATTAAGTTGACAAGTCTAAAAAAATTAATTTACATCACCATTATAAAATACATGAGAAAATAGAAATAATTTATGTACTATAAATAAATTATTTCAACAAGTTGTTCCAAATGAACTAAAATGTTAATTTAAAGTGCTTATAACTTTATATTTTTCCTGCCTTTTCCTTCAGTACTGGATTCCAAGATTGGAAGAACATTTTATGTAAAAAAAAGTTAATGTGGTAACTAAGAGTAGGTGCTAACCTGTACCCTGGTTTAAATGATTTTATATCTATTATACCAGTATTGAAGGAAAAGGCAGGAAAAATATAAAGTTATAAGCACTTTAAATTAACATTTTAATTCATTTGGAACAACTCGTTGAAATAATTTATCTATAGTGTATAAATTATTTGTATTTTCTCATGTATTTTATAATGGTGATGAAAATTTATTTTTTTAGACTTGTCAACTTAATTGTAATAGTGTAAACTGATTTATTTTTAGCCAATAGTAGTTGATTTTAACCTATTTAAATTCTTTTTTCTCCTTGTAGTAATTGTTCTGATGAAGTCAACTTGGATTGACGAAAGCGCTTAACAATTTGCGTTAAATAAAACTGTGTGGAGTCCGAAAACCTTGTTAGTGCCTTTTTTGGTTTATCTGTGAGTTAAATACCTTAGCCATTATACCAAACTCCAGTCTTTAGCTGCATGTATTTTTTTAATCCATTACCTTTATTTTTTTTTCTTTTGTACTTATCCCTTTAAATTTTATTTTTCTGTCTTTTACCCTTTTACCAATATATTTTTACTACCATCCAGTGTATGTCTTCTTCATCACTTATTTCAGAACATGTTTGTATTTTTTCTCATCTAATTTTTCTTCTATTTCAACTACTTCTAAAATGTCTACTCCTTGTTCATGTTCTTATATTTCTTTTTCTTTTTCCTTACTCTTAGTTTAATTTCTGCAATCCATCCATAAATGTCCAATTTTGTTACATTTATAAAATTTCAATTCGCATTTTTTTCCATCATGTCTCATTTCCCAGACATATAACATTTTCTTTTGTCAGTTTTACTTATCAAATGTCCTGCTTTTCCACACACAAAAAATATGTTTTGGTTTGTCCGCAGTACTTTACAACACCCGTATTCCCCTCCACATCTACCATGCTTTGTATATGTAAATTTTTCTCTTTCTATTTTTCACACAATATTACAATCCCAGGCACCAGTCCATTAACCCTTTTTGTCATATATTTTTGCAATAGCCAGTACTTCTTTACATAATGTTTTCAAATGTCATTTCAAAATCTCTAGTTCTACCTCTCTTCAAAATTATACATGAATTTTCTTTTTTTTTTCCCTGTTAAATGCTTTTTATCACCTAAAGATTCCATGGGTTACAGTCTTTCTTTTTTCATATTCTCCAAGAAAATTTTCCATCGAAAAAACAGTCTTAAATATAATGTCACAAAATGTCTCTTTATTAATAAGAATAAATGCTCTTCCCTCGTGCTTTTACACTCAAAGGAACTAAGAAATTGTCCCATACTTCATACCTGTCCATGTCTTTGTCTTCTTTACTTTGAATCCTTACCACATACTTCTTTTTATTTTCTTCTGCCTTCTTTTCTGCAACTTCAGTTTTGCCTTCTTTTACTTTTTCCTGCAAATGTTTTCTTTTCTGTCTCACCACTATTCTTCAGGATTGTCTGTATCCTTCTTTTGCATTTTCTCCCTAATGTCCCCCAGGAAATACCCTCTTCATTTTCTGGCTCACTCTGCACCACTATTTCTTTAAAAAAAAATCAACTTGCAACCCTTCCAACTGAAGGGTTGTAATTATACTCCCATCATTTGCTGACTCATCTCCATCAAACAGGTTTCTTTGAAATATTTCCTCAGAATCCTGCACACATTCACTGGTGTTGATATTTGCTTTCTCCTTCATTTCTTTCACCACTCCACCATCTCCTTCTCTCTCCATCAGCCTTGCTGTTTCTTCAGCCACCTCTGCACCTGGAATGGAAACAGGAAGTGCTCCTCCAAAATCGGTCCCACTCACAACAATGACGAGTAGACAATGTTCCCTGATGCCCTGGCCACATTTCCCATAGTAGTATAAATTCCACTTTGGGACTAACCTGGTCAACAAAGGAAAATAGTTCCAAATATAAAGTAAAAAGAATCAGTGACAATAGAAAGTTTTAACACATCCCTCTTGATAACTAAAAAGGAAGTGAAAGACCACCATGTGTCTTTATATGAGCTACTGAATCTGAATAAAGTGCCACTATTAAATTTGCAAATTGTGTTGTAAATCCAAAAGGAGACAGTACTCTTTATCAAATAATACAATTTCACCATATCAAATGCCCTTTCTGCATGTAACCTTACAACTATCACTTCTTTCTGCTTCTCTTATCATATGTTCATTACCAATCCAGTCTTCAGTACATTATCAAAAGTCTGCTTCCCACCTACAAATCCACACTGATTATTTACAGTTAGCTCTGAGACATATTTTGTCAGAAACCGGCTGCAGTAGACATAAAATACTTAGAGCCATGGTCCAGCAAAGAAGACAAGTATGGAACCTTATCCTCCTTTGTCAGCACTGCTACAGTTGTTTGTTTTCATGAGTCAGATATTAGTCTAGTGAAATAACTTTAATACAGACTCTCACCAAATATGGTATCACATTATCATTATTAAGTCTTCAAATTGCTATTGGTAAGCCATCACACCCTTAGGTTTTATCCAGAACTTCTCTTATCACTTTCCAAAATTTCCTCTGCTGTAGGGTTGTCATTTAAGGTTTTTGTGTGTTCTTGCATTACCGCTTGGTAGCACTGCTTCCCCAGAAGAATATCTTTCTCGTTCTTCTCCAGTTTAGTCTCAGCAGTGTATACACATTCATAATATTCTCTAAATATCTCTGTCATCACTACCAAATCTATATTTAATGAGTTTGCAATCCAGTCATACATTCCAACAATAGTACTTTGCAACATCTGCTGTTGCTGCAGTGTTGCTGCCAATACCTTCTGGTAGTCAACAAAACTATGAAAGACTGACTCATTAAGTGACTCTTAAAAAGACATGCTTCTTATCCAAAATGTCCTTTGTTTGTTCTTAATTTTGTCCATTTCATTTTCAGTGTTATATTGCCTACATTAAGCTTATTCTCAAGGGTCTCCAATCTGTCCATTTTCCCTTAAAATTGCTTTGCTCTTTTTCCATAAATTGGCAGTATACCTTTTCTCTTCTTTCCTCATTTACTGTTTTATCTCTTCACATCCATCAAGCATGGACTGACCCTCATAAATAACCTTCACAAGTGTATCTGTTGCAAGTTGCTTGCATCACTTCCTAAATTCCTCCTTTTTAAATAATAGATGGGAAACCTCCAGGGAATACAAAGAAGACAGAACTCACAAATGACACTCCAAAGGAGCATGACCTGAAGTTACTATGGAATGTATGTCACTAAATATGCATGCTTCATCAAGATATACATTTTATCAATCTTGGAGATCAAACTACATTTCTTTGAATAATAGGTATAACAAGGGGTCCCATATACTACTACAGAGATATCAGTCAATCTCCTGACAATGTCTATATTCTGGGAATCCAAACAAGTCTAGAGTGGACTTGTAAATCGCCAGAGTTTGTCAGTATATTCTAGTATCATATATATATATATATATATATATATATATATATATATATATATATATATATATATATCACAATCCCTTTCTGAATTGCCACCTGTAAAGTCTCACCATATACATTGGGGACTGTAAAGTCAATTCTTCTCAAGAAACCCTTTATTCTTATGTAACATCCATTTTTATCTATCAGCTAGCCTTCCACTTAAAAAAAAAAAAAACACTTTTACCTTGCACCATACAAATACAGACACTATACTCTGTTGATCAGAAGTCCTTAGTTAAAATATTGTGTTCCTAGTCTTCAAGATGTTTCTCTAATAAGGCTACACCCCAAGGGGAAGATTCATTTCACATATTTTCTGTAAATTGTTTTAATTCTACTATAGTGCAGTAGTCCTGGCTTTGTAGTTTGGCATTCCTAACAAATTTCTTATGCCTCGTAGTTTTTTGGCAGTGATGCCTGGTTAAATGCTTTGACTTTATCTTGGTCAGGTGACATTCCGTTAAATGCAAATATGAAACCATAAACCTATAAATATATGTGATAAATTCACAATTTTCTCTTTTAAATGTTTTTTATTCTTAGTTTTTATAACACTCATCTTAGTGATACTTTCAAGACCCAAACTTCTTGTATTTTATCTTAAACAGTGCTATAATCAGCAGTGTTTTAACACTGTGGATTCATTCTGAGTTTACTGATTCATAGGTTCGTAGGTATTTACTAAGCTAATAATGACCACAAGGGCGTTTGTAAGCCTAGCCATGCATCCCAAATCTGGAATATTTCTAGCAGCTGAACTGATTCTAAATATGTGTCTTTTGTACCTCTTTAGATTTACATGGGTTATAAAACTACTAATACTCTTTCTGCCAGAGTATGACTGTAGCTGGTGGTTTCTTGCCCTATGCCCATACTTGCTAAATACCTTACATCATTTAGATTATGTATTAGTTTGCTGGCTTTTGGAGTCTAGCATTCTGCCCTTGTGATTGCCTTGGTATCCTTTCTTAGATTTTCAGCTTGGAATCATACCTCTCATACCGAATTCCTAAGTATTTCCCAGTTTTGGGGGTAAAATGTTGGGGTGCCACAAACTCCTGAGTGGCTAATTTAAATCCTGATTTTTTTTATTTTACAATTTGTAGTTATGGTAAATTACTGCTGATGTCATCACATATTGCCAGCATCATGAGACAGTGGCTGACTCTCTTGTATTGTTTCAGGAAATTCAGGTTATTATGCATTGTATTCAAACTCCAGAAGATAAGCAGAATTCTGATATACACCTGCCCCCTACTGTTTTAACACAATGAATGTTAAGTGTTCCAAATGGAGCTGTCAAAATTACTGGTTGTCAAACTACACAAAAAAAAAATAGCAGCTCAAAGCAAGTTTCTTAAGAAACAAAAACACTGCTCAACACATTCAGCCCAAGACAGTTGTTGTTGTTGTTTGTCTTTAGGCTTTTCCAGGTTAGGGGTTGCCGCAACGGAACTCCGGTCCGCTAATGATTGGCAGTAGATTTTCACGGTGCCAAGTTGCCAGCTCGACGCCCAACCTTCAACGAAGGCACACCCATTCACTCATGTCTTTTGGAACACCACTCGACCCACGGGGAGGACATGCAGACTCCACACAGAAGGCACTCCCTGCACTTCAGCCGAGAATTGAAATGGAGAACCTTTTGCTGTGAGGCAACAATGCTATCGCTGCACCACCACGGATTATATTCAGCCCAAGACAGTATACTTCCATTAATTAAAAGAAATTCCATAACACATAAAACTCTCTGTGTTAGAGCTCAACCCACCCCAACTCAAAATTTAAAGCCATTCTTACCAAGCAACTAAAACTGCACCATATTTTTATATGCAGCAGTGGCGCAACTTGGCAAGGACAATTTAAGACCACCTCCAATGAAGCATCTTTCCCATGGTCTTGTGCACTACAACTGATGTGTCAACCTGTTCATCCTGAGTGGTTGCCTGGTTCCAGTCTTATGGACATTTAAACGGTGGCAGGTGGTTGTAAATGAATGAAATGTTCAGCATTAAAGTCACTTTTTATCTTTTTTATTTGTTTGGATTTACAAAAAATGTTATTTCCAGTTGATGTGTGTTTACTGTTTAAGATGATCTATAACAATAATCAACAATTATTCATTTTTTATGGCAAGCTTGTATGCAATGCATTCTTTTATATTGTGGTCTTGTATGAGATTTCCATACAAGGAATGAGAGGTCTTGTTATAGTTCCTAGTTGTTTGTCTTTTCCAGTGGCCCTGTGCTTCTTTGTGTAGGCACAATTTTGGTCCACTGAGCTGCTTTGCAATGTTTCGGTATTCGCTTTTTTTTTTTGTGATAGTGGAGACGAGTTACTTTGAGAGTTACTTCATCAGGCTAGCCTGTGCATAAGAGGCCACTATCTGCCAACAGGGAAGAGATCTTATTGTAGATTGTTGTTCCTAGGCTCCTTTAAATGGCTAGCCCTTCCAGTCCCTGAGCCATGTTCACTGGATTGAGTGTTCAGGAACAGCGTTTAGGCCCACAAGGAGGAATGGTGTGTGTGTGTGTGTGTGTGTGTGTGTGTGTGTGTGTGTGTGTGTGTGTGTGTGTGTGTGTGTGTGTGTGTGTGTGTGTGTGTGTGTGTGTGTGTGTGTGTGTGTGTGTGTGTGTGTGTGTGTGTGTGTGTGTGTTTGAGAGGATATGGATTTCTTAACTGAGATCATCAAATGGCTAAATTGTGAATCTTATACTGGTAAGTTTATGATATTTATAAGAGTGTAGGCATTGCTTAGCATTACTTGTAAATGGCTAGAACAATCATGATACTTTATGAAGTACTGTAGAGAGTGTGGAGACATGATTCTGATGCCGGGCAAGGATTTTTCTTTTAGTGAATGGGACTAAGCAGTCTTTCATTTCCTTCTGCAGTACATATTGCAGTGCTGTGAGTGTCAGGTACATGTTATATACTGGATTTTATAATTTCCTTTTTTGTTGCTTTTCCTTAGTTTTTATACAATTTTAGTAGACTTAAACCATTTTAGTCTTTATAAAAAGGAAATTGGGTTGTCTAGACATGCCTTAGGTTTTAACCCAGAAGAAGGAAATACTTTTGTGTTGGAATTACGTGAAATGAACTGGACATGTAAATATTATAAGCATTAAAGTTGAAATGGAAATGTTGAATTTTTTATTTTTATGTTTTAGTTTTTTTATTTTTGCCTTCTTACGGAGATGACTTGATTCGTACATATGAGGTTTCTCACAGCCACATAGACATTGTCTGGGTTTACACTGTGCAGGTAATTTCCTTTTAAAATTCTCGGCCAGAAAAGAGTATTTCTTTTGCATCATTTCCGGTTCTGTAACTTAGTGTTCTGTCTGAGGGGCATAATGGCAGTCACAATCTGAAAGGCTGGAATAAAAAAAAAGACAAAGAGATGTTGTTTCTTTTAAATTTAGTTTTGCATTTTTAATATTTAGGGAGTAAAGTATGAGGATTTTGACATAATGTTAACATTATTGCTGTAATTCATTAAGGACATGAAACAACTTGGGAAATTGAAAGCTGATTGCATTTTAAGAGTAACTTCCTGACTTTGAATTTGTCTGGGAATACTCTAATCACCATATAGTTCTGCAATACATAAAGTATGGTATTAATACAAGGACGTACGTAGCATAATTTAGTTTTATTTAGTTTTCTCTTTTAGCTATGTTTAGACCCATTAAACACATATGCTTTTTTTTCCGTCAGTGATATTTAAGAATATAGTGAGATGACTATTTCTATGTACCAGACAGAAAGTGAGAAGAGCTTCTTGACAGGAAAGGGCCTAAAAGATGTATGGAGACAGGTGGGCAAATGAAATATTAACTGGGAAAGAGGTTATATTAAAAAAACAATTAGAGAACAAGTATGGCCTAAGGACTGACTAAGGTATCATCTGGAGTGCTGAAGTAATGATAATGACTTTATAATTGCCTTGTCTATCCCAGGAATTTGAAACAGTTGCAGTGAACTGAAAGAGCACGCTAGTGATTCGGATTCATAAGTTAGTTTCAAAACGACACATTTATATACTAGTAAGCTGTAATGAAGAAGATCTTGAAAGGCAAGTTGCTGAAAGTCCTGTCAGTAGATTGGTTACTGGTCAAGCATCAACGTGTGCTTTTAACAAGTGGATCATTGCCTTTCAAATTTATTAATGTTTTGTGACTAGGTTATAATAGAGGTTGGTGGGGAAGTTATTTCTCTTGGATTTTGGTAAAGTATTTTAGCTTGTGTTACAGTGAACACTGCTGGAGAAAGGTAAAGGGACAGATGTGCGCCTGAAAACAAGGAAGATGGGAAAAGAGCTGGATGCCAGAGAGTTTGTGTGTGATGGTAAGGAAAGGAAAGTTTTTGCAGGAGACGTAGTTTAGTGCACTCATACCTAATTTTATTGAACTGGTAAAGAATAAGGTTAATTTACTTATAGATGGAGACTAGAATGGGGTGTTTGAGAATAGATTTTGCATAGATAAATGATGTCTTACATTCATTCTTCCAAGTATAAAGGCATTAATTTCGGCTACTTTAACCTAAAAGCAATATACATTATAGAAGGGAAGATATGTTGGAAAGCATAGGGCAGGAAAGGGGGCTGAAAGGTTGGGAGGGTCCTTGTAGCATTTAAAAATAATGACAATTTTGGAGCTAATCAAAGTAAAGGTGGTGAAGACCAAACAAACTGCAGAAATGCTGAAGTCATGTTTCCACTGTGGAGTACTGGTATGACAACAACTTGAATTTTATGCACATTTCTGGGCACTGTTCGAGTAAAAGGAGATTGGAATAAAACAAAACATGAAAATAAGAGGTACAGAGATGGACAAGGAATTAAATCAGTTAGTGTGACATCTGGATGTTTGTCAAATGCTCTATAAAGAATACAAACATTTTAGATGATCTTTTAGCCCCCAACTCTCAACTGTCCAAATTTATACTTCATATTTTTGGTCTGTTCACCATACATTTGTTTGGTTTTCTGCAAATCATCGAGGACTGAAGTCAGAAAATAACTGCAATCATTTCAGTTTCAGACTTTCTACCCTTCAGAAAAGTCATTCTAATGCAAAATGTGTTATTCTATCAACTTTGTAAGTTTATAAAAGCTATGCATAAAAATTATCCATATCCCCCCACCATTATTTAAGTTTTTGTTCAGATTTCTTGTGTTAAGAGGTTGAAAGCTAAGAGGTATGGTGTGTGTGTTCTGGTTATATCATGTTGTGCTATTTAATATTAGTGCAGCAGCAGTTAATTCTATTTTTTATAAAAGAAAATGGCATTTTAGTTTTATACAAATGCTAATATAAATAAAGCACTGTTGTTCTGGTTATATTTTGTGTTATAATCGTTTGTCTGTTCTTCAGTTTGCATTTGAATGTTTGTATTCCACAATTCCACTGAAGTGGGTGGGGTTATATAATTAAGTATGCAATTTTTATGCTAATAGGTGTCCAGATTTTTGGCTGGTTCTACCTGCTTTTCATTGGCCTTTGTCCAGATTTTTGATGTTTCTAGGTTCAGAGGTATGCTTGGAACATGTAACACTTAATGGTACCCAAGCAGTTTGGGCTTCTTATTCTTCCTCTTGTGCCATACTGTTCTGGTTTCATCCGCTTCTATTCTGCTTTTGATCTGATATGAAATGGAGATTTCATTTGGGATTGTCAAACTAGTTTAACAGTGGGATTTATGTGCTAAGCTTCACCTAATATTATTTTTGTATTCAGTTCATTCTAACATGCCCTATGCTGTTTTTTTTATAAACTTGTTCTATGTCATTACTTTTACTATTGGGTTGCACAAAGTTCAGATTTTATCACTCCCGAGTTTTTGTTTACTAACCTAGGACACATTGACATTTTAAAATATGTACTGTTGACATTCCTGTTTTGTCAGTTATCCATTCAAACGTTTCTCCTACTGGTAATAGATTTGTATTATTACATGAATATAGTTTTGTACTACAGTCATTTAATGGGGATCTTGATTTGAAAAAAGATTATTTTTTGTCTTTATGATAATGCTCATACCTAAGTCAATTAGAATTTTTATTATGATGCTATGCATTCTAAAGTTAATTTTTGCTGTTTTTAATGTACTGTAATTATGAACATACATATGAGCATTATTGTCTTTGTCTTTTATTTACAGTTAATTTGTGTGTCTCTCTCTCTCTCATACCTGCTTTTGTCTTTTATTATCTTGATTATTTTGATATCTTTAAAATGCATTATTTTATGAGTCTTCATGTTGTTAAATAGCTTAACATATACCATTTTTGAAAAGTAGATCTGCATCAGTTTAAAACGTTTTTTGTCTCTTAGTTGACAGGTAGGTTAGACTAAGAAGCATATCTGACGTCCCGCTCACCAGGCTGAACAAGGAGAAGGTCACGTGAGCTGCCTGTCGGGCGCTAGGATCCGCCACATAACACAAGCACTCAGGTCACTCCAAGGCAAGTACAAATATGACTCAGTCATTGTCCATGCTGGTATGAATGACCTGAGACATACCTCCCTGGACTACATGAAAAGAGACATAGAGGAGCTCTCTGAGCATGTAGCCCAAGCCGGTATGACCCTGACCTTGAGTAGCATCTTACCCTCACCAAGAATGATGCCACAATATGAAGACAAGATGATCAATTTCAACAATTGGCTTAAGTATTGGTGTCATTCAAAGGGGATCCAATGCCTGTCAGCCTGGGATGACATGCTCGACAAGCCACGATGCTTTGCTAGGGACCGCTTGCACCTGTCTCCCCTGGGCTTTCTGATATTGGAAAAGGCTCTTGCCACCCCCATAGTGCCTTTTTTAGGCAAGGATCAAAAGACAAACCCACCTCCATAGGTATCACAAGGGATACGAAACTAAGAGTAATGCTACTCAATGCCAGAAGTCTAAACCTCAAGATGCACGCACTCAAAACTCTTCTTAGCATGGAGAACATCGATATCTGTGCAGTAACAGAAACCTGGTTCAAGGCTCCCAAGAGCACCCCAGCACTACCAGGTTATACTTCATACCATGTTTTTCGGCCCCAAAACTTGGACCAAACCACAAAAGGAGGGGGAGTATCAATATTCGTCAAAGATACCCACACCTCCAGTTTAGTGGCACAGCACGAAGCATCAGAGACTATCCATGTGCAACTAACAGTGGGTAAAACTGCCTTCCAGTTTATAGCCTGCTACAGACCACCCTCCCAAACCCAGGAACCCCACTCGGCCTTCCTGAGAACACTGGAAAATATGAAGGACTCTCCAAACACCATTATATTGGGCGACTTCAACTACCCAAACATAGACTGTGAGCATTACTCTAGCTACAACACCCTAGCCCAAAGGTTCCTAAAATTTATAAACTCAAATGCTATGGAACAACTTGTTACCACTCCCACAAGAGGGGAAAACATACTGGACCTGATCATCACCAACATGGGGACTCTATGCTCCAGACCAGAAGTGTATCCCTCACTGGTAAGAACAGACCATAAACTAATCTCACTAGATATTCACATCCCGACCCCAGCCCCTGCCCAGAAAACCACAGTGAAAAACTTCTCTAAAGCAAATTTCACACTCCTCAAAACCGAGGTGGAATCCTTCAAAGCCCCGGCCTGTGGAAAATACGCCCAGACCGCAGAATCCTTTATAAACGCATTCTATGAACACCTTCAGGAATGCATGGATCATGCAATCCCAAACAAAACCAAGACCCAATCCTCCAAAGGCAGGCGTCCTGTCTGGTGGACCCCAGCCATAAACAAACTATACAATAGAAGGAGGAAGCTACTACATGATAGAGCATAATCCCAAAAAGGGAAGGCATCTCTGATCAGTATTAGCAAAAAACTACAGGCACTCATAAAATCGTCTAAGGCCAGCTTAGAGAGAAAAATTGCACAGGACACTAAGGATAATCACAAGGATTTCTTTAGTTATGTTAGGAACCTGGGTGGGAATTCCCAGATATGCTCAGAATTAGTCCAAAATGACAAAAAATACACCGAACCCACAGACATTGCCAACATCCTAGCTGACAGGTTCAGCGCAAACTTCTTCCCCCCTTCCCCACCAAAAGGGCAAATATCTATCCCAGCAGAGTGCTGCCCCCCTGACATCTTAGATGCTCAGGTAAGAGCCGCCCTCTCCAAAGCAAAAAACATAGCATCAATGGGACCAGACGGTGTCCCGGGCTGCATCCTACATGAACTCCAAGAAGAACTAAACCCAAACATAAAACTACTGTTCAATCTCAGTCTTACTACAGGATATGTACCCAAAGAGTGGCGTACAGCAACAGTGGTCCCTCTCCACAAAGGTGGTGGCTCAATGGATCTTGGAAACTATCGCCCCATAAGCCTGACTAGCTTGGTTTGCAAAGTTATGGAAAGGATCATCATGGACCTCATAAATAAAGATATTGGGGACCTACAGACACTGGATCCTCCCAGTTTGGCTTTGTTAAGGGCAGATCCTGCCTCTTAAACCTGGTTGATTTCTTTGAAACAGTCACCAAGGCCATTGACGGGGGGAAGGTGGTCCACACAGCCTACCTAGACCTCGCAAAAGCCTTCGATACAATACCCCACTCGGGCATTATAAATAAGCTCACCAGCTTAAATATAAACCCCTATGTCACTAGATGGATTGCAAACTGGCTCAAGGACAGAACCCACATGGTTAGAATTGCTGGAGCCATGTCAGACTCCAAACCAGTTACAAGTGGCGTCCCACAAGGCTCAGTCCTGGGACCTCTCTTGTTCAGTATATATTTCTCGGAGGTACAGGCCAACACGGAAGGACTGTGGCTGACCAAGTTCACAGATGACTGCAAACTGGGCGCCATAATCGACTCTCCAGCTGACACAAGCATCCTACAAAAGGGCCTCATAGAAACAGACAACTGGTGCCAGAGCCATGGCCTCAAGCTAAACGCCAAAAATTGTATAGTCATCCCCTTCGGCAAAAACAAAGTGCCCACAAATTACCACATAGATGGTAATCCATTAAGTACGGAAGAAGTAATTAGGGACCTGGGGACCCAGGTTGATAGCAATCTCTCATTCAACAACCATGTGGCCAAAGTGGTTAGAAAAACATTTTATATAGCCCACCTAATCATGAAGGAATTCACATCTAGATCAGGGGAGGTCATCATGCCTCTTTACTCATCCCTCATCAGGCCCATAATTGAGTACAATGCCCCTTTTGGGATGTACCTTCAGCACCTGCAGCAACTGGAAAGACCCCAAAAGTACCTCACCAAGAGGATCAAAGGACTCAAACAGATGCCATATGCTGCCCGGTTAAAGAAACTCCAGCTCTACTCAGTGGCATACCACCTGCTCAGAGGCGATCTGTGCCTGACGTATAAAGCCATGTCCAACCCAGAATTAATGGACATGCTGCACCTCAGAAAATCCAAATCCCATCGAGCTACACGCTCGAGAGACTTGAACCTCAGCGCTGAAATAAATAGGACATGCTGGAGGGACAGATTCATAACCCAGAGGCTCCCTTCACTCTGGAATAAAATCCCAGTCCAGCTTAGGCAGAGTCCCTCATTGACTCTCTTCAAGAGGAATCCTGATGAGTGGATGGGAGATTGTAGATTTACTCCGGGTATCACTTCTGTGTCACTGTTAGACAGAGGCACAGTATACTAACCTCGAAAAAGGGCATAGCAAAATTCATTTAAAATGGGTGGCGAAAGCCAAACACACTCTGGCTAGGCTTGTAAATGCCCTAGGGCAGATAGCCTAGTATGAGCCTATGAACCTATGAACAAAATCAAGCTTTTACTGAAATCATGTTTAACTATCTACTTGTCTCAAAATGCTGATATTTCATATACCACATATACTATTGAAGTTGCAAGAAAAACCAGTACAGTTCCTAAAACAACTAATGCTAATTTGCTGTAGGCGAGGCTACCATAGCTTGACTATACAACAGATCCTTTTATTTTCTAATAATCCTTTAAACTCATTTTGGGCTTACTCAGTGCTTTATTCCTTAGCTTTCTGTGATAAACAATCCAGACTTATGTTTTAATTTCCAGATATATATTACTGAAATCAGAAACTTTAACCATCGTCTTCAATCTGGAGTCCAACATATCTGGTACCTGTGTGGGTCTAATTTATTTTTTTCTGAATTCAAAAGAATTAACATTGTATTATCATCATAATATGTTTTTCATAGCTTGATACGATATTTCAAAGATTCTACGCTTTTTCTGCTGTTATGTTTTCAACAGTAGCTTTAAAGGAAACTTTCACCTTGGAACTCAAGAAAGTGTGTTTTTTTTCATTTTTCATTTGTTTTCTGAGTTATTCTACTGCATTAAAATAACTCGAGTTGCTTCTTATACAATTTTTATATATCTTTCCACAAGATGGCCAACAATGGGGCCTGACATATTTATGTGATCTTGTTTTACTTTTTTTTTGTCTCCTTCCCAGAATAGAGTTCATGTTCTCTTTATATTAATCAATATAGACATAAGTGGTGATGTTTTCCTAGTTCATTAAGATATAATAGCAATAGTGTGAGGCATAGGTGCCTTAAACACCTTCTATAGCAGGAACGCTTGCATTTTACTCCTGTATGACCATCAGTTATATTTCTCTCATTCCTGTTCAAAGACATTCAGAGCAATTTTGCAGTTCTAGCCAAAGAACGTGACTAAATTCCAAGCTTTTGTAAGGATTGCCATCTTGTAGCCGTCTGCTATGAATACTTACAGACCCTCTGCCACACTCTTACTAAGGTGTCAAAGCTAGCATTATAACAGACACTTCAGAGAACTTGTTCTGCTATTCACCAGACCAATGTCCAGTTTTGCTTTTGGGCTTGTAGATTTGTAAAATATTTTGATCAGTGCTTCTGGGAGTCCTGGAAGGGGTGTAGAGGGAGACTAGTGAGGAGATGTCTGGGGAGAAGGAGGGCGGATACAGGATGGAGTGTATGGTCTGAAGCTGAGAGAAAAATAGTTGTTAGGGCAATTCTAGCCAGTTTACACTATTTATACAAAGACAGTGGTGAGAACTATAGAGTTGGCCAGCAGCAAAGCTGGCAACTTTACTAAATGTAGTATCAAAGATTTATGTGAGATTTAGAGAAAAATAAAAAAAAATATTTTTTTTCTGGTAAATTATCAGAACAATTACCATTTTCATGTCCCCCCACCACCTCCCAGAGGACAGATATGCCCAAATCAGGACTGCTTTGCAAAAATAGTGACAAGTGGCAACCATATCACTAGGTGCTCTGATACTCTTTCTCTTCTTTGCAGTAAAGACAGTTTAAAATAGTTTCATAGCTTGTTGTCTTTTTACTAGCAGTTGCTAAGCTTCTGACAGCAGGATGAAAGTTTTATAAAGTACAAACAAGTTTCTGGTAACTACTTAGTACTGGAACAGTATTGTAGGGAAAAAAGCAAGCTAAGTGTTGAGTTAAACTATAGGATAAGGTGGAGTTTTCTTTTGACAGCTGCCAAATCTTATAATCCATTTGCTCCGTAATTAATGAAGGTGAGATGTGCCTGTATTGAGCATAGTCAATAAGTTTACCTACAGGAATACCTTTTTGTAGCTGTGTTATTTTGTAAGGCTACAGTAAAAATGAGTATCCTTACATTAATAGTAGCTAGACACCTGATATGTCTTACTTTTCTGATGTGGTTTCAGATTTTGTGCTGCGTCACTATATTTTCTGTCTATTTTATAGCAGTACTGTTAACCCTTTTTGAGTACTGTAAGGTTTTAGAAAACTATAATTCATCTGGTAAACTCTTTTAAAGTCTGCAGTTTTTTGATTTTTTTTTTTATCAGAAGATAATCTGGAGAAATAGATATGACTGACTGAAGCTAATAATGTTAACTAAGGGGGCTGGAACTTATTTCATTCAGCAAGCCCTTGAGTGAAGCTTATTTTTTCTCATCACCAAAAATGTATACAAGCACGTATATCCTTGAAATCCCTTTTACTAAAAACTAGTCAATGTTCTGTAAACAGAACACCCAGCAATACATCTTACTCATTAGGCTACATTTTGACAGCATACATTTGCAATAATTTTAATAGTCTCCTTTTTTTATAACTGTAAAAGAACATTCACAGCCGGCATTACACTAATCAGAAGGATTAGTAATGATGTACCAGTGAAAGAACTTGTACTTACCAGAGGGTTCCTATTAGAAGACCGAAGACGCATTCTTTCAAATGCATCTTGGTCGTACATAAAAGACTGAAATGGCAAAATATCAAAGCGGCATGTAAGCAAATTCTTTCCCTGGGAAAGAATTTGCTTGGGCATTTCGGTACTTTCTCGTTTTTGGCACTGTAGTGAGGTCTCGGAGTTGGTTTATTTAAGTAGGGGGTGTGGGGGTGAAGCCCTGCACTTAATGTAAAGTTATAAAGTGTTTTCTTTTTTTTTTTTTGTTGACAGTTTGATATTGTAAGCTTTCGCTTACATAGGGTCGATTAATCACTGTTCGCTTTTTTAAGCATTCGGTGATGTAATATAGACCCCTTACCAGAACAGGTAACTGTTCTGTAGTGACACTATACAATGACAAAGCAGTTATTTCTTCTGTAGTGACATATATAAGATAACAGTATGTAAAGAGTTCACCTACAACATATATGACAAGTCAGTATTAGATATGACTTATAAGACATGGATAACAAGGCTTACAGTAATGATGTTAGGAATACATAAAACTGAGGTAAGATGTGAATTGTTAGTCAGTAGGTAGATAATAGTTAAAGCTAGAAGAGAAAGAGATATTGCATAGCTGATGAGTCGAGGATAGTGGGAGTATGAATACTAGGGTACATACTTACGTAGAACCTGATTATAAGAAAGTGGTAGAAAGTATTTGAAAGAAATGTAAAAAGTAGGAAGGTCAGACATAAACTGAATATAAAGTGAGGATTACAGTAGGAAGGTAATTGAAGAGGAGCTGTAGAAAGCTTGGCTATGTAAAAGTGGATAGAGGTTATAAAAGGACAGTGAATATGAGCTGATAAAGGAAAACAGAAATACCCAGGTGAAGAGCATGTGCACAACCACATGAGGTCATGTGCTGTTTTATTAAGCGCTTGAAGGTGGAATGTCTCAGTCTGTTTAGGAATGCTGGGATGGTGTTCCACAGTATAGATATATAATGGAAGTATAGTGTCTCCTTCTGAGTTATTAGACTTTGTTGTGATTACTCTGAGTTTATGGTTTAGTGAAGGTCTCTGCATGGAAAGTATTGCAGGGTATGCTTTAGTGTTGGACATTTTTCTGGTGCATGTATATGAGTGCTTGTACTTTTCTATTTTTACTGAAAATTCATTATATTTGCTACAAGAGGTCACATTTAAAAAGGGTGTATAATGTATCACAACAGTAAAGCAATTTAAAAGTGCCTATTTGTAATATATCCTGTTTCTCTTGTATTTACTTTTATAATGGCTTTCATGATTCACAGATACTGGTTGGAATTTTAACTTAAATAATGTAATACTGATTGAGCTATCTTGACCCTGCACTCTAAAATAGTTGCATAGCTGTACAATGCATTTACTCTAGCTAATATATTAAAAGCTAGTGTGCCTAAAAACAAATCTTACCATGAAAATTTTAACCAGGTGGTGGTAGTACTGGCTAAAATATGACACGTGTAGCCTCAACCTAAACGCTAACTTTCAGAATTCACAGAACTGAAGTTGATTAGCAGGAGTGTATATGAGATCAGAACATGATAAAAGTGTGAGTGGTGAATATCAAGCTGAAGGGAATGGTGCATGGTCAGAAGTTAGATGATCATGACAAAAAAATTTAACAGACTACAAAATATGCCACTGAATCTGATAAAGGACAATATAAATTTTAGAGAAAAGAAAAAGGGCATAAGTACCATAATATATATTTTGGCAATATGGGGTTGCAGGAAGTACATTGCATATATTTTTTCTTTGTTGTCTGCCCACTTTATTACAACAGGAAAAATAGTTACAGTAGCATCCACAAACAGAACAATTGCAAACAAAAAATACATTAGAATTAGATACATGCACCATGAGCAATGATTAATTTTGCATAGGCTGAAACACATAGGATGACAAAATAAACAAGTCACAGATGGTAACATACATGGGGAACAAATAAGCAGCTATTACTATAATTCTACTCTTGCTCCATACATGTTTTCTATTTTTTAAACAAGCAAATTTTATTGCTCATGAGCCAAGGTCAGTATAAATAAGCAAAAAACATATTTATAAAAATGCATGGATTATAATATCCACATTGTGCCTTGTTAAAAGCATAACCAAGAAAGGCCTTCCTTTCAAAACAAAAGTTATTTCTACACATAACATTTATATCTTGGTTCATTCCTAATTTTAATCTATTTTGATGCTTACCACACAAATTTATTTTAGTTTTCTATAGGAATAGAATGGTTATTTATAATAAACAGTATTTCCAGGTGCTATCTAATAATTATAGACTGAGCAAAATACTTTACAACCGAGGCATGCAGCAACAGGTGAAGCCAAAGATATAACGACAGAATAGAAGTTTGACTTAATGTCTTATATAAAAATATACATTAGGCCGGATTCCAAAAACTAGTTGCAAACAGTGCAACATGCTGAAGGAAGACTTCAGTGCACCAGCTGCTGATGCAATTTCAGAAAGCATGTTGCAAGTAGTTTTGAGTCCTTAATTATTCAGCATAGTATAATTATGCATTCCCACCAGATGCAAAAACACATTGTGCACCCAACCCAACTTAAATATGAAAAACTGCAATGGTGACTTTGTTTCTGAAATCCTCAGTGAATACCATACTACAGTACAAGGAACTTAAGCTATTCGCACAGAATCCTATAGAATCTATAACAATAACAAAAAAATGGCTACCTGCAGTGAATGAACTACAACAGGATGTGGTACTGCAAGTCCTAGAAGGCAGCCAGCTCCACAGAGAGCCATGCTGCAATTAAGCCAACTCTCAGATCAAGAAATCATTGACAGGTACTGCCTAGACAGACAGTTAGTGCAAGCTGTGTGCAACATGTGTGCCCCACAAATGTCTGTGTGGACACTTTAAGGCAAACTCATCCATCTTGAAATAAAGGTGTGTCTGAGCCTAGGTGTGTTGGCATCAGGGACATTCCAGTGATATATGGGAGATGCTGTAGGAGTGTCACATACAGCTGCAAGTTGTATCCTATCAAAATTCCTGACCACAAGGTAGACTAGCATGTACACTTTCCATCTACCCCCATGGAGTCATGAACTGTCATGCACCACTTCTATAACCTCGCAAATTTCCCACATGCACTTGGTGCAATAGACTGGACCCAGATCCAGAAAGATACATCAACAGAAATGGGAGGCCATCCATTAACTGCTAGGTGGTGTGTTCAGCAGATGGCAGCATAATATACATCTTGGCAACACGAGTCCATATCATATAATCGAAGTTCCGAAACTTGAAGTCATTAAAGATCGAACTTTAATGACCGAAGTCTTGGAAGTTTGAAAAAAAAAAAACACCAACACAAACCCCCTCCCAAAAAATACTTTATGCAGGGGGGCAAGCCCCCCCACACCCCCACTATTTAAATATACCATCTCCGAGATCGCACTGCAGTGCAATAATGGGAAAACCTCCCTTTCCACACTGTATGGTGATTTCCGTTATAGGGCGGCCACGGTGGTGCAGCGGTTAGCGTTGCTGCCTCACAGCAAGAGGTTCTCCGATTTGATCCTCAGCTGGGGTGCCTTTTGTGTGGAGTCTGCATGTCCTCCCTGTGGTCGCATGGGTTTTCTCCGGGTGCTCCGGTTTCCTCCCAAAGACATGCTGTAGGTGGATTGGACACACTTAATTGGCCCTAGGCATGAGTGTGAGCATGTGTGCGCCTTCTGTGGAAGTTTGGGCATTGGGCTGGCAACTCAACACTGTAAAACTCCACTGCCAATCATGAGCGGACGGTGATCCACTGTGGTGACCCCTAACCGGGAAAAGCCAGAAGAAGAAGAAAGAAGATGGCGATCTCCGTTATGTGATTCGAAGTTTTAAAACTTCGCTCATTAAAGTTCGACCTTTAATGATTCAAAGTTTAAAACTTCAATCATATGATAGGAACCCTGGCAACACACCCTGGGAGAAGCAGAAGCAGGATGTAAGCTAAAGTCCACATTATTCATAATGACACCATATATGTTTCCACTTCCCACAACAGGTGACTGTGGTTATCCACTTGAGCTGTGGCTAATGATTGTGTACAGAGAACCATCAAATCATGAAGAGGAGGCCAAAGGGAGGGTGCACTCAACAACATGGAATACCAAATAGAATGTCTTTGTTGTACCAAAAGCCAGCTTCAGATGTTTGGATACATCCGGAGGTTCACTTCAATACACACCCCAAAAGGCAGTACAGATTATTACTGTGTGCATCATGCTACACAGTATGCTAACAACAATACATGGTGATCTTCCAGTCGCAGGTGTGGGTGAACTATCTCAAGAACCCCAGATGTCTGAAAATGACATTTTGCAGCTATCAGAGGAGGAACAGGAGGACATATGGTGTAGAAGAAACAGGTGTGAGCAGCAGAGGGTCCGACTGCAAGTCTAGACCTAGGCGACATGGCAGCATCTGACACAAATCTTTGAGTCATGACAAGCCACACATACAGAAGTACACACATTAAACTCTGATGTTCGGGTCTTTCCCCACCACAGCAGCACAGATTGCATCTAATGGCAAGTACCCAGTAGATTTGCAAACTGAGCATCACACATAACATAATTCTAACACATAACAGTATGAACATATATAAATTTATCACAACATAGATCATCAACTTAGGCCACAAGTGACACAGTCACATAGCGGCATATGTGTACATAGCAGACAACAATGGACATACCTCTGTGAAACCCATTCCTATCTGTCCACTATCAAAAGATGAAAACAGGAAACCAACACAGGACATACTGCAGAACTGTTGCCAATATTACAAGCAAAGTACATCAATGTAAAGTATGGAGTTTAATGTACTAAATGGAGTCACCTATGGTTAGTAAAAATGTTAGACTCCCATGACATCAGACGTCACAACATCCACAAACAGATGACATCAGTAATATGAACAGCAATCATCATCACCAGAGACTGACACTACAGGACACAGTGGACCAACTGTCAATGTTACTGTAACACAGTCTAGTGTGCACATGTAGACACAGTCTTGGCTGTCCCTACCACTTATGGAAACACTCACCCCAGGTTGCTCCACAGAGTAGACTGATGGGGTGACACCATCATGTGGAGACACACTGTGGGAAGGAGCATGAATGTGAGTTGAGTGGTCATAAATGCTGGGCCCACACTGTATTGGTCAACAGCAGATGTTTGTGGATGTTGTAGCATAGACATTGATGCCCAATGGGCAAGGGTTGGCCTGCTGAGAGGAGGCCTGCCTCTCCCATGTGGCACTCAGCTAAGCACTATCAGGGCATGTGGAACCCTGCTCATACTACTGCACTGCTGTAGTACTGCTGAAGCCAGGGATTCAATGAACTGTGCCACAGATAAATTGCTTTCATTCTGTGCAGCCAGTGCTGCCATGACCTCACTGTATCTGTGTTCCTGTCCTTCATGCAGCACACACAGCTGGCATGCAGTATGATCCATGGCACTGGCAAATATGCGTATGTTAGATCGATTGTGTCACTGGGAATGCTCATTTGCCTGTAGGAGTAGGTGTACACCCTCTGACACATGCCCATGCAGACCAGTTACATGCCTACTTCTACTGTGCCAGTGCTGGGCAGTATTGCTGTTTTGTGGGGAAGTGCCACTATCACCAACAGACACAAATGAATTGTGGTTCACAGGCCTCATCCTGTCCACCATCTGATGTCCCCACATTGTCAGAATGGATGAACAAGTCTTTTTCCACATCTGTGGCTACAGCCTCATCCACATGACTGTCAGTATCTGGACTAGATGATATCACCAAATCTGTGTCTTGTGTCCCAGGGGCCATTCTGTGATACTGAGACACCTCAGATCCCACATCGGGATCAGAGGATGGGCTAATGGAGGATGAAGGGAGTGCATGATCTAAAAGAAGAGACAGTTGACACAGGTCAGGAAAACATGCTTGTATCACATGCTGGATATCATTAATGACATATGTCACATATCCATCACTACAATGTTACAGGTAATAATGACTTACCAGGAGGTCTTGATGTGTATGGCCTACAGAACTTATATAACAAGGGGCTGACAATTATGTTACATATGCAACATACATGCATGTGTGAGGAATACAGGCATAACACACACCTGATCTGACATATCCTTGTGGGAAGCCGGTGCTGGAGGTGAGGGCTGAAATGCAACTGTTTTAGGAAAGCAAAGGCATAAATCCAACATTATTAATCACATATTTGCCAGCATGTACCATTCCAGCAGAGGTGAAACGCACAGTAGGTAATACATAAAAATTGTTCATGTCTGAGATACTGATAGTGGCTGTCCTATGCAGGGGTAGAAGTACACAGCATTAATGGTGGAAAAGAACAGGAGTAACAGCAATGACATATAATAAACAGAGGTAATAGCATACCAGTGATGCCCTCCTGATGTGGTGACTTTTGTCTGTCATAATGCAAATCCTACAGTGGGAAAGTACAGTAAAGAAAATATAGTCACGTATGCAGGCACCGGCACAGGCATATGATGACATATACAATACAATAACAGGATATGGAGATACTCATGTGACGTATGGTGCAGCTGTTGGCCAGATGTCCCCATGTAGTAAAACAGTGACATTAATTTCATACAACAGCTATGCTACACAATCCTGCTGCCTATGAATATGGTGGGCAACTTTACCTGGCTATCATTAGTGCACCTGCACGGCTTGTGTCCCCAGAAGATGTACCTGTAGTTTACAATGTGAGGGAAATATGAATATGACAGTGTACACCACTGGCATGACAGGTGGTTGAGGCAATAACAGGTAATGGTCACAGTAACAGTATATGGAGACACTCACCTGTCATATCCTGCTGTTGTGCAGAAGCGAATGGACCTCTGCAAATGAATGCAGACATTACACATGTTGGTTGTACTGTTATGTGCTGTACTGAAGTTGTATGGCAACATGCCATTGCACTGACATTGGTCATTATCAACAGGTGTGGACCCATGTGCATGATGTAATTCTAATACTACAACACAAAAATAACAATACATGAATATGCATGCAACAGCAATATGTACTGAGTTACCCTATATGCATCAAATGTCATTCAATGCAACACATACAGGTGCAGCATGGAACACCTTCAACTATCCCATCCCAGGTGTGCAGCATTCCCCACTCATCATATGCTGTGATGCAAGAAACTGTGTGATCATCATGGGGTGTCAATGCTGGGCCACTATTGGTGGAATCCCTTGACCTCTCATACTGGCATACCCTGTTTGCTGCATGAAGGATCATGTCAGAGTACTGTTGGCGACAGCCCTACCAGAACCTATTGTGTCATCCCACAGCATTAATCATGTTTGTGAGGCTGGTCCAACTTCATTTCTACAAACTGTATTTCCTGCCCATGCAAGAAGTCTCCGTCCATGTTGGTGCAGAGCATCTATAATAATTTTGTTTTCCTGTGGGGAAAAATTGTCACTCCTAGGTCTGTTTGCCATCTGCAAGACAGTTATATGCACATGTTTAGAGTGATGTGGGTGCCCACATATGGAGATGATTATGTTGATAGCTTATGCCAATTTACTGTCTCTTTAATCCTGTGCAATGCCAAAATCTATGAAATAGTCCCCATCTCATATAGCACTGTGACATAATGAACCCATTTCATACCTCTCAACTGTCCAGATTTTTGCCCCATATTTTTTGCCAGTTTCTCAAAAAAATTTTGTTTTCTAGCAAATTATTGGTAACTCATTGAGGATTCAAGTCAGAAAATAATGACAGACATTAGAGTTTCAGACTTTATAGCCTTTAGAACATTTGTGCTAATACAAAACCTATTATTCTATAAACTTTAATTTTGGAAGTGCAATATTTAAAAAATGTCCCTATTTTTCGGCCTTTGTCCCCCATTATTTATGGCTTTGTCCAGATTTCTTGCTCTAAGAGGTTGGGGAGGTATGATTACAGTGGATATCACAGTACTATGCCACACAATCCACACATTCTGCATGCAGTTCACATTAACGTACTACACATAACATATGTGTAAAACAAAAATGTTTGATGGCTGTCACACATATCCTGTAGCTGTAAGACAGCTGGAGCCTAAACAGAAAACCTGTCTTAAAAAAGCAGCCATATTAACATGAACTGTTATACATGATGAGCTGATGTCAACACAATCAGTATTGAGCAGTGAATTCTATCTCCATTAGCAGAAGGTATACAAAAATTATCAATTGAACAACTTGACCACAAGCAAATAACCCTAGAGATCCACATCCCAGCCCCACCTCCCATTAGGGAAACCACTGTAAAAATTTTCTCCAAAGCCAACTTCATGCTTCTTAAGACAGAAGTGGCAAACTTCACAACACCCATGCTGATGGACAATAGAGATACGACTGCTGAATCCTATACAATTGCACTTTATAAGCACTTACATGAGTGCATGGATCATGCAATCCATAACAGAACCAAGATGCTATCCTGCAAAAAAAGGAAACCAATCTGGTGGTCCCCTGCTATAAACAAACTCTACAACAGAAGAAAAAAACTGTTGAAAAAAGAGTAAAATCCCATGATTGGAGGAGGTCCATGGTCAGCCTCAGTAAGAAGCGGAGATCCCTCATAAAATCCTCCGAAGCTAGTTATGAAAACAAAATTGCCACTGATTCTAAAGACAACCACAAAGCATTCTACAGCTATGTCAAGAATCTCAATGGCAACACTCAGATCTGCTCTGAGTTACAGCACAATGGCACTAAATATACAGAACCAACTGATATTGCCAACATCCTGGCAGATAGGTTCAGTGCTAACTTTACCCCTTTCTCATCCCCTAAAGGGCCCATCTCTATACCGGAAGAATGAAAAGTACCTGTTATCATGACTGCACATGTAAAAAACACACTCTCCAAAACCAAGAACACAGCATCCATGGGACCTGACAACATCCCAGGCTGCGTTCTACATGAACTACAAAACGAACTGGCACCCCACCTAAGTACCATGTTCAATCATAGCCTCACCTCAGGCTTTGTTCCCACTGAATGCCACACAGCAACGGTTATCCCACTCCACAAAGGGGGAGCCACCACTGATCCCGGGAACTATTGACCTATTAGCCTGATGAGCCTGGTCTGCAAGGCTATGGAGCGTATTATCATGGAACTTATAAACAATGAAATTGGTAATCTCCAAACTCTAGACCTTACCCATTTCAGGTTTGTAAAAGGCAGATCATGTCTCCTAAACCTGATAGACTTCTTTGAAGCGGTCACCAAAGCTGTAGATGAGGGTAAGGTGGTACACACAGCCTATCTAGATCTCGCCAAGGCTTTTGACACCATCCCCCACTCTGGAATTATAGACAAACTCACTAAACTAGGTATAAATCCCTATGTCACAAGATGAGTTGCCAACTGGCTCACTGACCGAACCCACACTGTGAAAGTAGCAGACTCTAAATCCAACTTCAGACCAGTGACAAGTGGAGTACCACAGGGTTCAGTCCTAGGTCATCTCCTGTTTGGTATCTACTTCTCTGAAGTAAAGGCTAACACAGAAGGTCTTTGGCTAACAAAGTTCGCAGATAACTGCAAACTAGGAGCCATAATCAAATCTCCTAACGATGTGGACATCCTACAAAAGGGCCTCAATGAGACAGATGCCTGGTGTCAAAGCCATGGCCTCAAGCACAATGCCAAAAAGTGCATTGTCATCCCTTTTGGTAAAAACTCTGTACCCATGAACTACCACATAGGTGGTAGTCTACTTAACACCGAAAGTGTGATAAGAGACCTTGGGACACAGGTGGACAGTAGTCTCTCCTTTGATAATCACATCGCCACAGTAGTCAGGAAATCCTTCTACATGGCACACCTCATCACAAAAGGTTTCTCATCCAGGAAAAAAGAGGTCATTGCTCCCCTCTACTCATCACTCATTAGACCCATAATAGAGTGCAACACCCCTTTTGGTATGTACCTCACAAGACATCTACAAGAACTGGAAAGGCCACACAAATACCTCACAAAGAGGATTACTGGCCTCAAACAGATGCCCTGCGCAGATCATCTCAAAAAACTCTAGCTTTACTCTATCGCATATCACCTACTCAGAGGCGATCTCTGCCTAACATACAAAGCTATGTCAAACCCAGAGCTGTTGGACATGCTCCACATAAAGAAATCCCAATCCCTTCAAGCTATACGCTCTGGGGACCTAAACCTTGTCACCACAATAAACAGAACATGCTGGAGGAATAGATTCCTGTCTCAGAGACTTCCCATACTCTGGAACAAACTACCTATCTATATCAAACAAAGCTCCTCATTAGCACTCTTCAAGAAAAATCTTGATGATTGGATGGGAGATAGGAAATTCACCCCAGGGATCACTTCTGTGGCTCTGCTTGACAGGGGCACAGGAAAATAATTGTCTTGGGTGGCAAAAAAAAAAAGCCAGGGTACCATTTGGCTAGGCTTATATAGGCCTAGTACCTACCTATGAACCTATGAACCTATGAACCTATGAACCTATGAATCTATATCTGTAAGGATACAATACACAGTACAAGGTAAACAGACATAAGGATGGATCGAGGTCTACTGAGGCGATAATTCTAGTACATGATTTAATAGGCATTCATGAATAAATATCTATAACAATACTACATAGCAGCATACAGATAATGTCGGAGTCCGTAGGTTTGCATACATATACCACAGGCTGTATTGAGTCACCAGCAATATATACAGAAAATTCATTACTATTTTGTACTGTTCACTGGTGTTGTTTAACATTTTTTCTACAACTTCATATAGGAAAGTAGAGTTTGTTATTGATGTTGATATACCCACCTGTATGCTACAGGTCAATCCTACACATCTCCTTTAAGTCACATACATTTTTTATATTGCACACAATTTCCCTAAATGCATCAATTTAAGCATATACACATGCATTTCTAAGGAGTAATGATAACATAGGTCTATAAGAAGATAAATATATTCCACCACAGCAATGCTAGCAGCTCCAAAATTACCTTTGCAGTTACCTGTGAGTCAGCCATACTTAAAAGTAAGACCAACTGTGTGCACACAGCTTTTAAGTCCCATTTACGCCTTGCATAATTAGTGAGGTTCATTAAAATTCAAGGTTTTGGAATTGCATTTGCACACATTTGTGTAAGTTTTAGAAATTTGCTGCATTAACCAATAATGTGAAGGTGCTCTGTGCAAATACCCAATATGTTTTGTTAAATAGGACCATATATAGCATATGCCCTTTATCTTCCAGTGATCTGACATCATGTCACAAGTGCCACTTTTAAATTGTGATTTTGATACTTTTACAGTTTGGAGCATTGCTAGCCATGAACTGTGTGGGACCTCAGCAAGCAATTTATTGAAATGCAACCTACCCAACTTATCTACATTATCATCGAGATTGCTACTTCCAACAGACTTTGACATGTATAGGTGCCTATTGTGGACCAAGGAGGATATCACCAAGATACTGACCATCTACACTGGATTGGATCATCGCATGACATCCACACCATGGAACTTCACGATGATCAACATAAGAAATCAGTTTGTGAGGGAACAGCAATGTCATAAAGGAATCTACAGAACTGGAGTGCTGGTTAACCACCGCTATGATGACCTGCATTGGAAGGACACAGAGGATCTTCATCTGAGGTTCATCGAGGTGCAGAGACAGTCAGTGGATGCCTACAGTAAGTGTCATAATCCTATGTGTACTGGAAATAAGAGATATAGCTAAGTCTCATGTCAGATGTATGCCTTTTAAACCCGCTAAGTAGATATTCTGACAGTTAGTTCGTGTGGGTAATAGAGAAGGCAAGGTGACTGTTCTCTTTGTAATTACGGGTTCAATTCCCATGGGTTTATTTGTTTAATATTGTTTATCATGTACGTACTAATCAACATTTTAGATGTTTCTATTTTCCAACATATAAGGATGTCAGTTCACACATCCAGTATGGTTGTGTATCACTGACCCCCTATAGCACCTAGGCCACTGATGACTATGCATTTTCTATTACCTGTAATGCTTCAACAGTATTGTCCAGTATACCTGTGTATGTGTGAAAAGTAACTCATACAGGCATTCATTTGTCTGTTCTGCTTATTGATATTAATGGTTATTTTGAACATACTTACGACTGCAGTGTAGTATTAATTATAAATTTATGACCATATATTTTTACATGTCATTGGTGTTTGTATATGTATTGACATTGCTTTCCAATATTTTGCTGTTAGGCCAATGAAGGTAATACATATATGCCTATACCTGTGTGTTGCCTTTGACATGGCATATGTGTGAAACATATGCATCCCATTACATATCTGTTTCAGTTGTGTTCACCTGCTTGTGTAGGTAGCAGCCAGTTTGCTGCTTTGCTACAGTACTGCTGTTAGGCATTGTGTTTGGTTGTTTGTCTTTCACATGCATGGTCAGAGGTCCAGTTCTGCCCTCTGCTGGTATTCTCTCTATCATGTCATGTGCTGCATTTGCTCATCTGTGCTGATGCATGGCTTTCACTTACACTGCTAACAGACTACTTGATTATTTATTCCTATTTATTATTATCCTTTAACACACAACTGCCATCAGTCATACACATACAGGTATGACTGCAACACAGTTTGTCTTTGCAAAATGTCATACCATAATAGTGCATAGGTGCATATGTATTTCTGCATTTCACCATGGCTGGTATGCATCCCCACCCTGATTTTCAACATTCCATTGCCCATGGTATATAGACTGTCATGTGTGTAATTTACTTTTCCTTAATGTTTATTTCCCACCTTTATATGTCATGTGTTGTGCTATTTATTATATGTGTGTACCTACTATGTTGTCCTTCTTCTTCTCTTTCCCTGTCTTTACCTTTACTTCTATTATTCAAAAAAAAGGGGCCGATTCCCGCCAAAAAAAAAAGGTCTATTTTATAACCTCAAATGATTAAAAGAGCGAACGCTCTTCAATCGACCCATTAAAACTGAAAGCACTTAATCCCAAGCACAAGGAACAACGATTTCTTTCCCCAGAGAAAAAAATTGCTGCTCCGCAAAAAAAAAAAAAAATAAATAAATGGCTGTGCCCCACCCCCCTACTTAAATATACCAACTCCAAAATCACACCACAGTGGAGGAAATGGGAAAGTGATTTTTTCCCCTGGGGAAAAAAAAAAAAATCACTGTTCCGTGTCTTCGGGATTTAGTGCTTTTGAATTTAAGGGGTTGATTAAAAGAGCGTTTGCACTTTTAATTGTTCGAGGTTATAATATAGACCCCCAAAAAACATTGCCCATGTCCCTCTGACTGTGCCTCAGATTTTCCTATTCCAACATACTTCTAGTGTGCCCCTGTTCTTCACCTGTACCCCAGCTCTGTTTTTCTATCTCCCTATTTCCTTGGGTGTGTGCATTACTTGTGTTGCCCAAACATGTCCTGCACCCACTGTTCAGTAATGTTAGCTGTAGTGATGTGGATGTGATTGCCATTCACCTTTATTATTTTTTTATCAAAAGTTTTATGGATTCCATCATAAGCCATAAGTGCATGCAAGTATACTTTACTAATAAATGACTTATAGAGATATCTCATAATTGTCTCTAAGCTTAGTGGGGAGATTGTCATAGATATGTATTTATGAATGTGATGCAGCTTAAACTGGGGTTGTATTTCCATAACTTTGTTAATGTACATCACGCTTTATGAGACAGTTTCCGAGGCTTATGGAGTGGCTGTGGTTAATATATAGTATGCCATTGTTGCTGAGAAAACTCTGTTATGCTCCAAGATATTCTAAGTTCACTGAGACATATTTAGATATTACAGGTCTATCTGCAATTTTTGTGCTGATATCGGCAAAATGTGCCAGATTCTGGCCCACTGTCATCAATCTGGGTAAGGATATTAGAAACTACTGATTTGCTTAAAGCATATATAAATTGCTCTATAAGTCATTTATTATTATGATGTCCCATGGTGTATGGTTCTGGCCTGTCATTTAATCAAAACCTTATCTCTCTGCCTGAGTCCTACCGTCACCAGCTCAGTATTCTTTATGTCATGCATAGTCTTAACAAGCTAGTAGCAAAAAACACCAAAGAAGCAAAGCAACAACAAATACAATGAAGAACAAAGACCCGGAACCCAATGAATAAAATGTATTCCTCTCTGACATCTCGGCATACACTGCCTTCTTGGAGTACACAATTACTTCACATCACACACTTGTTTTCTATACACTACTAAATAAGCAATTAAACAATAAAGTCATCAGTTAATACCTTGAAACACTTAAAAAGCATTTAAAGTAATACATGCCAATTAAAATCAACATTCATACCCTTTGGAAACAAAGTATCAAACTGGGAGATAGTGCCTGATTTCCAATGTCTCGTACAAACTAAACCTTTTTTGCAACAAATACAAGAAATGCTAAAACCCTTTTACAAAGTGTAGGGAGGCATACTGCAGCATGCAACCCAAAGAATGACATAGTGTTAGTGAGGACTAGTGTGGGAGAGAACAGGATGCATATGAACCCTGCAAGTTGTGTTTAAAATTTTATAGAAGAGGACAGTCCTAGAATATGTGGGTCCAGTCACTCCTAACCACAAGAGAGAACAGAAAGCCAAATCTGTGCACTACAAACTCAGAACCAAAAGCAACCACACAGAAATTATATTATTCCCAGGAAAGTGCTTTCATCTCTACAACCTGAGACTTCATCAGAATATATATTTCCTCTTTGCAGTGAAAATAAATATCCTTACATCTTCCACTATTGGCTAAATCATTCAACAATCATCTTGCAGAAAACAATGTCACATCAAAGAAATTATTATATTAAAAGCCAGAATTAGAAAGTTTGGTAGTAAAGCTTTTGCAAACTGTGTAACAATAAAAAGAACCAACACATTTAGCTTATTGCTCAGTATTTACCATAAAGACCACATCAAATACCTTTTCTACATTTTGTAACATTAGATTTGTAAAATAATAAAAGAACTATATAGATCCCAGAAAACCACCCTTCCAACCCTCCTCCACTACTATACTAGTCCACCTACCCTTCTTCACTGCTATACTATACTACCCCTTAAATAGAAAATTCATTCCACAAACTACTTGTAGATCCTTAGACTTTTCTCTATCATTGCTCTATTGTATTGATCATTCTTATATCACTCTTTGTTTCAAACCTATATGCACTGAAGTTAATTGCAAACCCTCATGATGTATTACGTGATTTTTACTTTAATTTCCATTGTCTAACTCCTGTGAAACCATTATTGTTGTAAATATTCTTGCTATAATTACTTTTTGTTTAACTCTTGTAAAACTATTAATGTTCTATACTATATACTAATGACTGTGTATTGTATGACATTGGAGCTTTTCTCCCCGGGCCCCAAATGAAAAGGGATACATGTCCAGATGGACCTTCCCGGTTAACAAATGTAAAATAAATATAATAAATAATAACTATAACCTATTGGCTCTTTCATACAATACAGGTGGAAATAGAAATTGTATTATTTAATCCAGGAGAGAACATGGCTGCCATTGTTTCTCTCTTTCTTAATATATTTTTCTAGTCACCCCATCTTGGATTAATATTAATATGTTCCAAAATTCGAAAAGTAAACCTTGTAAACCCATTACAAACAAGGGAATGTTTATATAAGGCATTGGTCTCCTTTTTATTATTGATATCGTATAGGTGCTCATATATCCTAGTCCTTAGGGCTCGTTCATTTTTTCCCACATAAAAACAATTACAGTTTTCATACTTTGCCAGGTACACTACTTTACTAGTGATACAGTTTCCCCTCTGAAACATTATTTTATTCTTCATTATGTTGTTGAGGGTTGTCTCAACCTCCCTTGTGAGATATCCACATTGGTTAAAACCCCCACATGCCCTGGTGCCCTTCCTATTGTGTTCATTAGACCAGGTTTCATTTCTAAAATTCTTTTAAAATTAGCACCTGTTTTATTAATAAAAATAGGTCCATCACCTAATGTTTTGTATATTTCTGGGTTAACTTTGAATATATTCCAATTCTTCTTAAACACATTTATTATTTCCCCAGAGAGGTGGTTTTATTTTAAAACACAAGCCTTCTCAAATTTATTCAAAATTCCTGAATTCCTAACTGAATCACTTTCAAGACTAATACCTAGAATGGGCTTGTATTCCTCTCCCCATCTGTTATAAACTTCCTCAAGGATCTCATCCACCATTGTTTTGGTATAACCCCTCTCACAAAACATATGCCCTACTTTGTCCAACTCATCTTTAACATCCTCAAAATGGGAGGTAATTCGAGTGATACGGGTGGCCTGTCCCTTCACCAAGCTCCTTTTTTGAGCTTTTGGATGATTGCTAGAATAATGTAAATATGAGTTACCAAAGGTTTCTTTTCAGTATATATTAGACTTAAAGCCTTCACCTGTATGGGAAATACTCGTATCTAAATAATTAATTTTAGACGGGTGAAAGCTATAAGTAAATTCTAAAAATTCAATGGTGTTGTTTAAATATCCACAAATTTCTTAATCTCTTCCCTTGGACCGTTCCACAAAATAAAAATATCATCCAGAAATCTTATATAAAGTTGTATTTTGTTCCAGTAGTTGCAGTTAAACACATTTCTATTTTCCCAACCAAGAAGCACAATATTAGCATATACAGGGGCAGAAGCTGCCCCCATAGCAATGCCTTTGATCTGCTGGAAATGTTCCCCTTCAAAAATCACAAAGTTGTTCTCCAAAATTAGATCCATAAGTACATACACAAGGGTGATTTGATCATTGGATAAGTCAGAGCACAAGAATAAAGTTTTGTCAAACAATTCCAACCCCTCTTCCTTAGGGATCACCGAAAAGAGATCCTTAATGTCAATGGTTAAGAACAAGAGATCTTTATTCCATATATCACTCTTTAACTGCCCTAAAAAATCCCAGGAATCCCTAACAACATGAAGTGTTTTCTTAACAATCGACTTGACCCATTGATCCACTAAAACAGCCACGGGGTGTGTCTTAGATCCACTAGCTGCAACTATTGGTCTAAACAGGGATTCTTCTACATTTTTGTGTATTTTAGGGATTCCAAAGACATAAGAAATTATGGGTAAAACCAGTTAAGCATAGTCAGTGACATAGCTGAAATTTTGCACAACTTTTACAAGGTAGTTAAGTGCTTTTGTCCCTAGGACAGTATCAGAATTACCATAAAACACCACTGAGGCACTGACACAAATATATACATACAACATTGTATCTCATGACCAAGTTATACCCATTAAACTTCCACAATAAATCAAAAGTAGCATAATTGATACAATTATGCTAGACATACATTTATAAAAATATGTGCTAGTAAAAATAAATATCTGTAGAAGAATAAAACTATAACCATGCAGCATGCAATTTTAATGCACTGCTGATGGAAATATTATTTATTCCTGGATAGTTCCCAGCATTTCACCTAATTTGCCACATAAGCTCATTGTATTCTAAAATTAATTTTAAACACATACGCTAACTGCAACACTAAAGGGATTATTTATATTGTAACTTGTAAAGAATGTGAATCCTTTTCTATAGGGAAAAGTGAAAGTAAGTTAAAGCAGAGGATTTACGAGCATTTATATGAAATTAGAACAAAGAACGAGAGAAATGCATTATACAAGCACACTACCACCTGTAGGACATCTGGTTTTCAATTTTTTATTTTGGAGGTGGTTGCACTGAGTCCTAGTATGTGGGAAACACTAGTTGAATACAGAGAATTATATTGGCAACTGGTGTTGGATTCTAGCAAATTCCCAGGTCTAAATGAAATGGTATCTTTAGCACCAGTGCTTAAAATCAGATCTGATAAACTTTAATTTACTATATGCATAAGTTAGAAAGAACACTTTTAAGTCAAATTGAAAATGTACAATTTAATCCAGTCTAAATATACTGTTATAATTATGAATTGATTTATATGTTATTTTCAGTTTCACCACTTGAGGGAGACATACATTGTTCAACATATATTATTAATTTTAACCTATTTTAATTATTTTATATACTATTTATTAATTGTCAGTTTTGGAAGATTTTTGAATAGGATGAGTGCATTAAAGGCGTTTAATTATATTTATTAAATGTAAGAAGTTACAAAACTATTTTGGTTATAGGTTTTTTTATTATAAATGGACTTAACTGATTTTATCGATTTTGTTGCTTTTAAAGTTGATTGAACTGTTCTAATTGATGTTAACAGGGAGGGTATAAATACAGATGGATGTGGTTACTTTTCATTTTCTGATGAAGTTGATGACGCTGTATCTGGTGGATAATAAACTGTGTTTGGATTTTCTTTACATTGTTCGTGTTTATTCCTGGTTGGTGGTGCTTACTACTGTTTCTCATTGTATTCTAACTTAAGCTTCTATGGACACCCTTTAGGTTTGATAATAATTTGTTCTAGTACTATAAACAAGAACCTTATATGTTCCTTATACTCTGTGGTATGTTTATATGGGTCTATGTTAGAAAGTCAAATATTCAGAACATAGACATTCATAATAATGGCCTCCAAAACAGTGAAATTACACAGTACCAACATACTGACACAAAAAACATCAAATATATATATATATATATATATATATACACAAAACCAAAAATAACAGCTCACAGAGGGTAAATCCTCCGATACCCAACAGCAGTCCAGCAAATATAAAAAACAATCTCACAGGGTAACAGAGTAACACAAAGCTGAAAGAGGCAAATTTCATCCAAAGGAAATAAAAACAATGTATTCCAATCCAAAAAGACAGGTAAGCGCTTTCACCCAGTAGGGCTTCATCAGACCATCTTCTTCTTCTTCTTTCAGCTTTTACCGGTTAGGGGTCGCCACAGCGGATCATCTGTCCGCTCATGATTGGCAGTGGAGTTTTACAGTGTTGAGTTGCCAGCCTGGCTCCCAGCCTTCTACAGAAGGCACACACATGCACACACTCACACCTAGGGCCAATTTAGAGTGTCCAATCCACCTATTGCATGTCTTTGGGATGTGGGAGGAAACCGGAGCACCTGGAGAAAACCTACGCGACCACAGGGAGGACATGCAGACTCTGCACAGAAGGCACCCCAGCCAAGAATTGAACCAGAGAACCTCTTGCTGTGAGGCGGCAACACTAACCGCTGCACCACCATGGCTGCCCAGGGGGCTTCATCAGACCATAAAGACACAAAAAACAACATACATTTATATTACTACAAATTAATAAAAAAGCGGGAAACCAACATTTAACTGGCTCTTAAAAAGACACAGAAACAGATAAAGGCAACACATCTAATACTGATGAATATACAACTAAAAAAAATATATAAGTATATATATATATATATATATATATATATATATATATATATATATATATATATATAAAATATACATATATAAAAATTTGGTTGGAAAGGGGGGTTGGTAGGATCCTTATGGATCTTTTTGATCCCAAATAGGATCCCTAACATAGGATTTTCTACTAACATGAAGTTATACATTTCAGAAGAAATATACTCATCCATAAGCAATTCATACAATTGGGTCCATATGTTTGGTTAACATGTACCAACCACTGAAACTTTAACAGGTAAATACTCATTCAAATTATTCAGCATACTTCCTATTGATGCAACATATTTGTCTTGTTCCATGACTACCAACTCCCCTCCCTTGACAACTTTCATAAACCTTAAATGATTCAGTTGTTTCAGTTCTTCCAAAGCAGTTCTCTGACCTGTAGAAAGATTATAGAATAATCTATGGAGCTTACTTCTGGCCACCCTCTGAATATCTTCCTCACAACAATTTTCAAAAACGTTCAAAGTGTTAGTCAGTGTAGGATAATAGGTGCTAGGTTTACAAAAAAATTATTTTTTGAATGAAACATCTGAAAACACATAGGACAAATTTAACTTACGACAAAACATTTTGAGATCCAACAATATTCCATTCTTTTAGAAGGAATAAAGTTCAATCCCAAAAGCAACACAGACACCTGCTCTGTAGTAAAATTAAATTCTGACAAATTATATGGTTTGCCAGAGAGTCCAAGGATACCTTCATTATGTCCCATAGCCAGTATTTCTTCTTTGTTCTCACTTATGTTTTCTGGATAACAGACCCGCCCTCCTCCTTCCGATTCTGTTCGCTGGTTGAAGAAACGCCTAAAGGGGAAGTTTCTCCTTCATTTGCATTATTTTCTTTCACTGGAATCACCATAAACCTTTTGACGCCTTCTCCAAGCTCCTCAGAAGAAAGAACAGCGTTAACTGAAGCATCATCAATGCTATTAGACGTATCCAGCGTCTGAACAGTGCTTACATCACCTTGACTTCCCCTGCCTGGAAATTGATTTGTTAAGCGATTGCCATGGTTACACCCCTCATTTCTAAATGAATTAAAGGGTCTCTGCATATTTTTAACTTCAGTAAAATGTGAATAGGCACGGTTAGAGCCCCAAGCTGCTGCATCACGCTGCAACTTCTTAACTTTTCTCTGCACCAAAGTTTTTTCAAAGTCCTCAGTATTGGCTAGCATCCCTGAATAATCTTTTTTCAGGGCAAGTACTTTGAATAACAAACTTTAAAGGGAATCCTTTAACTTAAGGATTTCATCTCGCACTTCCACACTTCTTTGTTTACTCTGCCCAATCAATAGTTGTAAAAAATCCAGCCCAGCTTTAGTAAAAAATGAGGTTACCTCCTTAAAAAAGTGTTCAGAGGGTAAAACCCCATTTGGACACTTAAAGAACCATAAGCCCATTTACACAAACTTTAACTGCATGCACTTCTCAAAGTACTTAGTCTCAACTACCAAGGCTCTATATTTCCTTAAACCTTTCTCCAAACTGGCCAAAAGCAATTTTTCTTCTTTTTCAATATCTGATGTTCTCATAAAACATGCCAGATTGTCACCAGTGCTATTGAATGGATCATATTCACAGTCCAACACTGCTCAAATAGCTTTAAAGCAGCTGTTAGTAGCAGAGTAATGTCCCTTCTGTTGTCAATCACTGTGATTTCACAAACATTTTCCTCTGAACTAACAGAGAAAGAATTAAACCTCATAGGTCTTACTTGCCTTAGCTGTTTCTCTTCCATTAGAGCCTCCAATGTCCTCTGCATATCATTCATAGAATGAATTAAAGTAGCCAACATATCACCATCTCTCGAACTCGGTGTAGCATAAGAGGATCCTCACTTACACCGGCCATCACCAGGAACCAGCAACAGACAAAAAAACCACAACAAGATTACCAAAGGATGAAGCGGTCAAACCGACAAATAACTGTAAAATCCGCTGGACAAGTGTAGCAGGATCCAAGAATGAAAAACAAAATATTTTAGTGAAATAAAACCTTTAATATAAACACTTTTGTCCCAAAAGAAATTCCTCAGAACAAACAACAGTACAAATGAAAATGAATAACTATGTCTCTTAAATACTACTAACCATACCTAACCTAAATAATCAAATATGCTAATACAATTGATTAGCCAATCTACCTATTAAACAATTATTATTGCATATAGAAACAGCAATAAAAAACAGCAGTAAAACAGCAATAAAAAACAGTGTAACAAATATATATAAATAATGTTTAAAGAAACCACACATTATTTTCTAACAAACTTCCTTTCAAACCTTCAGCCTCCTATTCTTTAAAAAATATTTTATATTAATCGAATCATTCATTCCCAGGGGTTTGTCTGCCCCCAGTCTGAGCTGCCACATACAGTGGCAGATCCAGGAATTTGCAAAAGGGGGGGGGGCAGTTAGGTTAGTTGACTACCGGGTGAAAGCGGGAAAGCGAGACACTAGGTTTGGTGGTTGTGAAAAAAGTACCTTAAGAAGCTCTGACATCACATGTGGAAAGACATCAATTTGCATTCCATTGCACATGATTTTGCTGTGGATATGGTAGTAGAAATAGGTAATTCCTATGCAGCACACAGCACATGTACAGATAGCGCAAGTATTTTCAATGCATGCCTAGAAAAGATGATTGGTTGCCCATACCAAGTCACATCATTCTCCTTCAATGTCATGCTGGGCATATACACTGTTATAAACTTGGAAAGAAACCCTCAGAAGATAAAAATAACCACAGTAAAATGTATGTTATTGTTATGCGACATACAATATATGCCACAGGCACAGATGTCTGGATAAGTTTCTATGATTTTAAGCATAGTTATCTTTTATTAGTGTTTTCATAACAAAAGTCCATAAATTAGTAAAAGCTTCATTTAATACATGTACCAAATAACTAAACTCAAAAAACTTTCCTAAGCAGGCAATAATGTTTTTGGATTGTTTACTGTTATCAGTAATACTACTGTTCAGTTCTTAATTAAGTGGATTAGTAAGTAGCATTCTTCTTGGGTGCCTTTCGGCAAATAAATCAATTACTGAAGAATAGTCTATCGGGATGTCTCTATGCATGAATAGCAGCACTAAACTGTTAAGGTGCTCTTGTCCCATAGTACTCCGGAGTTCAGACTTTATCAGTTTTAAGCCTGAATTAGCCCTCTCTACTACAGCAGTCGTGACTGGAGTGAGCAACAGGGTATTTAATATGAATGAAATGTTTGGGAACATATTGACGTTTGTTTGTGAATATGTCTGCTTCAAGTCATTTAGCACTGCAGAACTGGCTGATAAAGCTTCCCATGCCCTTTTCCACAGTCTGAGCTCTTGGTGGAATGTTGTCGGTGAAGGCAAGTCAAAAGAAGTTTTAAGTGAATTCTGTCTTTCTAATGTTAGGCTGTTCAAGTTTGATGGAATAAGTGTGAATTGTTGTATAGCTGTTGCTGCCATTGTAGTAAATCAGCTGGACAGTTCATGAATAAAGTGATCCAGAAAGGGAATAAAAATTGCTCTTCTCCAGTACACTTCTGAAGTCTGTCCATCAACATTGTTCCTCATAGTTTGTTTGTTACACAAACGTGGAAGAGGTGAATCAGCCTTACTACAGAAACTCCCCATTTCTGACATATCTCTGAAGATATTCCTAAACTCATGTTCAATGTTTGCACGAATAGCCCGCAGCTCATCAAGCACACAGCTGACTTGCTCTTATGCATACAGTATGTCTTGTGATGATCCTTGCAGAAGTTTGCTAAGGGGCTTAGTAAAGCCAAACAAGAACCTTGCTGACTGGAAAGAAACAATACATCATGACTTTGTAATTGAATTGTAAAGTCCACTGGCATCTGTCAAAGTTTTTCCATCCCAATGTGGCCCTGCGTTATTCATAATATTGTCTAAACAGTGAAGAAGTGGTTCATAGATATGACAGAAGTCATCAAAGGCTGTATGTCTCTCCACCCATCTGGTCTCACAAAGCAACTTAAGCTTTTGTTTTTCTATTGGTTTTTGGCCACTTGCCTTTCACTGTAAATTCATGTACTGTACTGATTCCTCTAGGCACGTTTGCCTTTTTGGGGAGTACTTGAAAAACAAACCAACTTCCTTCACTACATTTAACATTATTCATATTTCTGGAACTTGGCAAGCCTTTGAAAGCACAAGGTTCAGCTGGTGACTAGCACAATGGAAAAAATAGCATGTGGTACTCTTTCTTGAAACAAAGCTGCACAGCCTTTCTGTGCTAAAGCCATGTTTCCAGCACCATCATACCCTTGAGCTCTGCAATGCTCAAGATTCAATGTTAATTTTGTTAGGCATGCAGCCAACTTATTGCAGATCTCCTCTCCAGTGACAGATTCATAAGCAATGAACTTTATGAATCTCTCCACAGGATGGCCATTCTTCACATATCGTAGTACTACTCCAAGTTACTCCCAGTTGCTTACATCTGCAATTTCATCTGCTTGGATGGAGTAAAAGGATCCAATAGGCTGTTGTTTAATATCCTTTATTATCTGCTGTTGAATATATTCTTTAATACACTCTACCAATTCATTCTGCACTGTTTTTGAAATATATGGTGCATTCTTTTGGCATGTCTGCAAGTGGGTTTGTAAGTCTTTGTCACCAGAGTCAATTCGGAAATCAATTAGAGATCTGAAGTTTCCCTTGTTGGTAGTACAGTTAGATGTCCAGTCATCTCTATGTCCACAAAGCGCTATCCCTTGCCTTCCACTGTACTCCAGATGCTTTATAATAGAGGTTAGTAGAGCTCTGTTTTTGGCCACCTGCAGCTGAAAAGCATTTGAAATTGCAAAGTCCACTTTTTGACTTTGATTGTCACTTGTGATTCTAAAAGCATGTAATTTTGCCTCAGATTTCTTATGGTACTTTAATTCAGAGTGTCGCTGAATATCAGCTTTGGCATGCTTCCAATTACAGTAAGGCTGCTCAGTGAAGAACTTTGCCTGTTCTGTCTGTGCTGGTGTTGGAAATAACATGCGGGCTAAACAATGCAGCCCATCCTGTTTCATTGAATGTGCCAGAAAATTAAACTGATCTAGCCACAAGAGTTGACATTGACGAAGGGAACTTCCTGATTTTCTTCTTTTGTCTGTGAAGGCTTTGAGTGGAAAACAAAAACTGTTGTGGTTTATGATGATTTATGACAATGACTTTCTCCTTATCTGTAGTATTAGCACATGTGATGTACTCACTAATATCTGTCAGTGAACAGATAGCATCACCGATTTCATCTGAATACTTCTTAGGGAAGTAACTGACTACACTTACGGTACTTCTCTCAATTTCTAGGTTATCTCTTGAGCTGCTGACTTCAGTGATTGTACTACCATGACCGACTTCTTTGATGGCACTACATTCATTAACTGTAGATTCTGTCTCATCAAGCACACACGACTCTCTCACTGCTGGTTTAAAAAAGTGAAAACAAGTATCAGTAGGTGATAACTTCCCTAACAGTATAAGAAAAAAACAATCACAGAAAAACACAATCTACACTCTGGATGCCTGCAAACCTACAAAGAAATGCAAAGTACACAAGGACTACCAAGATGTTTCATCTCACACATGAGCTCCTTCCTTGATATATAAACAAATCAAATTTTTAAAGTACAGTACCTTTCAGTTCATTTTCACACCCTAATTCACAAAATTCTAGACAAATACTTTACCACAGGAAATAAAGTGTCATACATATCTGAAATATCTGATATAATCATCCAGAGAATAGGACATTATCCTGTACTTTGCTCTCACCCACAATGATTTACCCCGAGAGACTGAACCTTCCCCGTGTTTTACGGCCTTTCTGAAAAATTTGAAAAGAGACTGTTAATGTAGTTCTCGCTTGGCTCCTGAAGACATAGGTGTAAGAAGAGGAACCTAGCTTCTTGTTTACTATTTGTTTGTTGTGTATTTTTATGGCGTTATTAAAGGACAAGACAAAATCTATTAGTACTCCCTAGTAGTTTGCGGTAGTTTGGTGGTTGTCTATAGTATATCATTTGAAGTAATAGGGCAGTTATGGGGAGGTTTGGGGGGTTCTCATGGTGGGGGGTAATAGTAGCATTTTTGTTTTTATGATAAGACGCCTTAGGAGCCAAGGCAATTTTGTACTAAAGGTCATTTGGTTAGTGACTGAAGTTCTGATTGAGAATTGAGAGCCAAGATAAGGAGGAGGAGGGAGTCACAGCTGATACAGTCAGTCAGTTTGAGGAATTACAGAATGAAGGTCATTTTTCCAGAATATTAGAAGAGCTCGTGTGGAATCAGAATGGTGGTCTAAAGGAAACTATTACCCTAGTGGACAAACTAGTATAGCAGAGGCAAAAAGCACTGAGAAAAAGGCATGAAATAGAGGAGTATGTGAGTATGGATTGAAGAGAAGAACAGAAAGATACTTGAGAACAGAGAAGGGGAAGGGGTGAAAGGGTATGGGAGCAGATAGTAAAGGGGTTAAAGGCTCCTGGCTGGTGGTTGTCCCAAAGTACAACCTACAATATCTCACACTCTAATTGTCTAAGACTAAAGTTTAAAGTACGTACTTTTATTTATATTTAAAATCCCTTCCTGTAGTAGAGGGGAGGAAAGGTTCAGTTCTTAGGTAGGGGAAATCGCAGGTGTTGAGTAGAATAGTTGTTCAGTTTGTGCATGGCAAGTCCCTCCTTACCACTGGGAAACCAGCTGGGAATATAAGAGACAGAGAGAGATAGTGGTAAGACACAAAATAGAATAAAAATAGACAGTATTATAGTAACTTGAGCATAGAACAGAGATTAACTTGCATAGTAAAACAGTCTTGACTGCACATATATACTGTTCTATCAGTGATAATATTCTCAAGACAGATGAGTAAAAGCAAAATAGTTCAGGAACAATAAAGGTTAAACTCTTTCTATGACCTGAAGTCAAAGATTACATTCAGCAAGACACTTGTTAAAAGGCAGCAGTTTTTCCTGACATACTGCAGCTCATTTCAATACAAGAACTAATTGCTTCTGTATCTAACGTACAAAATAAAACAATGTCAAGTACTAAGTAACTGCTTCTGTATCTAATGCACAAAATAAAACAATGCCAAGTACTACTGACTTAGGCAATGGCCACAACAGCACGTGTTAATTAGGGTTAAGATAGAACGGATGTAAAACACTTCACAAATGAATGCATGACCTGTTCTCTGCTTTGCCATGTTGCGATTACTTTACAAAACTGTTTCTGTCTGTAGATGGTTTGGAAACAAAGCTAGGGAGGCAAGATTGCATTGGTTTGCACATGTGCTGAGGAGGGATGCTGTGTATATTGGGAGAAGGATGGAGCTGCCAGGTAAGAGGAAAAGAGGAACACCTAAGATAAGGTTCATGGTTGCAGTGAGAGAGGACATGCAGGTGGTTGGTGTGGCACAGCAAGATGCAGAGGACAGGAAGAAATGGACACAGATGATCTGCTGTGGCAACCCCTAACAGGAGCAGCCAACACATGCACACACACACACACGCACACACACGCACACGCACACGCACACACACACACACACACACACACACACACACACACACACACACACACACACACACACACACACACACACACACACACACACACACACACACACACACACACACACACACACACACACAAGTATTACACACGTGAGCTACAGACCTTACAGTGACAAAACATACAACTTAACCAGACCAGAGTGTGCGATCTACTATTTGTTCAAAAATCTAAATGAAGTGTTTTGAAAAATCGGTAGGCATCATCAGGCTTTTATTCAAATAATTTACATTTTAATGAACTACTGTCTTTATATAATAAGTTCTGATTGATAGGTTTACCTGGCATGGTGCATCAACCAAAGATATATAATGCACGTATTTTACTTACTATGTGCAAGTCCTCCTGTTTCACTCATATGCCATACCTAATGTAGAATCATCACACAAACCTCTGTGGCATCAAGTGACCAATGGCTAATGCATTGGAAATCACTGATGTTTGTTTGTGTCTTTCGGTTATTTAGTAATAATAATATCAAAGGCTGTGAGGGACCAATCATCTTGAATATATCAGATAAACTTTAAAGCGCTCTTTAATTAAAGGCACATGCATAAAAGGTTACAGCTGACTGGATTCACAAAACTTTTTATTTTAATGCTTACATTAGCTCTTTAAATTATGTATGGGATACTGATACATTTCCAAAGTGTCAGTGGGCAGCTTTCTGGCATCACACTTGTTTACCCCTGTATAATATTTTGCCATAGTTAATGTGCGTTCTGTAGCATAAACTGTAGTGATGCCCTGGGCCCATGCCTAAATCTGTCACAACTGTACTATACAAGGCTGGAAAGTGTTTAACAAAATCTAGACTGGTTAGATCAGGATCAGAACGATCATTAAAACTAGTTTAACACTGATACCAAAAATTGTCCAAAACCCAAAAAATCATCTAAAGGTGAACAGTGCACTGTACCAAATGAGGCAAGCAAAAAGTGTTTTGGACCTTGCCAGCAGCGGACAAATCAGAGGGAAGTGTAGTGAAATTATAAAGTCACAGTCCCTACCCATCTTACTTTTCCTCACTTCAAAACCATACTAAACTGAAAGCAAAAAACAAGAACATTTTTCCATTCAGCATGTTACATTATGAGAAACAGCAAGTACTTGAAGTATGCTTTAGTAGTTCAATGCTACCACTTTTCTTAGACTTTAATATGGGATACTACATTTACAATGAAAATCTATTCTTTTAGCATGGTCTTTAAAATTATTTGGTCATTAATAATTTCCCTTGTAATTTCACCACTACAACTAAGCTGCCAGGCTCATTACTTACTATATTGAAATTGGAACACTTAAAAAGTTAACAGTATGCAACAACATACATTTTCTGTGCAATAAGTCTTAACTCTGTTAGCTTTACTGTCTGACTGCAATCCTGAAGGATTTACCAGAAACTTGAAACTTTTACAAGGGACAGGGCAAAAATATGCAACACAATCAGGGACATTCAGCAAAACTCAGGACCAGTTGAGAGGTATGAAAACCACAATTACCCAATAAGAGTCTTCTCTTAAGGAATTTCTTCTCAAATAAATCCTATAACTATGGTGAATGATTATCTTACTTAAGCCATATATAATATTTATGTTAACATACTATGTACAAACCACCAATCTTTTTGTAATACTGTACCACTGTACTATTCACTGTAACCACCTACGGTATGCCTCCTACACCACATTTGCTATACAACCGAATGGGATTAAAAAACTGCATCACAATTCACTTCTAATAATTCATAAGGAATGCTGGCGTCCATATGAATAATTGAGGTCTATATTAGAACACCGAACATTTGAAATGTCGGGTGTTCTAATATCAACCCGTTTTCAGCGAACGCTGAAAATATCAAAGTAACAGGAAACCAAATTCTTTCCTAGGGAAAGAATTTGGTTGTCCGTTTCTGTTATTTCGTTATTGTCAGCGATCTGGTGGAAAGTTACGGGTTGGGTTCAGGTAAGTGTGCGATTGTGTGAACGTGTGGGTTAGGGTGGGTTAGGTGAGTTAGGGTTAGGGCGCGGGTCAGGTAAGTGTGCGATTGTGTGGATGTGTGGGTTAGGGCAGGTTAGGTGAGTTAGGGCGCGGGTGAGGTGACTGTGTGATAGTGATGGACCTTAGGGTTAGGGTTTGGGTTAAGGTAAGTGGATAGTTAGTGGTGTTTGTATAGTTTAGTGTAGGGTTAGGTGTTAGAGTTTAGGTGTATGTGTGTGGATTGCTGTTTGTTTGGTGTGCTTGTGTTGTGTGTATGTGTTTTGTAACAGCAATTTTTTTCCCTAGGAAAAAATTTGCTGTTCTGAATGTTCAATGTTTTTTTTTTTCGATTGCTAGGGTTCGATATTAGAACACTCGACATTTTGAATGTTCGGTGTTCTAATATAGACCCGAATAATTGATTAGTCTGTTTAGAGCACTGCAACACACAAACATAACTTGAAAATCACCCTTACTCAGTAGTTCAGCATACGTGTTATGAAGTACATTCCCTTTTAATAAAAGGCCCCTGCGCCCATGCCTAAATTCGCCATTGCATTGATAACTACTAACTGCATCCCTTAACAGCTTACAGCTAGAGTAACCATTCCAATCTACTCACCTGAGATACAGATCTGAAGAAGTGTCAAAATAACATTTCTGTTCTTTTTATTATTGTGTTTGCAGTTTTTTTTTTATCTCCATACAGCATTGCATGCGAGTATGAGAGAAACTGTCTCAATAATTGCTTACTTATTTACTTATATTTGTTGAATCTGCCGATTTCACTGTCTGAACTGGTGGCCTTTTTTTGAGGTAAGACCTGATGTGGTTTTTATGTGATTAGGATAAATTTGGCCATGTCATAGGAAGAATTTGTAGTGCTTCTCTTCTTACAATTGGGATAATTTATCTCAAAAAGAACTAACAAGTAGAGGCTGTCACACATATAGCTGAAATACTCCATAAAACATAAATGCTGTTTACTGAGTTGGGGGAAGTCTACCCAAAAGATGTAACCTGGAGGATAGGTCAGCACCTAATTATTATGCAGTTCAGAAGAAAATTAAATAACATGAAAGTATTTCAAGTCAGGCATCTTATCCAGTAATTATAATATCAAGAATGAACTCAAATATAAAACAAATATACTGCAGTAAGAGAAATAAAGATAAAACTAGATCCAATCAAAGGCAGAATGTAAGCACTTAATCAAAAGCTATCATTTAGTACTACCCTGAAAATATCTGATGCCGACTGTCAGCAATGATTGGGCTAAAAATATTTAGTAAGCAGGAACTAATATTTTAAAATGCTGGAGTTAATTGGCAAAGTGTTCAAATAAACACCTGTTAATAATAATTTAAAGCAAAATTATCATCTAGATGATGCTGATCTGATATAAACAGGTGAATCTGAGAATATGTTAAAAAATCAGTGTATTAGTAGTATGATTATAAACACATATACCTAACCAATATACTAAATAATTAGCAAAGCCATGAAACAGAAGATAATCAACAGTACATGATATTATTTTATTGCATCTAATTTAACCTTTATATTTTGCAATGCTAATTTATGTATTTATTTATTAATTTGTATATTTTGCTGCTCAGAATGGTCTAAAGCAACACACTGTGATACTAATTGGAAAAAAAAATGCATGGCCCTTTACTAAATCAAAACATGCTATAACTTTTCTTCTTCTTCTTTTGTCTTTTTCCTGGTTAGGGGTCGCCACAATGGATCACCTGTCCGCACATGATTGGCAGCGGAGTTTTACAGTGTCGAGTTGCCAGCCCAGCGCCCAACATTCCACAGAAGGCACACACATGCACACACTCACACCTAAGGCCAATTTAGAATGTCCAATCCACCTACAGCATGTCTTTGGGATGTGGGAGGAAACCGGAGCACCCGGAGGAAACCCATGCGACCACAGGGAGGACATGCAGACTCCGCACAGAAGACACCCCAGCCGAGGATCAAACCAGAGAACCTCTTGCTGTGAGGTGGCAACGCTAACTGCTGCACCACCGTGGTCGCCCCAAAACATGCTATAACTTTTAAATTAGGGAAACTTGCAACATGATTCTGTCTGTGCAAAAGCCAATCAATGCAGAGTTTAGCTACCTATACTCCCACACTTTAAATAAATTGTTATTTAAACCAATTCAATCCAGAGCAAGGTTCGTCTAAAAGAATGTTATTAACTAATTTACTAACTCCTACAGAGTTCATTCCAAAGTTCAGAATCACAAGTCAAAAATCAATTTGGTAAAAGACAAGCTTCAAGAAGGAACTCAGAAAATAAAACAAGAGCCTAGCCATGACTACATAGCAATGTTTAGAACTGTAGAATATTTGAAAGTTATAAACTAGGTTAGGACAATAAATAAACATTACATCAAGAGGACAGGGCAAGCAAGTTCATTTGTAAAATACCCCCAAAAATTTCTTAACCAACACCCATATTAAGTGACAACAGCTACTTATTGCTTGAAAAGTATTATTAATTTTGAACTGCAATCTGTATTTTTGAGACACTGCGCACCAAACGCAGCAGGCTCAACTGTACTGTTTTTTTTGTTTTGGCAACGAGTTGGTATGTATCAATAAAATAAAAATAAAATAATTAGCAAATTTTACCTTAGCAGTCAGAGCAGATCACAGTTGTTGTATTTCTCTTTAAAACTAAGCAGTCTCAGGTTAGCGATTATCACAAGCCGCCTCTCACCTGCACACGTAATGGAGATGCAGTTGGGGAAGGATCGTTCTAAAAACAAATCTGCTGACTGCAACCTCCAATCGCATGATTCGCATCTCCATTGTGCATTAGATGCATTTCCTGGCAGGTTGATGTCACAGGATTGTGCAGAAAAGGACCCCCCCCAAAAAAAAAGTTTTAAAAGGGGCCGGTGCGGGAAAAAAAAAGTTCTAAAAGGGGCTGGCACGCGCCCCTGCGCCCATGCCTAAATCCGCCATTGACATAGTCTCCCTTTGTTCAATATGGTCTTTGTAACTACCACCCCTGATATTTCTAGGTACTTGTTCCAGGACAGAGAAAAAAAAATTTTTATATTCAGGGCATTTTAGGGTATGCCTATATAAAGCATTATTACCATTATTGGACCTGATAGCATAAAGATGTTCCTTGATCCTTTGAAATAGACATCTAGTGGACATCCCAACATAGAATTCTCTGCAAAATGAACAAATAGCTACGTATACTATCCCTTTTGTCGTGCAGTTAAACACTCCATTGACAGGCAATGTTCTATTAACATGAGGTAACTCAATATAAGGGCCTTCAAGTATGTATCTACACGCTACACAAAACCCACACTTGTACATTCCTTTAGCTTTCCCACTAACACTTAGTAATTCCTCACAGTGTTAATTATGTTGATGGTGTCCCTCCACATTTGGTGTCTCCAGATAGGATCACCCATCCATCCAAGAAAATTTCAGCCATATTGCCACAGTACCTCAGTAACAATTTAATTTTATAGAGAATAAACTGTTCTGTAACTGGGTAGATGCTCGGTCTTCACCTCAGAGCCTCATAAATATAATAAAAAAATCGAACAGACCACAGCTGAAGAGTATATAGTTGAAACCAACGTTTAATACACAAAGTAAGCACTTTCACAATCTGTAACTGACCGCTTCTTCAGACTTAATCATTCAAATGAAATAATCATAGCATTTAAATAGCATCTCATCAAATCACCAATTAAAGTAAATCAGTCAAGTCTATTAATCAAATTAATTAAGCACTTAAAAACACAGTAAATAGATTCTGTCAAAACATTTGAAACCCTAAAAACTAATAAAACAACAAAGTTATAAAAAACAGCTAGGCTGGATAGCAATAAATATCTTTCAAAAAGCTTACTGGCTTTAAGGAAGGGCTTAAGTGACACTGCACCATTAATCCCTGGTAGTTTATCTGCCTGCAGCAGAAAAATCCATTTTTGTTCTGCTGCTTCCGCCTTGTTCTTAATGTCACCGCCCCTCATACTTTGGTCTATAATCTCTAGCACTAAAAGGTTAAAAGCATGTTGGGAGACTTCTGCTTGAACATGTCTTGCTAAGGCACTAGTTTCTTTAGCATTATTTATATCTCTTAAATGCTCTAGAATGTGCTCTTTGAAACTTCTGTTGTTTTACCAACATAAAATACATAGCATAATTTGCAGAAGCTAAGGTGCACTAAATGTTGTGTTTTACAATCAACATAGAAGTCAAACTTCTGGCTTGGATGTGTGAATGTAGTGTTAAGAGTAAATAAACTTACATGCCATGCAGTTCCTGCAGGGAAATGTTCCTGTTCCCTGAGACAGCATATTATTATTTCTGCTAGCCAATGGTTTATAACATATTTGTCTTTTAGGATTTTTATTTTTAAAAGAAAAACATGGTCTGTTGTCTATAACACCATCCAGTTCTTCAGTAAAATTTAAAATATTCCAGTTCCTCTCAAATATTTCACAAAACATCTTGATATCACTACAAGAGGAAATAGGAAACCTACCAGCCTATATAGAAAACCCAGTAGAAAAAATAACATTCTACATAAAACTAGTATGCATCCCAAACATGTTAACAAGAATGTAGTCAAAGGACAATTTATGAGAATAAGTAAATTGCATTATACAGAAGATGGGCTGGATCAAGCAGTTTCCACCTTAAAGGATGAATTTATAGATAGAGGCTACAATGCAGCAGATATAGAAACAGGTATTATTGATATGTATGAAGGACGTAGTCAGAGAGGCGAACCGTTTTTCCTCAGAGAGTATGAATAACATACATAATATACAAAATAAAAATAGACATAAAGTTAGGTTTCCTATTTCCTATTCTAGCGATATCAAGATGTTTTGTGAAATATTTGAGAGGAAATGGAATATTTTAAATTTTACTGAAGAACTGGATGGTGTTATAGACAAGAGACCGTGTGTTTTTCTTTTAAAAATAAAAAATCCCTAAAAAGACAAATATGTTATAAACCATTGGCTAGCAGAAATAATAATATGCTGTCTCAGGTAACAGGAACATTTCCCTGCAGGAACTGCATGGCATGTAAGTTTATTTACTCTAACACTACATTCACACGTCCAAGTCAGAAGTTTGTCATAGACATTGACTTCTATGCTGATTGTAAAACACAACATTTAGTGCACCTTAGCTTCTGCAAATTATGCTATGTATTTTATGTTGGTAAAACCAACAGAAGTTTCAAAGATCACATTCTAGAGCATTTAAGAGATATAAATAATGCTAAAGAAACTAGTGCCTTAGCAAGACATGTTCAAGCAGAAGGCTCCCAACATGTTTTTAACTTTTTAGTGCTAGAGATTATAGAACAAAGTATGAGGGGTGGTGACATTAAGAACAAGACGGAAGCAGCAGAACAACAATGGATTTTGCTGCTGCAGGCAGATAAACTACCAGGGATTAATGGTGCAGTGTCACTTAAGACCTTCCTTAAAGCCAAACCACTTAAAACACTAAGCTTTTTGAAAGATATTTATTGCTATTCAGCTCAGATGTTTTTTATAACTTTGCTGTTTTATTAGTTTTTAGGGTTTCAAATATTTTGACAGAATCTATTTACTTTGTTTTTAAGTGCTTTATTAATTTGATTAATAGACTTGACTGATTTACTTTAATTGTTGATTTGATGAGATACTATTTAAATGCTATGATTATTTCATTTGAATGTATAAGTCTGAAGAAGCGGTCAGTTACAGATCGTGAAAGCGCTTACTTTGTGTATTAAACAACGTTGGTTTCAACTATATACTCTTCAGCTGTGGTCTGTTCGAGTTTTTAACAATTTAATTTTCCCTAGGGGAAAAGTTGTCATGGAGATTACAGTTTGACAGCTGAAAAAAGGTGCTATGCACATATCTGGTGGTACAGGAGGTGGACTTATTGACATGTCAACCTTTAAAGCATGTGTTGATGTAATGCCCTTCATATGCAATGCTATACAAAACAACTAGTGTCATGTTTATTAGCATCATGTACAGATAAACATACTCGACATAAAATAATTTCTGAGTATATGTCATGACCACTGAAGCCTACACATGCAGTGTACTTAACCTATTCCACATCTTAGGATGTCATATATGCAGAAGTTGGATTAAAAGCCAGGTCTGTGGAAATATTGATAACTAAGGGCAAATCACATAACCATTGCACCACCACCTCAGCAGTTAAAAAAAGGTGTATTCACAGTCACGCACAGCCAAATACACAAGTCAGCATCAACCATATGGGATATATCAACAGATATCAATGTAGTTAGTAATGAAGATCAACAAAATTATTTCATTTATGGTAATGTAAAAACATATGTAGCTGCATGTATGAAAAAAGTGGAAGCAAGGCAGAACAAGAGCAACATATGAAAACAAACAGGTTAGCAGTTATATCTATATGTGAAAACAACAAATTACATGCTAAGCCATCTTGATATTTCCCAAGTTCCATTGAATGATATAACAGCTGCCATTGTAGGAATAAGCATCAGGGAATATCTGCAAATCATACTTATAATGTACAGTCTCTGGATATTCCTGTAAATTGTTGTCCACAATACATAATATACAGGAACATGTAAAACAGCAATACGGATGGACATGGGAGTATTCTAGGTGTATCTACAGTTTACCAGGGCTGGGCCACATAGCCATTCACCTGCATATGTTGAAAATCTCCCTTTGAATTATGGCCATCTATCCATATGCATGCATATTGACGGAGACTACCCCTATCCTTTATGTAAGTGACATACTGAGATACAGACACTTTCAAAATGAAATATACAAGAAATATGGGTTAGAAAGTACACAGAGGACACTATGAACATAGTAAAGTGTTAGTGACCACTGTAGTCTAAAAGAGCAATACAAGCAGCTGACCTCATAATAACTTACCTTATTGGTAGTTGTAGTCAGGAAGTTAAACCCAACAGTGAGGTTAGCTCATCACAAACAGCTATTAAGCACCATTTGCACCATACGTAATTAATGAGGTTCATTAGTGTACAATGTTTTGGAATCAGATTAGCGAACATCTGCGTAAGTTCTCAAATCTCAGTGCCTTAACCAATAGCTCAGCATAATTATACATTGCTCCATGGAAATACCCACTAGTTATCTTTACATGGCAACATCTGGAACATGTGCCCAATACCCACCAATAACTGCTACCATCCTATGTGCAAGACTTTTAAAATGTGATATTAATACATATTATTATCATGTCATTGCTAACTATGAATTGAGTGGCACCTTAGTAAGCAATTTCATAAGTCTTTTATTGACCGCTTTGACTAATTTCAAGGAGATGTCGACCAAGAGGAGACTGCAGCAGGTTTGTGTGCCCAACTGGTCTGATGAGAAAACCATCCAGATACTGACATTCTAAAAGAATGTTATTAACTAATTTACTAACTCCTACAGAGTTCATTCCAAAGTTCAGAATCACAAGTCAAAATCAATTTGGTTAAAGACAAGCTTCAAGAAGGAACTCAGAAAATAAAACAAGAGCCTAGCCATGACTACATAGCAATGTTTAGAACTGTAGAATATTTGAAAGTTATAAACTAGGTTAGGACAATAAATAAACATTACATCAAGAGGACAGGGCAAGCAAGTTCATTTGTAAAATACCCCCAAAATTTCTTAACCAACACCCATATTAAGTGACAACAGCTACTTATTGCTTGAAAAGTATTATTAATTTTGAACTGCAATCTGTATTTTTGAGACACTGCGCACCAAACGCAGCAGGCTCAACTGTACTGTTTTTTTTGTTTTGGCGACGAGTTGGTATGTATCAATAAAATAAAAATAAAATAATTAGCAAATTTTACCTTAGCAGTCAGAGCAGATCACAGTTGCTGTATTTCTCTTTAAAACTAAGCAGTCTCAGGTTAGCGATTATCACAAGCCGCCTCTCACCAGCACACGTAATGGAGATGCAGTTGGGGAAGGATCGTTCTAAAAACAAATCTGCTGACTGCAACCTCCAATCGCATGATTCGCATCTCCATTGTGCATTAGATGCATTTCCTGGCAGGTTGATGTCACAGGATTGTGCAGAAAAGGACTCCCCCCCCCAAAAAAGTTTTAAAAGGGGCCGGTGCGGGGAAAAAAAGTTCTAAAAGGGGCTGGCGTGCGCCCCTGCGCCCATGCCTAAATCCGCCATTGACATAGTCTCTCTTTGTTCAATATGGTCTTTGTAACTACCACCCCTGATATTTCTAGGTACTTGTTCCAGGACAGAGAAAAACATTTTTTTATATTCAGGGCATTTTAGGGTATGCCTATATAAAGCATTATTACCATTATTGGACCTGATAGCATAAAGATGTTCCTTGATCCTTTGAAATAGACATCTAGTGGACATCCCAACATAGAATTCTCTGCAAAATGAACAAATAGCTACGTATACTATCCCTTTTGTCATGCAGTTAAACACTCCATTGACAGGCAATGTTCTATTAACATGAGGTAACTCAATATAAGGGCCTTCAAGGATGTATCTACACGCTACACAAAAGCCACACTTGTACATTCCTTTAGCTTTCCCACTAACACTTGGTAATTCCTCACAGTGTTAATTATGTTGATGGTGTCCCTCCACATTTGGTGTCTCCAGATAGGATCACCCATCCATCCAAGAAAATTTCAGCCATATTGCCACAGTACCTCAGTAACAATTTAATTTTATAGAGAATAAACTGTTCTGTAACTGTGTAGATGCTCGGTCTTCACCTCAGAGCCTCACAAATATAATAAAAAAATCGAACAGACCACAGCTGAAGAGTATATAGTTGAAGCCAACATTTAATACACAAAGTAAGCACTTTCAGAATCTGTAACTGACCGCTTCTTCAGACTTAATCATTCAAATGAAATAATCATAGCATTTAAATAGCATCTCATCAAATCAACAATTAAAGTAAATCAGTCAAGTCTATTAATCAAATTAATTAAGCACTTAAAAACACAGTAAATAGATTCTGTCAAAACATTTGAAACCCTAAAAACTAGCAAAACAACAAAGTTATAAAAAACAGCTAGGCTGGATAGCAAAAATATCTTTCAAAAAGCTTATTGGCTTTAAGGAAGGGCTTAAGTGACACTGCACCATTAATCCCTGGTAGTTTATCTGCCTGCAGCAGAAAAATCCATTTTTGTTCTGCTGCTTCCGCCTTGTTCTTAATGTCACCACCCCTCATACTTTGGTCTATAATCTCTAGCACTAAAAGGTTAAAAGCATGTTGAGAGACTTCTGCTTGAACATGTCTTGCTAAGGCACTAGTTTCTTTAGCAATATTTATATCTCTTAAATGCTCTAGAATGTGCTCTTTGAAACTTCTGTTGTTTTACCAACATAAAATACTTAGCATAATTTGCAGAAGCTAAGGTGCACTAACTGTTGTGTTTTACAATCAACATAGAAGTCAAACTTCTGGCTTGGATGTGTGAATGTAGTGTTAGAGTAAATAAACTTACATGCCATGCAGTTCCTGCAGGGAAATGTTCCTGTTCCCTGAGACAGCATATTATTATTTCTGCTAGCCAATGGTTTATAACATATTTGTCTTTTTAGGGATTTTTTATTTTTAAAAGAAAAACATGGTCTGTTGTCTATAACACCATCCAGTTCTCCAGTAAAATTTAAAATATTCCAGTTCCTCTCAAATATTTCACAAAACATCTTGATATCACTACAAGAGGAAATAGGAAACCTACCAGCCTATTTAGAAAACCCAGTAGAAAAAATAGCATTCTGCATAAAACTAGTATGCATCCCAAACATGTTAACAAGAATGTAGTCAAAGGACAATTTATGAGAATAAGTAAATTGCATTATACAGAAGATGGGCTGGATCAAGCAGTTTCCACCTTAAAGGATGAATTTATAGATAGAGGCTACAATGCAGCAGATATAGAAACAGGTATTATTGATATGTATGAAGGACGTAGTCAGAGAGGCGAACCGTTTTTCCTCAGAGAGTACGAATGACATACATAATATACAAAATAAAAATATACATAAAGTTAGGTTTCCTGTTCCCTGTTCTAGCGATATCAAGATGTTTTGTGAAATATTTGAGAGGAACTGGAATATTTTAAATTTTACTGAAGAACTGGATGGTGTTAATAGACAAGAGACCGTGTGTTTTTGTTTTAAAAATAAAAAATCCCTAAAAAGACAAATATGTTATAAACCATTGGCTAGCAGAAATAATAATATGCTGTCTCAGGTAACAGGAACATTTCCCTGCACGAACTGCATGGCATGTAAGTTTATTTACTCTAACACTACATTCACACGTCCAAGTCAGAAGTTTGTCATAGACATTGACTTCTATGCTGATTGTAAAACACAACATTTAGTGCACCTTAGCTTCTGCAAATTATGCTATGTATTTTATGTTGGTAAAACCAACAGAAGTTTCAAAGATCGCATTCTAGAGCATTTAAGAGATATAAATAATGCTAAAGAAACTAGTGCCTTAGCAAGACATGTTCAAGCAGAAGGCTCCCAACATGTTTTTAACTTTTTAGTGCTAGAGATTATAGAACAAAGTATGAGGGGTGGTGACATTAAGAACAAGACGGAAGCAGCAGAACAAAAATGGATTTTGCTGCTGCAGGCAGATAAACTACCAGGGATTAATGGTGCAGTGTCACTTAAGACCTTCCTTAAAGCCAAACCACTTAAAACACTAAGCTTTTTGAAAGATATTTATTGCTATTCAGCTCAGATGTTTTTTATAACTTTGCTGTTTTATTAGTTTTTAGGGTTTCAAATGTTTTGACAGAATCTATTTACTTTGTTTTTAAGTGCTTTATTAATTTGATTAATAGACTTGACTGATTTACTTTAATTGTTGATTTGATGAGATACTATTTAAATGCTATGATTATTTCATTTGAATGTATAAGTCTGAAGAAGCGGTCAGTTACAGATCGTGAAAGCGCTTACTTTGTGTATTAAACAACGTTGGTTTCAACTATATACTCTTCAGCTGTGGTCTGTTCGAGTTTTTAACAATTTAATTTTCCCTAGGGGAAAAGTTGTCATGGAGATTACAGTTTGACAGCTGAAAAAAGGTGCTATGCACATATCTGGTGGTACAGGAGGTGGACTTATTGACATGTCAACCTTTAAAGCATGTGTTGATGTAATGCCCTTCATATGCAATGCTATACAAAACAACTAGTGTCATGTTTATTAGCATCATGTACAGATAAACATACTCGACATAAAATAATTTCTGAGTATATGTCATGACCACTGAAGCCTACACATGCAGTGTACTTAACCTATTCCACATCTTAGGATGTCATATATGCAGAAGTTGGATTAAAAGCCAGGTCTGTGGAAATATTGATAACTAAGGGCAAATCACATAACCATTGCACCACCACCTCAGCAGTTAAAAAAAAAAGGTGTATTCACAGTCACGTGCACAGCCAAATACACAAGTCAGCATCAACCATATGGGATATATCAACAGATATCAATGTAGTTAGTAATGAAGATCAACAAAATTATTTAATTTATGGTAATGTAAAAACATATGTAGCTGCATGTATGAAAAAAGTGGAAGCAAGGCAGAACAAGAGCAACATATGAAAACGAACAGGTTAGCAGTTATATCTATATGTGAAAACAACAAATTACATGCTAAGCCATCTTGATGTTTCCCAAGTTCCATTGAATGATATAACAGCTGCCATTGTAGGAATAAGCATCAGGGAATATCTGCAAATCATACTTATAATGTACAGTCTGTGGATATTCCTGTAAATTGTTGTCCACAATACATAATATATAGGAACATGTAAAACAGCAATACGGATGGACATGGGAGTATTCTAGGTGTATCTGCAGTTTACCAGGGCTGGGCCACATAGCCATTCACCTGCATATGTTGAAAATCTCCCTTTGAATTATGGCCATCTATCCATATGCATGCATATTGACGGAGACTACCCCTATCCTTTATGTAAGTGACATACTGAGATACAGATACTTTCAAAATGAAATATACAAGAAATATGGATTAGAAGGTACACAGAGGACACTATGAACATAGTAAAGTGTTAGTGACCACTGTAGTCTAAAAGAGCAATACAAGCAGCTGACCTCATAATAACTTACCTTATTGGTAGTTGTAGTCAGGAAGTTAAACCCAACAGTGAGGTTAGCTCATCACAAACAGCTAAGCACCATTTGCACCATACATAATTAATGAGGTTCATTAGTGTACAATGTTTTGGAATCAGATTAGCGAACATCTGCGTAAGTTCTCAAATCTCAGTGCATTAACCAATAGCTCAGCATAATTATACATTGCTCCATGGAAATACCCACTAGTTATCTTTACATGGCAACATCTGGAACATGTGCCCAATACCCACCAATAACTGCTACCATCCTATGTGCAAGACTTTTAAAATGTGATATTAATACATATTATTATCATGTCATTGCTAACTATGAATTGAGTGGCACCTTAGTAAGCAATTTCATAAGTCTTTTTATTGACCGTTTTGACTAATTTCAAGGAGATGTCGACCAAGAGGAGACTGCAGCAGGTTTGTGTGCCCAACTGGTCTGATGAGAAAACCATCCAGATACTGACATTCTGCATAGGACATGAACAGAAGATGTGAGCACACCAGAGGTACTTCACCCAGATCACTGAATGGAACCAGACTGCAAGGGAGCTCTGAGGGCACTCCAGAATCTAGAGGATTGATGTGCACATCTGGCATTGATGCAACTATCTTCACAATAGGGACCAGGATGACCTTTGAAACAGGATCACAAAGGTTCCACATCAGTCCCTGGGTATCTACAGTAAGTGCCATAATACATACCTTAACACCTAGTAATTATTGTTATGCACTGAACATATGTGGTGAGATAATGAAGTGAAATCCATAAATATTCCATTTATATATGTAGCACTATCACAGTTTAATTTCTCTAAGCCTTTTGGGTTTCTAATACCATGATGGAAATGGACTCCATTCCTAAGTTAAAGTATGATTTAAGTTTATGAAATTAGTATAGTTTAAATCTTTGATGTTAACCACAAGTGCTATTTGCAGCACCCGTGATGTGTTGACTCCTTCTGCAATTCAAATGGAGTTACACATATGGTGCAGCGGTTCGCATTGTCACCTCACAGCAAGAGGTTCTCTGGTTTGATTCTCAGCTGGGGTGCCTTTTCTGTGGAGCATGCATGCCCTCCCTGCAGTCATGTGGATTTCCTCCAGGTGCTCTGGTTTCCTCCCACATCCCAAAGACATGCAGTAGGTGGATTAGACACTCTAAACTGGACCCTCGGTGTGAGTGTGTGTGTGTGAATGAGTGGTAAGAATGAAGTACTGTGGCAGTGCTAGCCACCTGGTGGTGTAAACCTTGGCTCAAGATGATTGTCACTGCTGAAGTGACACCCTGACCTCATGTGCAAAAATAGGAAAAGGGGTTGAGGATGGATGGATTACACGTATCAGTAGCATATCTAAATACAACTTTAATGCAAAAATGGGAAAAGGGGTTGAGGATGGATGGATTACATGTATCAATAGCATATCTAAATACAACTTTAATGCAAAAATGGGAAAAGGGGTTGAGGATGGATGGATTACATGTATCAGTAGCATATCTAAAGACAACTTTAAATTGCTTTTTATGAGACCCATTGTTCCTACTACTATTTAAACTGTCTGGGTATCCTTCTTTCATATTTCCCTCATTTCTGCTTGCAAGTCCTGCTATTTTATGATCTTGTGTCTCTGTACATAAGACACTGTAATCACTGGGTGTAGTAATTTCAGTGATCAATGTTACTTTTGTCTTCTTTTCATAGACTACTATATCTAGTTTTCTTGCATCTATTTTTTGAATTGTTGGTAATGGGTGATCCCATGTGCTATAACCTTCATCATTTTCTACAATGCTTTGTGGCTCACATTTTTAATACTTCTCAGCTACCTCAATATTGCAATGTTTGCACAATCCCCAATGTAACAGTCTTGCCACGTTATTATGCCTCTCAGTATACAGGTCACGTGCCATTAGTGTAAGACACCCAGCAACAAGATGTGCAACTGCATCCAGTTCTGTTTTACAGAATGTGCATTTGTCTGTTTTTCCTACATGTTCAATGGACTTTGTAAACCAACGTGTATGTAGTCCACTATCCTGGGCTGTCAATGTTAACCTTTTATCTTTTGGTTTAAATGCACCTGTCCTTAACCATTCCTGCAACAGGTCCTCATCAACATGATGTTGTTCCAGAGGTTTTCTGCATGTGCAACTATATTTATGCCTTTGCCACATGTCTTGCCTTCTCATCTGATTCTTCATCTTATATTCTTTCATTGATTTTGGCATACTGAATTACTGCCTGATTTTTGTCTATTTCTGATTTGATTTCCATTCCTGCTTGACACCAATATGCTTCTGCTAAACTAAACAGGGAAATCATCTTAGATTTGTTCTCTTCATGTTTCAAAACTTTCACTATATTTGGATCTGGTGAACTCAGCAGATATGTATGCAGTCCTACGACTGCAGATCTGTACATGTAATCGTTTTCAAATAGGCCAATACCTCCTTCAGACTGAGGAATATATAATTATAATTTGGTATACACTGATATATCATTTGATTAGTGTGAAACATTTTTCTTGTTGCCCAACTGATCCAATACCTTTTGAGGCCAGTCAATCACCCAAAAACTGTAAGTCAGAACAAGAAGAGCAAATTGGTTTATAACCTGGACTTTGGCCCTAGGTGTCAGGACTGTTTCAGAATTAATTTTAGTCTTCTAAAATATTTTAATGAGTTTTGATTGCATTTGTTCATGTTTTATTGTCAATCCGTCATCAATTCTCAAATATTTATACACTCTCTCCTTCTCAAGTTCCTTTATCTCACATTCCTGTCCCAGACTGATATTTTCTTGGTGCTGCAGCTTTCCTGCTTTAACTGTTGCTTTTGCACTTTTATCAAGACCAAATGACATTCATATACCTTCCGAGAAAGATTTGACCACTTGCAGATGTGCTTTCAGCTCCTCATCTGATGAACTATACAGTTTTAAGTCATTCATAAGTCTTTACATTTTGCTGTTTTCTGATAGCCAAATTGTAACCATTACCTAATCAGTTAAGTAGACAGCTTAATGGGTTAAGGGCAAGACATAAGAGCAGCAGTTACAAAGAGTCACCCTGTAATATCCCCCTTTGAATTTTTATCCCTGGGATACTAATTTGTCTGTTATCATGGCTTAGCTGCAAAATTGTTTGCCACTGTTTTGGGGTCACTGTAATGTAATTAATCAATGTAGGGTGTATGTTATACATCTGTAAGCACTTTATACATAAATATGGGATACTGTCAAATGATGTTTTGTAATCTATCCGTGCCATGTGCTGATCCTTCCCCTTTTTACAATTCTCCATTACGACTATATTTAATAACAGATGATTCTTTGTCTATATGTCTTTTTTTGTGACCCTTTTGTTCTATTGCCACAACTGAGTTTTCTTCTAAATGACTATAAACACTGTCGGCAACAATTCCATTATATAGTTTATACATCACTGGAAGGCAAGTTATTGGTCTATAATTTTTAGGACAACTTGCAGGTTCACTCTTAAGGAGGAGTATCATGTTTTCTGTTGTTAACCAGGTTGGTGTCTATTTGGGGTGCACATATAAATACTTCTTACTCGGGGCTAAATCTTCATGTCAAGATGTTAATACTTTTAGCCAGAAGATGCATCTGGGCCTGGAGTTTTCCAGTTAGGAGCTTTTCTTAACTTTGTTTCAATGTCTCTGGCCATTACTTCATCTCATTTCATATCCTGTACATTTGAACTTCTTACTGTTTCTTTTACTTCTTGTATCCATGTAGCATCTTTGTGTTCCATGTGGTCTTCATAGATAGTTCTCCAAAATGTGTCTATGTCTTCTTTTTATGGTGGTGTTTCTATTCCTTGTGCTTTGTTTCCCAGTTCTCTATAAAACTTTTTTAGGTCATCAATGAATTGCTTATTTTGTACTTTTCCTTTATATTTATCTGCATATCTTCTAAGTTTTTCTACCTGTGCCCCATCTTTAGTTTATTATTTGTAACAGTGTATGATAGATCCTGGTCTCTTCTGATACTGTGCATTGTTTTTATCAGGTCTATCTTTATAGGTATTTTTGTTGATCTATTTCCTTTTCTATACTCTTATAACAGTGACACTTCTTGTCTTAATTGCTTTATTGGTTTGTCTATTCAATAATTCCACGATGGCATTTGATTTCTTTCCTTCCTTTCCTTTATTGCTCTGTGTTTTTCTGGTAAGACTATCTGTTATTAATTTATCTGCAGTGTAATATATCCAATTCACTTCTCTTATATCGCATGAACTTCTGTTAGCAGTCTTGATCACTGTGTTCGTTTTATGAGACTTCTACCATTTTGGGTCTTATTGACTTTCTCTAATCTGTTTCGTTCATCGATCTTAATATGTCTATCCATCTCTATTAAGTCAAGCAACTCTTCCCCTAGATCATATTCTTCTAAACAGAGGATACTTTATTTGTTCTCTGTTTCCTGCTGACATTGAACAGAAAGTTCCAGAACATCTTCCTGTGACATATTCTCTTTGGCTGCATTCTCTGTCATGCTTTGCTTTCATATGAGACCTTCACAACACTGAGTATGTCAGAGTTGCCACCGTTTTCTGTTCTTTCCATTGCTGTGCACCTCCAGCTGAACTTTTGTACTGGTTTCATGCTCAAGGCCCCAGAGTATCTTCATGTGGCAAGTGATCAGCTGCTTCCCATTCCACCTGCTTCTCCTTTATTTGGGGACTCATTGTTCCATCATGCTGTGATGTTACCAAGTTGAATTTTCTACAATAAAACCTTCACTTCACAGGTAATCTATAACTTCAGTTTCTATTTCTTTACCTTCTTCATTACTAATCTTCTTTTCTACCCCTACTATCTTCTTTTCTACCCCTACTATTTTCTTTTCTACCCCTACTATCTTCTTTTCTACCCCCTACTATCATATACTATGAAAATTACCATATCTGGATGCCTTCACCTGTATTTTTGTTCAAATATCTTTGTAGCTGATTTTTTTGAATTGATTAGTTTTACTTTCTCGTTTGCATAAATATTGCAACATATTAAATCTCTCTTTCTTTCCTATGTCCAAGTTTCTTTTTTATGTCTTTCAAAAATCTCTGTTTTGTTCTTTATATTTTTGCACTTCCTCAGTCTCTTCTTTTTCCAAACAGCCCAAGGTTTTTTAGTTTGCATAGTGCTTTTTATGGATCTGTTATATTAATGAATGCAAATTTGTATTTGAAGCTTTTGACAGGTTATCTTGTGGAAATATTCTTCTTTTCTCTAATTTCTCAACCAATCTTTTTGAATATCTTCTATCTGGAAATGCTGGGCATCCTGCATAACAGTAACAATACATAATTTCTTTCTTATCCACTCTATCATCTTTATGGCTCTTTTTGAGATGCTGATTTTTGTGTTTTTTGTGGACTACTACGATCAGTAAGGAAATAATAACAAAGATACAAATTACTGTTTAATTATTGATGGCTGTCTAACTGTGCATCCAGAAGTTTTCCACAAATAAGATGAGCCAGAGATGCAAGTGTGCAGGATTTTTAAACTATTATGGACTGCATGTATTTTGTATTTTCATTCCATTAAGAGTGCTAATAATTAATGGAAGTTGGTCAACCCTGCAAACTACTGTGATGTCCATTAGCTTAAGTGATTAAAAAATATAGCGGTACAAATGGAGGTTGATTATCTGTGGGTTTAAATCCCACAGATGTACTGCTTTGCAGAACAATAATGGACAAATTAGTTTTGATAAACTTCAAATAATATGAGTATATTGCATGGAAGTGTGTTAAGGAATGAAATAATCTATACACACTTCATTGTTGGAGTGCATTAATGCTTACAATGGAGGTTGATTGTCTATGAGTTTAAATCCAACAGATGTACTGCTTTGCAGAACAATAAAGGACAAATCAGTGCTGATGAACTTCACATGATATGAGTATATAGCATGGATGTTTGCTGAGGAATACAACAATCTAAACAAGCTTCATTGTTGGAGTGCATTAATGCTTATAATGCATAGGCTAGGGATGACTATGCATTTCTTCTTTATCAGCAAAACTTTGAGCATGTACTATGCAAAGGGGTTTCTTAACACAGATATATTTACAATTCCCTTGCAGTAGTTTTTGAAAGATAAATATGTAAGCTTAGTCTTAGATGGTCAGTACTAAATATTAACATGCATTACTTCTTGAGTAAGTCAGAAAAATGTGAGATTCGCAGCAAATGTGGAGATGTAATAATCCCTAAACTGTGGTATAGCTGGAGGGTAAGCACTGTAGCTGGTGCCCAATAATTACACTCCTACTTCCTTTGTGTTTGTAGGTTTGAATCTCCCACAGCCCTTTTTTTTTTCAATAATAAATCTTTATTATTTTCCAATTGTTAATGCGATACTACAATATATATACATTATATACATGAATGCTTCCGACAGTTACATGAGATCATTATACATTGAAATAAAATTCTGAAAAGAGTATTAAAATATCTAGTATCAATATACAGGCTTATCAATACTGACTTCCATATTAAGTATGTACTTCCAGGGGATAATTGGATTTAGAACATTAAGCCAACACAATATTAAAGATTTGCTCCCATATTTTTGTATTATTTATATTTTTCTTATGATCTTTGATTAGTAATTTATGTGCTAGAATATGTTTTATTGCTACACTTTTAAAGTTTTCCCATGAAGTCTGAGATGGATTCAGCCAATTTGTAGCTATATAAAGCTTAACAAGAAAATATTTATAAGTATGATCATTTGGGATCTGTCCAAGTTATTCGGAGGGATATGAAGAATCATAAACTCCCAAGAAAGTGTGGAATGTTGATAACCCATTTTTTGTAATTGAATTTTTAAAGAGTTCCAAAGTTTAAATATACATTTACAGCTCCAGAACATGTGTAAAAGGTCAGCCATTTGATCAATACAATATGGACATTTAGGTGAGTTTTTGGAGTTGAATTTATGCAGACTGAGACGAGTGTAATAAGCATTGTTAAATATCATCAGCTGAGTAAATAATAACTTTTGAAGGGATACTGATTTTAAGGTTAGGTTAATTGCTTTCAATATTTTATTATCATCAATCAGTAATATTTTATCCTTCCAGTATTTTGATAAGAGTATTTGGTTTTTATATTTCACATCTTTTACCAAATTATATGAAGACGTTATATATTTGGAGTCCTGCATAAGAGTTTGCCATAGATTTGAACAATTAGTTAAATCTTCTTCTTTAATTTTGAAATTACTAAAATAACTTATGGAAAGATCCTTTAATTGTCTCATTATAATTAAATAAAAGTTAGGAAGGCTCATCTCTCTTAACGTGTCATGTATTGAGATACCAAGATAAGGATATAGATCAAGTATTGTTAAATCAATTATAAGTGGACATTTTTTAAGATCTATCAATTGATTACCGATTTTCAAATTCGGATTCTTGTGAAAGGGTTGGAAAGTCATCATATATTGCAAGAGATTTAATGATTTAAACAGGTTTTGTAACGATATTATATATAATCTAATATGTTCCATCAAAGCATACAATTTAAAGGTATCTTTATTTAAAAAGGGTAATGCCTTAGAGTTAATACCCAATCTAACAGCATGTTTATAATTCAGAACCAACCACTTAGGTGACCATTTACTACTGGATATGTCAAAATTAACCACTCTTAGAATTCTATTAGAGTTTATTATTAAATAATATAATTCAAAATTAGGTAAGTCTAAACCTCCCTTATTTTTCGGAGTCATCAATTTGTCATAAGATATTCTAGTTTTTCTAGGTTCCCATACAAATCTAGCTAATTCCGTATGAATTTGTTTAAAGAATTTCTTAGAAATTGAGACTTGAGCAGCTCGAAAAATATATAATATTCTGGGGAGTACATTCATTTTAATAATTGAAACCTTTGCCATTGTTGGTAATTTCAGATTATTCCATCTTTTTAAATCAGACAATATATGATCCCAAATCAGCTTAACATTGTTCACATAGAAATCTCTATTATCTGTGGAAAAAACAATACCCAAATATTTTATTTTTTCTTCGGATTTTAACTGACCTACCAATGGTAAAAGTGAAAAGGGTTTAGGCGTTTTTAAAGGAAATAAATTGTTTTTTTTTTTTAATTTATTTTGTAATTAGATATTTCTGCAAATTCTTCCACTGCTTTTAGTATTTTCTTGGTATCTGAAACAGGCGTCGTACAGTAAATATTAAGGTCATCAGCAAAAGCAGCCATGGACATTTTAGTACCATATATTATTGGGGCATTATGATATGTATTTTGCTTAATATGTAAAAATAATGGTTCTAAATATAAATTGAATAATATAGGAGATAATGGACAGCCTTGACAAGTTCCATTCTTAATTTGTATTCTTTTTGAAAAGTTTTTATTAATGTATAAAGTTGTATAAGGATTATTATATAGCTCCCACAGCCCTTTAATTCTTGTAATGGACAGTTTGTTGTTTGTTAAATATTTAGAAATGTTTATTATTTGTATTCTATGTAAGATAACCTGTGAGTTGTAATACATTATTCTTTTATGCCATGGATAGCACATTTCTTCATTATTCACAACACTTCAAGGTTGTTACATATTATTTATATTGTTACCATAGATATCATTTTGATTCCACTGCAAATTGAAATGAAAACAAAATGTATATGCTCATCCTTAAATGATAATGAATAACTATTCCTATATGTAAGGAATGAACCAGAAATCCCACCCTTTGTATAGAGAAGAGATTTGAGGAGCAGTGAAGAGAAAGAGAAATGTGTTATTATTTTATCCCTGTAAGATTAAAACAATGTCTCTATCTCCAGTTTGATATTTTTATCAGCTGGCATCCATGGATGCAAATTTGATGGCAACTATCCCATAATGCATCCGTGAGGTGTAGCTTCTAAGTGCTAATTTAGTGTGTATAACTTTTGCTGTGCAAATGAGTCTGTGTAAGCTGCATTCATACATTTCATATAAAATTTACTTGGTTATTTGAGGTTAGATGATGTTTGCTGTCACAACCAAAATGACATTCATTTGTGATGTTTTTCATATTGATCAGTGTTGCCATTGGTTTAGCTTTATGGGCTATATTTTACTAAGTGGTGGTTAATTTCTATATTCTTTAATTATGAAGCAGCCTTGGTTGAGCTGACCAAAAGATATGTTTGTGCATGAAGCCCTTCAGAACTTAGTATGCTCCTCTGAGCCTATTAAGGATCGGTGGCTGGGTTGTGCTTTTTATGCTGTTCAGATAAATTTCCTTTAGGGGAACAACTATTTTCTTAAAATTTTCCTTCTCAAAAAATCATTTTAAAGCCCAGAGTATTGTTATTTAACAGACTGTTTTTAAACTGTAAAGTTTTTTCTTTTTTTAACGGAGCTCTCATTTTTTTCTGTTAGTTTAAAAGTAGTGTATACTAATTAAAATATATATTTTTGGAGAAACTTTGTTTATTTTTCTGTTCTGGGTCTTCTGTAGTGTTTTAAACTGTTTTTATTGTGTTTATTTCTGTCAAAACGTAACTTTTGTGGACTGATAGTTTTACAAGTTTTAGAAACAGCAGATAGAATGTATAAAGTTCTTCAGTCTTTTAAATGTGCGTGCATTATTCCCAAATCTGACCCAGCAGCTATAATCTTAGTTGATTGTACTGCTGTTAAGCACTTAATTAATTGCAATCCTACACTTTCTAATAAGGATGGGAACATTTCTGATAGGTATGGGGAAAAAATGCATATTTCTGCAGTGGTGATTTTCATAATTTTGAATTGTCAGGCTCATATGTTAAAGTTTGTTCTGACAAATTGTGCAATTTGAGAAATGGTTTATCTGCAGTTTCTTCTTGTGAAGAAAATTCTGCTTTAAATAACTTAGTTTCTTCTACTGCACAGGTCATTACTCATTGCTTGCATTGCACAGGTCATTACTCATTGCTTACAGTGTGTGTATGACTCTGTTGATACTTCTTCCAAGGCTATGGCCACTGGTACTCTTTTAAGGAGGAGTGTGTTCTCAGAACTTCTCAGATGATATAAAAAATTAGATGAAATTCTCCACTGAATAGATATTTAGTGTTTGGATCTTCTGCTGTAGAGGTAATCAAAAAGTGTGATGAAAGGAGAAAGCTGTCCAGGGAATCTCTACGATTTTTTAGCTCTCCTTTTCCAAATTGTCCAAGGGATTTTCTTTCTACTTGTCCAGTTTTGACAAAAAGCAGAATAAACAGCCTCAAGAGAATTCAGGTAAACAGACACTTAAGAAAAAAATGGTAACTGAGTTTCCAAAAAGAAGCCTCAAACCTCCCAAAACCAAGATCAGTCCAACAAGTCTGAATGACTATTCAAGAGACCATGTGACACCCTCCTATCCTGGCCCCTTTTCTCTTCCAGAAAGTCCAACTCTCCACTTTTATCTTTGGCACCAGATTCTTTCACATTGGTTTGGAAAATCATTCATGAAGGTTATAAACGTCAGTGGGAGAAAATTCTTCCTTTCTACTGTGTCATTCCTTATCCTGCAGATCAGACTCTTTTGTTTTCACCTATTTTTCTTCACATGCTGTCCCAAGGAGTGATAGAACCAGTTCATCTTTCCCAGGTGGGGAATAAAATTTATTTAAGGATGCTCTTTGTGCCAATGAAAGAAAATGCCTGGAGACCAGTTCTGGATCTTTCTTTCCTAAACCTGTTTGTGATAGTGCCCACATTCAAAATGATGTCACTTCACAACCTGTTACCTCTTCTTCCTCTTTCATGTTTCCTGGTAACATGCTTATCATCTAATTCCTATTCTTATAAACTTTAGACATTTTTATGGTTTTGTGTATCTGGATCACATTATCAGTTCTCTGCCTTACCCATTGGATTATCCACTGCCCCAAGAGTGTTCACAAAGTGTATAACTCCAATTTTAGCTCATTGCAGGCTATGGGGTATCCACATCTTTCCATATTTAGATGATCTGCCTATCTTTGCACAGTCTTTTTTCAAGGTGTCAGAAATGTTTGTCTTGGATGAGGACTGTCTTGCACACTCTAAGATTCCAAGAAAACATTCAAAAGTCTTTCTTGACTCCCTTACACAGGATTGTGTTCCTGGAATGTCAACTAGACACCTCAGTTCAAAGAGCTTTTCTTCCATAGGAAAAATAGATCTTTATTTAGATATATTTTTAAGGTTTTCGACTCAGATCTTTGGTTACTGCAAGCAATACATCAGGATTTGGAGTCTCATGACATATCTGATTCTTATGATACCTCTGGCGAGACTACACATGAGAAAGATATAGTGATATCTGAACTCTCTTTTGTCCCAGCATCAACACCCCTTATCTTTTCAGATCCCAGTGCTGGAATTTGTCAGAAGACAAATCTTTTGGTGGGGACAACAGATATCTTTAAATCCAGGTCTCCCTTTTTCCTTCCCTGGTCCAAAGTAGTAAGTCATCACAGAGGTTTCAGATTTTGCTTGGGGAGCAGTTTAAGGAGGGATAAAAGTGCAGGGAATGTGGGACACCAAGGACAGATGCAAGCACATAAACATCAAGGAGATTCTTGTCCTGATCAATGCACTCAACTCAGTGAACCACCTTTAGTCCTGGGACCTCTTCAAATAGTTACAGACAATACCACCTTCATGTGGTGCATGAACAAGCAAGGGGGATCCAGGCTGTACCACCTTTGAAGCCTACCCATGTTAGCTTGAAATATACCTTCACAACAGTATCTCATTTTACAGGTGTCCTACATTCCATCAGAGCAAAAATTGTGTGGAACACAATCTCAGCATGACCAGTGCAGACCCTCATGATTGAAAAGTAGATCAGGGGGTCTTCCAAAATTTGATCCATCTGTGGGGAATTCCTGAAGTAGACCTCTTTGCCTCATCTCTGAACAATTGACTAACAAAATTCTGATGTAGGACTCCATGCAAGACCTGAAAGACAGATGCCTTTTCTTTTCTTTACTTTTCTTTTGACAGGAATATTCCTGTATGCCTTTACACTCTTTCCACTAATATCCAGAATACTTCTGAAGATTCAAAAGGAATCCCCAAGATCATTGTGGGGACTCCCTTCTAGCCTAAGCAACTATGGTTTTCCCATCTTTTGGAAATGGCCAGGGGCAATTACCACAACATTCCTGATAGAATGGATCTACTCACACAAGACCAGGGTGTTTGATACCCCCTGACACCAATCATCTTAAATTGACTGCCTGGATTATTTGGTCTTTATCCGTTTTAGGTACCTTGTTTGCTGAGGATGTGCAGCAGTTACTAATGGAGGCAAGAAAGCCTGCTGCTAAAAAAATTATGTGTTAGCAAATGAAAAAGGCTTTCTAGTTGATGATAACAACATAGCCAGCACCCATTCAGGACTAATTGTTCTCTGGTTTTACAATATTTGTGAGAGTTGCTACCCTATGACCTTTCTTATTCCTCTGTCAAGGTTCATTAGTCAGATATTTCAGTGTGTCTTCCTATGGAAACTCCTCTTTAAATGCAGTTGCATTTCAAAATGTTTTTGAAGGGGTTTTTGCATAAGAAGCCTCCTATAAAACTGGTGGTCTCTCCTTGCTATCTTAAGTTTTTGTTAGAGAAGCTAACAACTGTTCCATTTGAACAAGCTAATCTGTCTAACTTGAGGTTCTTAACATGGAAAACAGTTTTATTGTTCTGACCTCTGCAAGAAGGGTATCTGACCTGCATGCTCTTATGGTGAGTCACCCATGTCTCATTTTCCACATGGACAGAGTTTATTTGAGAAATAATCCTTCTTTTATTCCTAAAGTGGTATCCGAGTTTGCTTTAAGCCAAACTATCCATCCCCCCCATTTTCTTTTCTGAACCTAAAACTCAGAAAGAAAGGATTTTCCATACCTTGGCTGTCCACAGGCAACTCAGGTATTATCTTGACAGAATTAAATCTTTCAGATCTTTGGATCAGTTGCTCATTTCTTGTGAAGGTAAGCAGAAAGGACAACCTGTGTCAAAACAGACTATTTCCAAATGGTTGCCTAAGGCTATTACCTTTTGCTATATTCACCATAACAAATGTATTCAAGATAGGGTTAAGGCCCACTCTACAAGGACATTAGCTTTATCTGTTCTTTTTGGAAAGGGATGGATTTGAGAAGTATTCTAGAAGCTGCTACTTGGTCCTCTGAGCATACTTTTACAAAGCACTATAAACTTAATTCCTTCTCTAGGTCTAGCTCAAGCTTTGCTAAGACCATTCTATATAGGCTCCTGGACCCTAATCGTTCCACCTCCCAAGTATAGTTAGCTGTGGTACTCTACCCATATTGCTAAGGCTACAGCAGCATTGATCACTATGAACAAAGTATAGTTGTGTAAATTGAACCTAATATAATGGTAGATGTTCAAGCAATCACTGCTGCAGTAGTTGCTCTTTCTCTCCATACTTCTTGTATTTGGTGTATTTTTTTATGCCAGGGTGCAGACATATATTTTTTGTTGCCCCTAACATTGTCCATTCAGGACTCAACCTCCCTATCTCTGCTGGCAGGGAGGCTCTGAAAGGCTTCACACCCAAACTTGTCTTTTAATCAGCTCAGCATGAGCTGCTTGTCAGTTTGGGCACATGGAAAGTGCCCAGTACCTTTGGAAGCTGGTTGGCTGTTATATCCCTGGCAGGATATAACCCATATAGCTAAAGCTACTGCATCAGTGATCATTCTAATATCTAGTTTCACTTACACAACACTTTCTACTTGTACAGTATTTTAGATGTGAATATCTTATATATGTTATGTGTATTTTCTGTATTGGTGCTTTCAGCTGATAGCAAACAATACAGGTTTTTACTATTTCCACTATCTTAACAACATCCAGTGAGTATGTATGATAGTAGTTCTCAACTTAATTCATGGTGTGCATACCTTGCCTATTCAGTGATGCTTGTAGAGTTGTATTGCTTTAGTTCCACTCTTCTTGCACTGACTTTTAGGTGCACAAGTATGGTTGTTAGATCACTACATTGCATACATATCTTTACCTTAGCGCCTCTAATGTCAGTCTTTTTTTTTGTTCTGTTAGTGGGGCTGTTACAAGTTATGTCACTATGGGAATATCATTTTTCATGATGGCAGCTACATCTGTCAGTGTAATGTTCCTTGGTTCAGTGACACTTACATGATTTGACAACAAAGTTTATATATGTCTATCATGTCCATACAGCATGCTGTCTTTTGAGTTGGCAGTATGTAGAAATGTGACCCATACATTAATTTCCCATTCTGATGCAAGTATGTTGTGATGCTATCAGTTACCCATGAAGCAATGTTAGGTAATTTGCATAAATATCTCAGCAATATACTTGCATGTGTATGTAAGGTGATTTTCATAAGATCACATAGCTGGTGCTGGTTATCTCCACATATTAGAAGTTGCACATATTACTGATTTACCATTTCATGTTACCATTGCCTTGACACTTCAACATATATTTGTGTGTTAATGATTGTAGTCAGATTCTCTTTATGTACCAGTTATTGATTTTCTGTAATGCTTCTCACAACTTGCACAGAGGAGCATGGTATATTTGTAATTGTGTTTATTGCTATATGTATGTATCACTCTCATGTATGTGTGCTGTATAGAGAAAAGGTATGCTGGTACTGCCAACGTACACATATCTGCAGATGCCATTCTGATTTACTATATGTTTTATTTCAGTTAATGCTACTGTATAATTTGTTTTAAAATTTTGATTGGCACGTTCAGTCATTTGTGTCAGTCTGCCAGAATTATTGCTATCTATATGTTGTGAAGGTGTTATTGCTACATACACCCTCATGTTTGCATGTGACAGGTAAAACGTGATAGCTGTTCCTCTGAATTTGTTCATCATCCTTGTGGGACAGTAATGTAACCTTTGCACTTTTAATATGTCCTTACCAGCTAGTATTGTTAGGTGGAAAATCATTAAATGCTTCCTGTAGAGGAATCATTGATGTTGTTAATTGCACATCATATTTTTGTTTTTCTTTTTGTGTGCATGTCAACTAATTACACTCATTAGATGGTGCGGCCATGGTGGTGCAGCAGTTAGCGTTGCCGTCTCTCAGCAAGAGGTTCTCTGGTTCGATCCTTGGCTGGGGTGCCTTCTGTGTGGAGTCTATATGTCCTCTCTGTGGTCGTGTGGGTTTCCTCCCAAAGACATGCTGTAAGTGTATTGGACACTCTAAATTGGCCCTAGGTGTGAGTGTGTGTGTGCCTTCTGTGGAAGGTTGGGTGCCAGGCTGGCAACTCGACACTGTAAAACTCCACTGCCAATCATGCGCGGACAGGTGATCTGCTGTGGTGACCCCTAACCGGGAAAAGCCGATGGTGCAGCTGCCATTGTTCAGGGATGTTTGCATTCCTTGATACATGCAACTACATATTGTAATGCAATAGTTATACCTTGGACTACAATAATCTTTGTCACTTGAATTGTATGTAGACCGATTACAATATTGATGTGTGTGTCTTCCTTTACAGGCCATTTTATATGCTGCTTTGACATGTACTCTAATGTCTCATAGCTCTGTTGTGTTACACTTCCAATATGCATATTATTACTGGCAAGCTTTCTTAAAAAAACTTTGATAATAGCAGACATTGCTCTCTCACATGCCACACATTATGTGTATTTTTACATAAGGAGATGATGATATTGTTGGACAGATTTATTCAATTATGCGAATACATTATGTATGACATGGCTGTATTCCAAATGTGTTTTCCATAACAATCTGACTTATGCAAAATACAAGTTTGTTATATGTTAGTGTTGGATATATTGCACATTTTAACAAAAGCAATAAATATGGAATAAATCTCACAGCAGTAATGTATCACATACATAAGAATTAGATACTGTAAACAGTGTGTAAATCATTTGTATTGTTATATATATATATATTGCTATTTTTTTACTGTTAATGCTCTTTTAGGAATATTTAAGGCTGTACAGTTATGACATTGTCATATTACAAGGCGGCCATGGTGGTGCAGCGGTTAGCATTGCCACCTCACAGCAAGAGCTTCTCCGGTTCAATTCTTGACTGGGGTGCCTTCTGTGTGGAGTCTGCATGTCCTCCCTGTGGTTGTGTGGGTTTCCTCTGGGTGCTCCGGTTTCCTCCCACATCCCAAAAACATGCAGTAGGTAGATTGGACACTCTAAATTGACCCTAGGTGTGAGTGTGTGTGTGTGCCTTCTGTGGAAGGTTGGGCACCAGGCTGGCAACTTGACACTGTAAAACTCCACTGCTCAATCATGACTGGACAGATGATCTGGTGTGGTGCCTCCTAACCAGGAAAAGAAGAAGTTATTGTCATATTACAGAGTTCAAAACCTGTGCCAGTCCACTTAGCCACCATTGAAGAAGACAATTCATTTAGTGATTACAGCAGAGGCTGACTTGAGGATCAGAGATGACTCCAGGATGATGGTGACTACAGCAAGAGACCAGAACCAGCATGTGTCATTGTTCTCAGTGACTGACAGCAATGCCAACCTCCACCACACCAAACAGAAGACTCAAGGGACCAGATCCGTGATGCAAAAAAAAAATACACAATTATACTCTTTGAGAAGATGACCAGCCCTGCAAATTATAACATTGATACTCCTCCAAAGATGTAGATATCCTCCAGGAGGGTCTGACATAGGCAAAAAACTGGTGCCAGAGCCATGGCCTAAACCTCAATGCAAAAAAATATATAATGTATTCCAGATGCGGATGAGGGACATTATGGGCGCATTCTTTCAGGAAATGGCACAGGCTATGTGACTCCTTCTAGGAGATCTTAAAGGGGATCTATCAAGACTTTTGAACCCATGAGGCAGAGTCTTCTGGAACATAAGTATTGTCTTTGTGATCCAGCATTGTTGCCATCATTATGCGTACCTAGTTGGCTATCTTTCTGTATTAAGCACAGATTTGTGCACACGTCCCATGCTGCAGTCCTCTTTTAAAGATATACCCCGTGATGAACACTTCACAATTCAGGTTGTATGGGGCTATATTGCTGCATTATGACACATGTTAAGATATGTTGCAGGCATTAGCAACATTGCATCGTGTGATTATCAGATGCTTTCATTCCTGCAGACAGTAGTATGGAGATGCAGGAAAAGTATTTCTGCAATCTGTATGGGGCTTGCTTCATCTGCATACAGTAAATCATGACATTGCTATCTGCCCTTGTATGTAACAGACATGTATGATGCAGTTAGCAGTATGTCAATGTCACACACCTTTCCTGCTGGCAATGATCATGTGAATACATGGAAAGGTGATGATATAAGTAAATGTATTACATTTCACCAGTTAAGTTTAATAATATTCCACACACAGACCACTGTCACCACATTCTCCTGTGACATATGAACATAGGTGATATATGTGCATATTTTACACACTTTGGTGTGTCAGTGTTTGTTTTAGGTATGCCTGTTTACGTACATGACATGTCAGTGTGTTTGCTCCATTTGTGACATTGGTGTGTCATGAGGATCTGTTGACACTTTGCCTCTATGTGTGGTGTCAGTGCTTATTTGTGTGCAATGTAGTACACTCTTTTCTTCTAATGTCGTAATGTATGCCTCTGGCATTAGCATCTGCATAGCCTGACTCCTTGCTACATGATTGATAATGGCAAGTATTGACATTCCACAATTTCTTTTGGAATTTCATGATGTTATCAGATGACACAAGTAATGAGGTAATTAATATTTGTATTATGAAACCTTGTTATTATGGCAAACACCACTGTATTGTGCCTACATCTTCTCTTCTGACATGTGTACACCTTTGCCGTATATTACTCATGTTAACATACATGTGAAGTTTTCATTATGTGTACTTTAGTGGCACTGCTTTGTATGGCTGTATAATTGTATGTCCCTAACATTGACAACACACAAATTCCCCCATAATTCAATATTATGAATGAGTAATTCTCTTGCAGTTGGTGGGCTGTAGTTGTGTATGCATGACTGTCCTTTGATTAGTTGTACACATTTATAAGTTGGGAACAATCACCAAATCCACCAAAGCTGTAGATATCCTCCAGGAGAGTCTGATACAAACAAATAACTGGTGATAGAGGCATGGCCTAAAATTCAGTGCAAATAAATGCATAGTTATACCCTTTGGAAAGATGACCGCCCATGCAAATGACAACATTGATAACACTCCCCTAAGAAGAGACACAGTGGTAAGGGACTTAGGAACTCAGGTCGACAGTAACCTGAACTTTGATCACAATGTGTCCATGGTGGTAAAAAAAATCTTCTAAGTGGCACAACTTAAAAGTACGAGCATGGCATCCAGATCTAAGGAAACCAAAGTCCCACTATACTCAGCCCTCATTAGATCTATAATCAAGTACAATGCACCCTTCAATATGTACCTAACCAGGCATTTCAAACAGTTGGAGCAGCCACAGGGGTTCCTCACTAAAATAATACAGGGTGTAAATAACATGTCCTATGAGGCCTGGTCAAATCCAGGTTCCTTGTACTCAGTTTTCTACAGACTACTGTGGTGCAATCTATGCCTAACCTACAAGGTATTCTCTGATCTAGCCCTGATCGATCTGCTATACATTTGCAAAATAAACAGCATTAGAATTGCTCAATCTAGGTATCTAAACCTTCTCTATCCTTAAACAAAACATGTTGGAGGAACAGGTATGTGTTTCAGAGATTACCTTTTCTCTGGAACAGACACCCCATTCATGTGAAACAGAGCTCTTTCCCAGGCCTATTCAAATACAGTTTAGACAAATGGATGGGAAATCACAAATTCACCCTGGGTTTGTTGCCAATGGCTTGTAGATGCCCTAAGGCACAGGCATATACCAAAACTAATTGGGGCATGAATGGCTAGATTTGAAAAGGCACTAGGGCCATTAGCCTAGTAACCTCCTGTGATCTTATGATCCTATGATACATGTACTATTGTTTTCCATTTTTGTGAGTGTGACGCCTGTTGTCTTATGTTTGCATGGCAGTTTATATGGGTGTGTGATATTCAACCCTACTTTAATTATGTACACATGAAGATTGCTGTTTACCTGTTGAACATTACTGTGTTGTTTGTGCCATTTCTACACAGACATGTTAATAGCCATAGTCAATGCATAAAGTACATATGTCAGACTTGACCCTTTGCTGCATGTACCTTGCAGGGGACTTGCAGTCTATTTTGTGCTGGGTACACATGCATGTGCAATGTTTTACTTGAATATCCTTGTATTGTGTATTTTTTCTACCTGTTTTTTCATGCATGCATTTCATTACTACTGTGGACATATGTTGTCCATTCCACTTCCCCCTTATTGTGTTTGGCTATATGTTTCAAGTATATATGGCATATGTATAATATGTATGTACACTTTTGTGTAATATATCATCATTGGAATGTTGGTGTAATAGGCATATACAACATTCTGCATCCATGACTGGCTGTCATACACATGCAATGCATATCAAAGCAATGTTGTGATCATTGTGATGTTTCCATCTGTGTTCATGTTTTACTTGTGTGTCATGCATCCCCAGACATGCTTTCTATGCTTCTTACATAGCTCTATATGCATATGCCTGCGTACCTTAATTTCTATTATTCATATGCTATTTAATAATGTGTCTGTATCACCATGTGGTTTCTTCATGGCAATTTAACATTGGATGTCATTGGTGGGGGCATGTGTGATGAGTCTTCTATATATTTGGCTTGTGTGATATCATTGCATGACACCTATCTACATGGCCTACCTGCAGACCATCTGTGTTGCCCCTGGCATGTAATGTGTAGTTTGATGACATGATTACATTTCTCCTGTCTTATTATGTGTTGTGCATAGTTAGTGGTTTATTACACATCAACATTACTCTTTTGCTCCAGTACTGCTGCTGCTTGCAAAATGCATGCAGGGTTGGGGGTTCTAACTGTTATCTGCTTGTGTGCTCCTACATTTCCTTTGCTGGTTTTGCTCAGCCTTGCTGTTACTTGGCTTACACTTTCACTGCCAATAGTCTAGTGGATGATAATGATGATTGATGTTCATTGTGTGCTACATTGCCAGAAAACTCCATTAAGTTTTCTGTGTTGTACACCTACCACCAGTCATATTCCTTTTGGTATGGCTGTCACACAGTTTGCAACATCTCAGCACTACTTTTTGCATTAGTGCGTAATGTATTATTCAGGGGCACCATGGATAATATGCATCTCTACCCTGTTTATCATCTTATCTTAACCCATGTTGTACACTCCATATATGTGCTGTCTGTGTACCTCACCTATTGTTTATTTATCTTACCAACCTTTGTCTGTTACATGTTGTGATACTTGTTATATGTTTGTACCCACACTTTTCCACACCTTCTGTTCTCCAAAAATAAAAAATTAAAACGAGTCTATTCCCACCAACAAAAATGCCCATTACTCCTCTGACTCTCCCTCTGATCTTCCTATCAAATCATCCCACCTGTGTGTCCCTTTACTTTACCCTCACCCTACACCTGCTTTGCTATCACCCCATTTCATTTGGTGTATGCTTTACATGTGTTCCTCACACATGTCCTGCACTCATTTTTTATTTTTTTTTTCATATTATGATGGATTCTACCATTAACAGTTGTGTATGTTTTTGTATATCTACATCTGCATTTTTCTATATATATATATATATATATATATATATATATATATATATATATATATATATATATATATAGTATTATGAGTATTTGTGGTTTTACTGCATTATTTCTGGCTCAGAAATCACCTTCACCAAGAGGCAGGTCACCAGTGGAGTACCCCAGGGCTCAGTGCTTGGCCCACTCCTGTTTGGCATCTACGTCTTGGAGGTGAAGGCTAATGTCAAGGGCCTGTGGCTCACCAAGTTTACAGACAACTGCAAATTGGGAGATATCATAAATTCCATCTTATGACACTAACATCCTGCAAGTGAGTCTACCACAGACAAATGTCTGGTACCAAAGCCACTGATTAAAACTCAGTACAAAGCATTATAGTGCCTTTTGCTAAAATGTCTACCCAAGCAAATTACCCATTTATAAGATACTCCTAAGAGTTGACCCAGTAGTTAGAAATCCGAGAACATATGTAGACAGTAACCTGGCCTTTGACTAATGCATGACTAAGGTAGTGAGAAAATCATTCTACATTGCACAACTTATAAGTAGGAGTAGGACAATCAGGTCCAAGGAAGTTATAGCACCCTTCTACTTGTCCCTTATCAGACCCATCATTGAGTACAATGCCCCCTTCAGCATGTACCTGTTTAGGCATATGCAACAGTTGGAATGGCCACAGAGGCCCCTCTCCAAGACAATCCAAGGTATTAACACACTGTCTTATACAGATCACCTTAGACCCCTGTTTCTATACTCGGTCTCCTGCAGTGTTTTAATTTTTAAACAAGCATTTTTACTAAATTATCACTTATGACATAGGCAATCATACATTCATATAAATATAAACAAACCATACTGACATAATTTTAATTGCAAATATTATACATCACAAACCATGCTAACATAATTTTATTACAAACATTATACATCACTTATAATCTAGCCAGTCAATGTCAGTCAAACATTATATAGCTCATTCATATCCTGCCTTCTTTTAAACCTCATTCCTCCTCTACGTGCATTGTTCTCATAATTCCCATTTTTTCTATGTAACTTTCTCCTACTCTTTTTTTAAAGATCCCAATTCCAGTTGTTTTATCTTTGGTACTATATTCACTACTTCACTTTGATTTCCATTTTCTAGTAATATTTTGGCAGACATCATAATTAGATTTAGCAAGGCCCTTATTATGTCTAGGCAATTCTAATTCTGTATCATAGCTCAAAAAATCATTTCCATAGTTACACCAATTTGTCCAGCCAGTATCTCTGACAGAGCAGATGCAGGGAATCTTTAGAGTTTGCCAACTCATTATACTGCCGGAAAATATGTTTTCAAATACCTCTTTCCTTCCCATCACACCTCTAGCATTTGCTGTCTACCTGAGGAAAAATTCTCTGTTGTCTACTTGGGGTATAAAAATACCTATGTAAACACTTCCAAGCAAATATCTTAAATCTTCTAGACTTTGTTGCATATTTGGGAGACATACATATATTCCCCCAATTGTTTCTTTGTGAATTGCTTATCCAATCTCTCTTCCCAATCCTTTCCAACCTCCTCTGATTGATCCTTTTAGTTATCATGCAATATTTTGTATGCTCTAATAATTATTCCTTTTTGACCAGCAGCTTCTATTCTAAAGTCTACCAAAAACTCTACCGGTGCTGGATCCCCTACTTCTTTCTCGTTGCCTATACTCTGATATCAGTCCTTGATAGGGAAGGCAATCTCTAGACTGCAGTCCAAAGAAATTCTTGGCCTCTTCTCATTCTATTACCTTTCCCTCTCTAATTATTTGCTCCCAATACCATGGTTGTTTTGCCACTTTTCTCCAATAAATTCCTGCCCCCTCTTGTCTATTTTCTGTATCCCTAATTGCAGTCATCCCTATTGGCAGGATCTCCTTTCTCCATTTCCGTGATGACTTAGCTCTTAGAATACTTTCTGCTACTTTATGAATATAATATTCTGTATGATTATTGTTATTCTCTTTAAGGATCTGCATCTAAAATCCCAGTCTTTCCTTGTTTCTTGAGCTTCCCCTTTCCAGTTTGAATTATAGGTGCTATGTATTGGAACCTTAACTGTGTAGCTCTGAAATACCCTTTCAAGTCTGGCAATCTCAAACTGCCTTGTTCAATTGGAAAAATAATCATATCCTGCTTGACTCTTGCCATGTTCCCCTCCCAGATAAAATCCTTTAGCTCTTTATTAACTGAAATCCACAACTTCTCCTCTTGTTGATAAAAATATGCCTGACCTATGTATAAAACTAAAGGGACTAAAAACATTTTAACTGCTTGTATCTTGCTATCTGTATCAATATAACAGTGATTCCAGATTCTCAATTTTTGTATTATTTTTTGTTTAGTCTCATATCCTTAGATGACATGTGAGAATCCTTTTTAATCCACACCTTTAAATACTTCATGTCATCATGTCCCCATAAATATGGATATTGCTAAACAAAGTTGTGTGCGGGTACATAATTTACAGCTATTGTCTTTGTTTTAGTTAATTTTGTATCCCAAAATGATTTTAAACTGCCTCAAGATGTTCCACAACACTGAAATGTACTTTTTGGGTTTTATCAGGTATAAAATAATATAATCTGCAAATGCTTTTCTTGACTACTATACAGATTATATCCTTGAAATTCTGAGTCTCTTATTTTCTTTGCCAATGGTTGTAAATATAGTGCAAATAACAAAGGGGAAAAAGGACACCCCTGTCTGGTTCCTCTGCTCAAACAGAAATTACCTAAGAGAAGCCCACCTACTTAAATATTTGCCTCCAATCTCTTATATATTCTCCTAGTCAACCTTTTAATTTTATAAGGGAATGCAAATGCTTCAATTGCCCTTCTCATAAACTCCCAGCTTACTCTTTTAAATATTTTCTCTGCATCAAAACCAACCAACAGCCACAGTATTTTCTTACATTCAGCTTCCTTCTGGATCATCAATGTTCTGTTAATTTCCCTCCACAAAACCACATGGATCCATATTTATCAATTTTGGCATCACCTTTGTCATTCTTTTAGCCATTATAGACAAAAACACTTTATAATAATGGTTTAGGAGTGAAATGTGTCTGTATAAAGCTGGATCTGATGGGTCTTTACCCTCTAGGTATTACACCCACCACCGCTTTCTTCCAGGATGTTGGTGCTTCTCCTCCTCTTAAAATACTGTTAAACACAACCTTCCAGAGCTTTATCAAACTTTCCCTCCTAGCTTCTAAACTTCCAAAGAAATACTGTCTATTCCTAGGGACTTTCCTGTGGATTGGTTATCCATCACCATTTGTATCTCATCTACTCCTATTCTAACTGTTAGTAATTGAGCCTCATCTATATCTAAACTGGGATATCTGATTCTTCCATAAACATTTCCATTTGTACCTTTTCTTGATCTCTCTATTTCTTTGCTTTATACAGACTTTCATAAAATGTCTGAAATATTTCTATTATCTCTACAGGATCTCTTGTTATCTTCCTTGTTATAGGTTCCCTAAGCTTGGTGACAGATCTCATAAAAAATACACCCCCAATACACCCCTAAAGCCTATTAATATTAACACAAAAAGCTATGTACATCTTCAAATATTAAAGTTTTACCCTCCTAATAAATAGGAACAATTGTCCCAAACTGACAGCCACACTCATAAACTTGAGTTAACCTAAAAGGAAGGTTATCCATGCTAAGACACATGGTACAATCTGTGCTTCTCCTAAGTGCTGTCTTATTTTGTCTTTCTTTATTGCTCTCCTAGAATCTGAAAACAATTGAATGCTTTCAGAAAACAGTATCTCCTAACAATTGAAAGAAAGATGTATTCTGTTTTATTGCTCTTTATCAAATTGTCTCCATGGAGACATGAGAACCATATACAGAGTTGCTTCTACAAGCATTTATTTATTTATTTATTTATTTTCTATAGGAAAGATTCATTGTATTCAATGTTCTTTTTTATTTATTTGTTTACTCTTAAAACTTGTTACTAGATCAAGCCAAGGGCTTTAATCCAGTCATTCCCCTATGCAAGAATGAGAAAAAGCACATCATTTTTGTATCATACTCTTTTGACCAGATATTTTTTTACAATGCAGTGCCTACATTTCTTAAAACTGAATAAGGAGAAAAAGAAAAGAAGGAAGAAAGAGGGTCACCTGTTTACTTTAGTATCCCCATTACACTTGAAAATAACTGCGAAAACTTTACTCTACAGCATGCAGATTATGTCATGCACTATAGCGATATTACTGTTAAGAACAAAATTTTGTTTTACTTACAGTTAACTCTTTCCTTCCTCTTCCCCTCTCCTAAGTGTTCCTCCAAACATTAATTACATGAAGTAGGGCATATGATTTAGAGTCCCCTACAACTTTAGCAAAGTCAAAAAGTGCAACATTTCCAGGTTTTCTTGTTCTGTCATGATTCACAAATATAATTAATGCTTTGTAATTCCACATTTATTTGTTAATTTCCAAGTTGCTGATTTTCTTCCTATCTCCATCTTCCAAATCCAGTATCTACTTCCTTTCCAATGTACTCTCGGTTCTTGTAGCCAACTCTTGTGTTTTTCTGTCTCTCAAGTATTTTCTGTTCAAACATGGGAAAATGTTTCACTGGCACAGTCCTTCTGTAGTCTTTATTACCAGAAGAACAAGAATCAGACTCTCCTGCTGTTTCACAGCTCACTTTTTGCTGGACAAACTTTTATATTTCCTTCTTAGCATGTTCTGCATCAAAAAATGATTTTGTCCCTCCAGGAAAGAATATTCTGAAGATAGCTGGGTACAGCAGTTTGAATCCCATGCCTGCTTCTCAACATTCCCCGATTACTGGAATAAATTTACTCCTCTTCTGCCTGGTATACAGTGAGTAATAATTTTCCACAAACACTCTACTGTTTACCACTTTTAGTATTTTGTCCTTCTGCCATAGTTTTGTCAGAATCAACTCCTTCTGCTGGTAGGATTGCATCTTTACTATTAAAGGTCTAGGTTGCTTTCTCATGGCCAGGTTTGAAGCATACACATGATGTGCCCTTTCAATTAACAACTCCTGTTGTGGAATTCCATTCCAGTTACTTACCTGTGCTTTCATAAAATTAATGGAGTCTGTTCCTTCCAGCTTCTCTGCTATAGCATAAAATCTCAGGTATTCCCTACATGCTTTGTCCTCTAATTCTATTATTTTTGAAACATCTCTTCTTGAGCAGTCTCATATTTAGCCAGCCTTTTTTTCATTTCGACCTCTGAGTATTGCAGTTTTATCACCTCCTCTGAGCCTCTCCTATTTTTTTCTAGCCTTTTGTTGTTTGAGTTGATGTACTCCATCAGTATTTAATTTATTTTAATCATCTCCAAGTACATTTGACTTATTTTTTTCTTCTAGGTTATGAAAATTGTGTCTTGCACCAAAGCTGGAGTTTGCACTACTTTTTACTAAACAGCTGCAGAATGTATTTATTTATTTATTTATTTATTTATTTATTTATTTCCAGTTTGGTGATTGGGGAGGTCCACTGGGCTCAAGGAGCCCGTTTTCAGTGGAGGCCCAGGGAGAAAAACTCCATATTACATAGTAAAAATAAGCAAAATGTAATATTATATATTAAAGCTAAGCAAAGTATAATAGCAAAATAGAAGAACATACATTACATACTTACATACTAGATTAGAGAACAAGTTGTACAGAGGCTAAGTTGTACAGAGGTTGTAAATCATCTGTAAATGGTTATCAAAACTAACATTTGTAAGATGGCAATAAATAAAAATTCTTCCCAGAAAAGGGGTGAATAAAGGTGGAAAGTACATTATTATAGCAATAACCCACCCCTGGGTGTGGGTAATGCTGGATTTACCCACGGTTGGCATGATTTGGTCACAAGGGCGAAGCCCGAGTGGCCAAACAAAGACAACCACGGGTAAATCCAGCATTACCCACACCCAGAAGTGGGTTATTGCTATTATACAATGACATTATTTAAGAAAAAAAAATTATTATTTTTCTTAAATAATGGCATTCTATAATGCCTCCTTGCTGCCCTTCTGCATCTGTCTGGTATTTTGTGTCAATTCTGATGTACTGCGCATGAGGATACTTACACAGTACATCAGAACTGTGGGCAAAAGCAACGGAGAAAGCAAGATCTCCATTGCTTTTTACAAACTGTCTCGCTATGTTAAAGGAGTTTAACATAGCGAGACAGCTTTAAAAAAGCAACGGAAAATCTCTGTTGCTTTTTTAAAGCTGTCTCTCTATGTTAAACCCATTTAACATAGCGAGACAGTTTTGAATAAAGCAACGGAGAAAGCAAGATCTCTGTTGCTTTTTACAAAGTGTCTTGCTATGTTAAAGGAGTTTAACATAGCGAGACAGCTTTAAAAAGCAACGGAGAATCTCCATTGCTTTTAAAGCTGTCGCTATGTTAAACCCATTTAACATAGCGAGACCTAAAAAAGCAACGGAGATAGGAAGATCTCCGTTACTTTTTAAAGCTGTCTCGCTATGTTAAAATCCTTTAACATAGCGAGACAGTGTCTAAACAGCAACGGAGATCTTGCATTCTCCGTTGCTGTAAAAAAAAGAGTTATACTAATGGAAAAAGTCCGGGCAACCGGACCTTTTTCCATTACTATAACTCTGATTTACAACGTGCACGCTGACCAATCAGCGTGCACGTTTTGGAATATTAATGGGGGGGGTCGTTGTATAATTACAATGTATACATTCATGATATTGATGTATTCAGAGAGAGGCAGTTGTAAATAGAAAAAGTGGAGTGCATACATTACATTTTAGGTTAGGGATGTCTTGGTGATCTTTGTTAAATAGCATCAAAATTTGTATGTTGGTAATAGTGAGAATCATTCCCAGATTGGGGAGAGAGAAGACAGATAGTATACTATTTACAATATATACATTCAAGATACAGATGTTAGATTACGTTATATTCAGAGTGAGGCAGCTGTTTATGAAATCAGTATGGAGTAGAGTTACTTGTAGTAGAGTTATTAGAAGGTTAGGTAGGTAGAGTCAGTGTTTTTCCTCAGCTTTTGTGTCTGATTTTCTTTCAGGTTCTCTAAATTTCTTTTTTCTGGCATCCAGGCACTGCACTTACTAGCCAGTTATTGAAATTTTCTAAAAAAAATTAGTTTACTGTCTCTCTCTTTTGAGTTTCTGGTTTCAAAATGGGAGAGATGAAATTATGCTATTACTCAATGTGCAGCCATCTTGTAAGTCCAGTCTCCTACAGGTGGTTGAGAAGCAATCTGTGCTTGGCATATAATATATCCTTAGATCCAGCCCTACTGGAGCTTTTGCACATCCACAAAATGAACAGAACCAGAAACACTTGATCTAAGGATTTGAGCTTTGTTGTGACATAAATAGAAAATGTTGGTGAGACAGCCATGTGACTCAAAGGGTCCCTATTCTCTCGAATAGGCTCCCCATCCATGTGAAGCAGAGCCCATCCCTAACCCTATTCAAACATAACCTTGTTCATTTGATGGGAAATGAAAAATTCATCCCTGAATTGGCTTCTGTGTCTCTTATAGACAGAAGCTGACAAAAAACATTCCCTAACCAACCATGGATAGATAATCATAAATTCATCCCCAGGCTGGCCCACATGCCTCTTATAGACCAAAGGCCAACAGTAAATATTCCTTAACTAACATAACCCCGCATAATATTTTTAGCAGCCCCCTAACATACCCCTCCTAACAAACATAGCTCCAGGGTATTCAGTTGGGTTGGGTTACATGGCTAGGCTTATAAAGGCCTTGGTGGTCATTAGCCTAGTATATACTTAAGAAACTATGAACCTATGAACATGTCAATGCACAAATGACACAAACAACACAGCAATGTGCAAAAATGAAACAGCAAATGATATGGATATATAACAGTAGTTTTGAATATTGCATACCCATATACACTGCCATGGAAACATAATACAACAGGTAGTGCAGTCACCATTATTGATATAAATATTACCATAAATGTGAGGACTGATCAAAGAACAGTCCTGTGTCCACAAGTACAGCACAACAAAATGGAATAAGTGCATTTAACAAGTTACATATTACAAGGGTGGCTGTATGTAGATCATTTTATGGCCATACACATGTATGCACATTTAAATCAGTGCATATGTGCTACAAAGCCATATAAACCATTATGTATGCTAACCCATATGTACATGACCTAATATAAGCTAGTTTCAAAAAGACTGGCTAGAACCTTAAGTAAGATATAGACAAAAAAGGAATCATGAATGATGCTAAGCAAGGTATCACCTCCATACAGTCACTAGGGGACCAATGAATGTCAATGTAGTATGTAAAAGATACATGCTTATATGTACCTGTCACAGCACTGTACTACAACAACAAGGCACAATAGTTGCCAGTACATGTAGCAGAAAGTATTTTAAGAATTAAGCCAACATGGGAATGGAGAAAGCATATTCTTCTTATCTGGATGACTGCAATTAGGGATACAGACAATTGGCAAGAGGGAGCTGGAATTTATTGGAGAAAACCGGCAAAGGCACCAAGGTATTGGGAGCAAATAACTAGAGAGGAGAAAGTAATAGAATTGGAAGATGCTATTTGGACTGCAGGTCAGAGATTGCCTTCCTTATCAAGAATTGATATCAGAGTATACACAAAGAGAAAGAAATAGGGAGTCCTAAACAAAAGATCAACATTTGTAGAGTTTATAGTAGAATCTAAAACAGAAGCTGTTGTTAAAAAGGCAGTAATTATTAAAGTATATAAAATATTGCATGATAAATATAAGAATTAATCAGAGGATATTAGAAATGATTGGGAAGAGACTGGATAAGTAATTCACTAAGAAACAATGGGGGATATGTGTATGTTTCCCAAATATGCAACAAAATCTAAAAGAGTTAGGATGTTTGCTTGGAAATGGTTACATAGATGATTTTATACCCCAAGCAGACTCCACAGAATTTTTCATCAGGTAGACAGCAAATGCTGGAGGTGTGATGGGGAAGAAAAAGGTAATTGGGAACATATTTTCTGAGAGTTTAATGAGTTAGTAGACTTTAAAGATTCCCTGCAGATTACTCTATCAGAGATACTGGGTGAGCCAATTGGTGTAACTAGGGAAACAATTTTTATGAGTTATTATACAGAATCAGAATTACCTAGACATAGTAAGGCCTTGCTGAGTCTAATTATGGTTGCTGCCAAAAAAGCATTTACTAAGCCAACTGTACTAGAAGTAGTGAATATAGTAACATAAATAAAACAACTGGAATTTGTATCTTTAGAAAAAGGTAAGAGCAAATTACATAGGAAAAATTGGAACTGTGGGAACAATAAATACAGGGGATGAATGAGGTTTAAAAGAAGACAGGATCTGAATGAGCTATGCAATGTCTGACTTACAATGATTAGGTACATTATAGGTGATATGTAACGTTTGCAACTAAGATTAGGTTAATATGGTTTGTTTTCCTTTATAGAAATGTATGCTTGCTTACATCATGTGATAATTTAATAAAGATGCTTCTTTTTTAAAAATAAATAAATAAATAAATAATTGCCAGTATATGGCACATACAAGGTTACTGTGGCAGTGGAATAACATGACCGAAAAATGTTACGTAAGTTACAAAATCAAGGACATGTCATGTTGTTGATCATCAAAAAAGATCTCTATAAACATCAACTATCAATGCACAAAACTGTGCAATACATACATAAGGATAACGTGCAAATAAACACACTTGACTGACCTCACTGTGTCATGTGAAATGAATGGAAATAGTGTAGCCTGTGAGTCACTGTCAGGTGAAGTATAGACAGGAACACCACAAGTAGAACAGTTGTGTCACACTTACATTATGCTAACTGCAACAGTCATATCTAGAGTGTGTAAGACATAGCAATATTATGCTTGGCTGTATGCATAGGAGTGCAGACACATACAGAGTGAAGGAGTAGCATCCCTGCCCATATGGAGCAATGTATGCAGTAATGACAGCATGTGTTGATCATGTAAACGATAATGGTAACACATGTCATTTGATAACGTGTTTCATACTGCAGAAGCAAGATAGAGCTGATATGTGTGGCGCACATTATGACTTATGAAAGTAAAACATGAAAGCAATATGGGTTGTCTGCACAAGTGTGCCTATACCATACAGATTTGTATATGGAAAACAGCATGGTGACAGCATTACAAAAGTGAATCACACAAAGAATACCTGCATTCCTGAGGGACCACCCTGATGGAGTCACATATCACAAAAGATCTCTCTAGCAATCTCCTGGAAATAGTTGTGCATACGTCTGTGCCATGACTTGAAAGAAGTTACCCATTATGTCCCTCAGTTTCATCCAGAAGATGTCTGCCATTAATTCCCAGATCTGGTCCCAAAAATTATCTGCCTGATGTGGTGCTGGACTTCTTCTTTGCTGAGTCACCAGAACAATGACATGTTCAAGTCCTGATCTGTTGTTGTCCTCATTGTCCCTGTCATGATCATCATCATGGTCCTTGGATTCTGACTTGGATAGCAGTGGTTTTGTGCATCACCTTCATCATCATCCAGGGATCTGACATAGGTCCAATGCTCTGCCAAAGCTGAACATTGGAACAAAACATTTTCCATACATAATAGGAATTAATATAAAATAAATGAATACATGAAAATGCATACAAGAATTACACAAGCTGCATGTTATAACTGTTATACATGCAATGTTACACTACTGTCTGACTTTATCCACCTTATTTGATGTCAGGTATACTTCCAGTCCCTAATAAATTATACCCCCCTTCTTTACTTCTTCACTCTCTCTAACCGACTGTTCTCCCATCTTACGCCCTCTCTCTCTTCCCTCCTCTTTTTTATCCTCCTTCTTTATCCCTCTTCTCTCCTGTTTTTTTTTTATTTTCAGGCACCCTGTAGCTATGTGCTTACATAAATACAAATAATTCCCATATCTCTGAGTATTATATATAATGTAAGTTTGCTTTCTCTCACATTGTCAAATGATTGTCCAGATGTTTGTACCCAATCTTGCTGTTTGTAGTTTAGATGTGTATGATGTATGCTGTGTGTGTGTTTATTTGTATTTTAGTTTTTTTCACACATGCAATTTGTTCACTGTATATTCTTCATATCTTCTTTTACATTACTTTGCAATTATTGTTGTACTTGATAAGAGTCCACTATGTGTAAAGTAAGCCTGCCTGGAACAAACTATTGTATGATATATCTTTTGATTGTATATATACCACTGTATAAAATTGTTTGATCTGGAGCTTTTCTCCCTGGGCCTCCACTGTAAATGTACCTAGTTCCAGTCGAACTTTCCCGGTAAACAAATGTAAAATGAATAAATAAATAAATAAATAACTAAATTTGTATGTGAAGCTTTTCTCCCCAGGCCACCCCTGAAAATGGACTACTAGTCCAGTCAGATCTTCCCAGTAAACAAATGTCAAATAAAATAAATAAATGTCAAATAAATAAATTACATTTGTGTAACTTGCATCTCAGTCATATGTAAAACATGCCTGAAATAATACCCAATCAGTGATAAGGCATGCACAGAAATGCATATCCCATTTAAAATACATTTCCATTACTTATGTATATAGGCAGGCATCATATGCATGATGTGACCCTGTATAATGTGCTATTATGACAAATCTGTTACAAACATGACGGTAATCATATGCACTTGTATTATGTAACAAACTACAGATTAAACTATGTATAATAAATGTTACTGAAAAATAATGAAGGTCATGGAAAGGAATACTGTTATGTATGTGGATGTAATAGACAACATGCCCCCGGATTCACGAATCCTCCGTGTAAGACTTAATAAGTCTTACTCGGAGGCTGCAGTTGAATAGTATGACATCAGCGTGCCATGAATATGCATGAGGGCATGCTGACTCAACCATAAGTCTTACATGGACCGTGTAAGAAAGCAGGGGGCGTGTCGGACTGCCGAGCAGTCTAAATGTCCATGCCCCTGCAAGTGTTTGAAAAGTAAAACAAGCACACACAAGAGCGAGTCCGCTCAAATGTCCCTGCACCCAACACTACACTCCCTGATATTGTACACCCCTATCATAGGTCTAAAATGCAAAATATTAAATATATTTTTTTAAATACCCAAAATAGCTGCCCGAATTTGCGCGTGTGTGCCCATTGCTTAGCCATAGTAAACAATTCCGACATAGAAGAGCATAAGAAAGAATGTTTATGCAAATCACACCAAATTGCAATAGCGTAAGGGTAGAGCGTATGCACAAAGAGGAGGCATTCACAGTTCAAGTCCCACCACTCCCCTTCATATTTATGTTTTAAATCAGTATTCGAAATAATACCAGACATATATGATTAAAATGTTATTAAAAGCAGTGACATGGCCAATGTATCAGTGAACAAAATAAATATTTTTAAAGGACTCAGATATATAATAGGCTGCTATTAAGCAACACTTTACCCAGTGAAACACAGGTGCCCATATTTTTGCACTTTACCCAGCTAAACACAGGTGCCCATAGTTTGATAGTGCTTTACCCAGCTAAACACAGGTGCCCATAGTTTAATAGCACTTTACCCAGCGCAATAGAGTTGCCCAACGTTTAAAAGCACCTTACTCAGCGCAATTTGTTTGCGCAGACGTGCGTGCCGTGCCAACTAGGGCACCGGGGAGCAACGTAGAGCTAACTTGCTTAAACGCAGCCACACCCCCTAGCCTGTTTCGACAGTATTAAAATAAAACAATGACAAGGTTCGAACCTAGGACCTTGTGCATCATAATCAAAGTACAGAACTACTAAGCCATGACAACATAGGGGAAAGCAGCCACCATTAACATTCATATACTTACGAATGTTAGTTTAACCATTACTAAGCAGGTCTGCAGTCAACCAAGAATTTTACAAAATGGCCAATCACAAAAAAGTGCAGGAAATGCAGCATATGTAAGCCCCATAGGCAGGAATACTCACCATAACTGATTGTAGCACACATTTGCAGTCAGAATGGCAGGTGTAGGAGAGGGTACACACTACTGAGCGCAAAGTTGGGGCATCGAGGAGTCAAAATACATGGTTTGGCTCCTTGTCCGCCGTCACGAGTCAAGACTCCTGCAGGGCCAGTTCCAAGGGACAGAGTACAAGGCAGAGGCATGGAACTGGTTAGCTCGTGACCTCACCAGTGCCACAGGCGTTACCCGGACTGGTGAGCAGGTCCGCCACCACCATGCAGACCTGAAGAGATGAAAGCAGGACCACCTGAACCAGTGGATACAGGAGGCCCATGGGATGCAGGATGCCCCACAACTGAGTAAGTAGCCATGGAATGCAGTATGTAAGAATTGATAATGGAGTATGTATAACGGATAGGTATGTTTCAATATCCCTTCATTTACTTTACAGCTGCAGGTGACCGTGTTATGAATCAGCAAGCTTATGCTGATAGGCTGCTAAGGTTGCACCACCAGGTAGGTTAGTGATTATTCTGCATGTATTGTTATATAAAATATTATTTGAGAGCATGAAAGAATGTGTTGTAGTCCAGTAAAACAGCCATAGAATTGCCTGAATAAGTCCTCTGCATGTACTGCCAGATAAAAACATCAGAGAGTCAGAAAAAGAGAGTAGTAACCCATTAAGAAATGTAACATATGTCTGGAATAATATCTCTGCAGGCACTTTCATATAACATAAGTGAGTGAGCCTGAAAAAAGATTGTTCTGACCTATTAATAAAGGTATAATATGTCTTGAACATGACTGCCATAAACACCATTAAATCAAATAAAGGAGTGAGCCTGTGGAAAAGTGTGCAATGTCATTAATAAAGGTCTAAAACCCAGAGTGTGTCTGTGTCACAGAGTCTGAAATGTTGTTGTATCCTTGCATTATACAAACAGTACTGTTTGAAAATGTGCTGGCAACCCAGAGTTATGCAGTCCCATATAAAGTGGGTGATGGAAGTGCTAGTAGCTGTGAAACATATATACAGTCCACAATAGTCATTTACTGGCTGGCATGAATAAGTAAACCTGGCACATGTGTAGCATGTAATTATTCACCAGAAATGTGAGTGTGTGTCAAGAAATGCAGGGTTCTGTACAAATCGAAGTGAAAATGTCATGTGAAAACATCCCAGATATGTAGATAAAGAAATATAAATGCAAACAAGAAATATGTAGCAGTAACATCAGCATCCTGGACAGTTAATGTCAGATATAGGTCAGGCATATATTGAACTAGCCAAACCCATGACACAACCTAATGTATGGTGGGAAGTGTAATAATACAGGTAGGGGATATACACTTGCAGTCACTGGGAATGTAGTGTAGACTAAAAGGTCATTATAAGATGTTAACCAATGTTTTTTCTACATCCTGCCGTATCTGCATAAACCATGCAATTCCACACCTCAGTGGGTATGTGTAACCTTAAATATTTGTTGGGACATATGTCCTATTGTTTTATAAATATTTGCATTGATGTTGATGCATGTGCCCTGTTCAAACATCATGTTTATGGTGGCCTGTTGCTACCAAACATCCCTGCATGCTGTTGGAATATCCACTGTTGTTCAATATATGCATGTGTTATGCCTGCTGTTCAACTGTTGGAACCTTGGTGTGTTGGGTTAATGGGAATATTACTGCATGCTGTTACAACTAATCTGGAATGCTGTTGTTTATGTTGTAATTAAATACACCTAATCACAGAACGTATGGGAAGGTCGGTCCCAGCGGACCCTCCTGTCCTTCCTCAGTTGGCGAGTGCACCTGGCACCAGTGGCTCTGGTGCCCAGCCCGGGCTCCCCTCCTCCATTGGTCCTGTGCCACCTTCGGGTGGAAGCGCTGCAGGGGATGGGGCTCGTTCCCCCCCGTGCAAGCGTGGGCGGAGGAGGGCCACCTGTCACCCTTGCTAGGGTCAGGCTGTGGTGCATAGGGAGATCCAGTGTTCAGTCGCTGATCCCCTACGCCAGCTCGAGGCAAGAGTGTCGCATCTCACGGGTGATCCTGCCCGTCCTACTCAGCCCCCAGCACAGCCATACTCGGGGCTGTGAAGGTGCAGTGGTGACTGCCCATGGGTGGGGATCTCAGTTCCACTGTTACCATCTGTTGTCTCATGGGCTTGCGATTTCCAAACATTCTTCCCCGTTAATTGTGTTCACCCACCTCATGTGTCAAACTCCGCCCCTGTATGGGTCTTGCTTGTCTTGTCTGTTTACCTCCCCAACCTACATCCCAAAATATACCTACTTCCTCTACCTCACATTCCACTCTCACCTGAAAAAAAAATAAAAAAAGGGCAATCTGTACCCACAAAAAAATTACGCCCCATACATAGCTGCCCAATTCGCACACATGTCCGCTGGACATGTAAACTGATAATTCTAATTGGCAGTACAACATATTTTGTTGTCCTCACCCCTCTCTCAGGGGTGGAAGGTTTCAAATTTCACACCAAATTTCAAACATATGCACAGCCGTTGCTGGTAAAGAAATGGGCAGCTATGGACCTTCCCTACACCCATCCTGCACATCCTGAGCTGGTTTCCCTACTGTATTTCCCTCTTTGTGCCCCCTTTTTCACCACTTTCCTATCTCCCCCTTTTCTTTTCTTTAAGAGAAATTAGCGTGGTGGTTAGCGGGAGTAAGCACTTTTAAGCAGTAGTTAGCAGGGGTGCATGGGTGTGAGCTTGTGTGCGCTTAGCTAAGCATTGCTAAGTGTCATGCAAACCCACGCAAACCCGCTTACAACTGCTTAAAAGTACCTTAGTCACTCTGTATGACAAGGCCCTTGTACTGATCAGCAGCAAAATGAAATACCTTGTCAGTCTCAAATCCGGGACCTTGGATTCACCCGTCTGCATGAAGTACCACTACACCACAGCAGCTATACAATAACTTAGTGCTGAAAGCAATAAATCATGCATTTCCATGAGTGAATGTAAAGGGAAAATAGGAATGGCCTAACACAAATCCTGTTCTGTGGGCCTTAACCAGCAGGTGTTGTGGAATTGCATGACATGACTGTGAAAATAGAATCAGCCATGCTAGTAGGGAATAATGTTACAGTAGCACCTTACAAACCCCACACAGTATCAGAGCAGGATAAAAACTGTCATATTTGCATAGGTCACAGGCCAGACCTCCCAACAGTGACTGATCTACAGTGATGACCCTGATTTGTAAACAAATGTTAGCTGTGCCCCTCTGACTCCCTGTGAAATGTACTAACAGTAGGCAGAAAGGTGTGGAATCTCACTTAATGACAAATGTCAATAAGTGAGAGTAGACACTGCTTGCACGTCAGAAAAGGTGCAGTAATACATATGCTCTGAATCCCCCAAAGTCTGAACTGCACAATGTCTGACATATATCACAAGTGTATCCCAGTTATATGTACCTTTTCCTGAGGCTGTTCAAATATATACCTGAGAGTATCAGAGGCCTGGAAGAGTCTGAAACACACAGGCATATCAGCTTGTCTGCTGTTACACACTCTGCAAATAGCTGTAGAATGAATCCCACAAGCATGCCCTTAAGTAGAAGTACAACAGAGAAATATCAAAGGATGTACCCATGTACCACTAGCAACCACCTGTGACAATGCCATTGTTTAGGTGCTGAAAAGACTGCTGTGGTGCACAGTCAAAGAATACTAGGCTGACCTCTGTCTACCATCTGGATATGTCCACAGGTGGGAGCTACTCAGACAGACTACTAGCCTTTATAGACTTACAGGTACACAGCAACCCTGCATGTTCAGTAAGATAAACATCACACGATAATAAATAATGCACTCTGCACTTCTGCACCCCTACCCAAAGGTACTATATACCCGTGTAGTCAGGCATAACCAAGGGTGTAGGTAGGCATACACAGTAGTGAAATATGTCCAGTTGTCCTGAGCAGACTGTGCTAATGTCAACACAAACAAACCACAAACTGTTCAGAAGTGAGTAACGTACTACTGACAGTGTAG